>NC_135305.1:208130580-208467562 GCF_048772815.1 Callospermophilus lateralis
GGAGGGTGTGAGCCATGTTATTGTGGACGAGGTCCATGAGCGGGATGTGAACACAGACTTCCTGCTGATTCTGCTCAAGGGCCTTCAGCGGCTCAACCCGGCCCTGCGGCTGGTGCTCATGAGTGCTACAGGTGATAATGAGCGCTTCTCCCGCTACTTTGGTGGCTGCCCTGTCATCAAGGTGCCTGGCTTCATGTATCCCGTCAAGGAGCACTACCTGGAGGACATCCTCGCCAAGCTGGGCAAACACCAGTACCCACACCGACACCGGCACCATGAGGTGAGGATGCTCCAACCCATCCAACCCAGGGCTCCTGGCTTTTCCTGTGGAATTTCCTTCTCCCTGTCCCCGTTGCTTGGTAGCTTAGCACAAGTTACCCTCCCCAGTCTAGTTTCCTTGATAAAATCAGGAATAATCATGTTTGAGAGGCAAGGATGTGAGGGTTAAGAGGCTGTGCCTCACTAAGTAATCGTGGCTGTGTCCTATGCACGGACCCCACACCCCAGAGCTGTGACTGTAGCCTCTCTTCCCTCACCCCAGTCTGAGGATGAATGCGCACTTGATTTGGATCTTGTGACGGATCTGGTTCTGCACATCGATGCCCGGGGGGAACCAGGTGGGTGCTTCCTCTGCCTAGCCATGCCCACCCCGCCACCCACTTGCCAGAGCAACCGGCTCATGCCTGCAGGGCCCCTTTACAGGTGGGATCCTGTGCTTCCTGCCTGGTTGGCAGGAGATCAAAGGAGTGCAGCAACGCCTCCAGGAGGCCCTGGGCATGCACGAGAGCAAGTACCTCATCCTGCCAGGTGAGAGCCTGGGTATGAGCCCTAAAAAGAGTCTTGCCTTCTCTCCTTAACCCAACTGGGACTTGGGGAGCTCAAGTTTTTGACCAAGTTTTCATTACTTTTCACTGGGCTTATGATTTGTCTGGGCCTTGGTTTCACCAAGATAGGGTCAAACCAGGTGTATGGTGGACACCTATAATCTCAGAACTTGGGAGGCTGAGGAGGACCATCACAAGTTTACCCTCAGTGACCTAGCAAGACCCTGCTCAAAAAATTACAAAGGGGGGGTGGGGAGGTAGCTCTGTGGTAGAGCGCTCCTTGGTTCAACCCTAAGAAGAAAAAGATGGGTTCTAGGAGCTGGTGCTGGTGGGAGCAGTGCCCATAACCATCATGCATCTTATCGTCCTTTAGTGCACTCCAACATCCCTATGATGGACCAGAAGGCCATATTCCAGCAGCCTCCAGTGGGGGTGCGCAAGATTGTCTTGGCCACCAATATTGCTGAGACCTCCATCACAGTCAATGACATTGTGCATGTCGTGGACAGCGGCCTGCACAAGGAGGAACGCTATGACCTGAAAACCAAGGTGGCACCTCTCTCCTGAGCCCAGCCAGTCCTTGGGGGGGATTTCATTTCTGAGGTGGCCCTTAGGACGGATGCACTTTATACCTGTATGTTTTGAGAAGGCCAAAGGATCTCGGTGTCCCTATAGTGAGAGGGCCTTGAGCGGGGGTATTTGAGAAGCAGGAAAACACTGAGGAAAGCCTATGGCTTCTCACTTGTCCCTTTCCCCAGGTGTCCTGCCTTGAGACTGTATGGGTGTCAAGAGCCAATGTGATCCAGCGCCGGGGCCGGGCAGGCCGCTGCCAGTCAGGTTTTGCCTACCACTTGTTCCCTCGGAGCCGGCTAGAGAAAATGGTCCCTTTCCAAGTGCCAGAAATCCTGCGCACACCTCTTGAGAACCTGGTGCTGCAAGCCAAGATCCACATGCCTGAGAAGACGGTGTGGCAGAGGCAGGGCTGGGTGAGGATGGGACTCTGGAAGGGGCAGGAGAGATGCAGACTCATGCGGACTCTGGCTTGTTCTTTCTGTAGGCAGTGGAGTTCCTTTCCAAGGCCGTGGACAGTCCAAATATCAAGGCTGTAGATGAAGCTGTTATTTTGCTCCAGGAGATTGGTGAGTGTAGGGTGGGCCAGACTAGGCTGGGCTGGACTGTGAGTGACTTTGGGTAGGACTGACAACTGAACTGTTGCAGGGGTGCTGGACCAGCGGGAGTACCTGACCACCCTGGGACAGCGCCTGGCCCACATCTCCACTGACCCCCGGCTGGCCAAGGCCATAGTACTGGCAGCTATCTTCCGTTGCCTGCACCCACTGCTGGTGGTTGTTTCCTGCCTCACCCGGGACCCCTTCAGTAGCAGCCTGCAGAATCGGGCCGAGGTGGACAAGGTTAGACCTAGTCCTGTCCTGTAGTTGTCTGGCTGTCCCATCCAACCCTTTATCACTTGCTGTCCTGAGGTGACCTTTGGCCCCTGTTGTGACCCCAGTACCTTTTCTCCTCTTAGGTGAAGGCGCTGTTGAGCCATGACAGCGGCAGTGATCACTTGGCCTTTGTGCGGGCTGTGGCTGGCTGGGAGGAGGTGCTGCGCTGGCAGGACCGTACTTCCCGGGAAAATTACCTGGAGGAAAACCTGCTCTACGCACCCAGCCTGCGCTTCATCCACGGTCAGCCCCAGCCCCCACACCTGGTAACTCCCCCTCCCAGCTTTGTGACAGGGACCTCTGTTCACTCAGTACCTTTCCTCCCCAGGGCTCATCAAGCAGTTCTCAGAGAACATTTATGAGGCCTTCCTGGTGGGGAAGCCTTCGGACTGCACGCTGCCCTCTGCCCAGTGCAATGAGTACAGTGAGGAAGAGGAGCTGGTGAAGGGTGTGCTGATGGCCGGCCTCTATCCCAACCTCATCCAGGTGCTTCTTTCAGAAGCAGTTGAGCAGCTCTCAGCCTCTTTTCCCATCTGCTTGCTCCTAGCTCAACCCCATCTGTTCTTTCCTCCTTCCCTGTAGGTGAGGCAGGGCAAGGTGACCCGGCAGGGGAAGTTCAAGCCCAACAGTGTTACCTACAGGACCAAATCTGGCAACATCCTGCTGCACAAGTCCACCATCAACAGGTGGGGGGCAGGCAGGACTAGACAGGGCAGCTGGGAAAGGCCAGAAGGGTGGCCTCACCCAGCCCTGTGTTCTCTAGGGAGGCCACACGGTTACGGAGCCGCTGGCTGACGTACTTCATGGCTGTCAAGTCCAATGGCAGTGTCTTTGTCCGGGACTCCTCCCAGGTGCACCCACTGGCCGTGCTGCTGCTGACAGATGGGGATGTCCATGTCCGTGGTAGGTACCTCAGCTAATGGCCCCTGCTCCTTCACAGGCTCCATGTTCTCAGAGGCCTGGCTTCACATCTGTTCCCCACTGTCTCCTCCTCCCTTCACCCAGATGATGGGCGCCGGGCCACCATCTCCCTGTGTGACAGTGACCTATTGCGGCTAGAGGGTGATTCTCGAACCGTGCGGCTGCTGAGGGAGCTGCGACGGGCCCTGGGCCGCATGGTGGAACGGAGCCTGCGCAGTGAGCTGGCTGCACTTCCACCCACTGTGCAGCAGGAGCATGGGCAGCTGCTTGCGCTGCTGGCAGAACTGCTGCGAGGACCCTGTGGCAGCTTTGACGTGCGCAAGACAGCTGATGACTGAGCCCCTCTTCCGCTGGGGCTATGTACAGAGTGCAAATGTTTATTTAAAATAAAGTTCTATTTATCCCTTGTGAGTATTGCTTATCAGCTCCTCTCTGGGCCTCAGCATTCTCCATTGTGGGCCACAGTTCCCTACATGAATGAAGGTATGGCCGGGCCTTGTGGTATTACCTGCAGACCCAGTGACTTGGGAGGCTGAGGTGGGAGGATTACAACTTCAAAGCCAGCCTCAGCAACTTAGTGCCCTACACAACTTGGTGAGATCCTGTCTCAAAAAGGGGGGGGGGCGCGCTGGGGATGTGGCATAGTGGGTAAGTGCCCCTGGGCTCAGTCCCTGTACCAAGAAAAAGAAAAAGGTTTGGAAGGACAAGGCTCAAAGTTACAGGGGCAGGCTGGCTGTGGTTCAAGTCTTGGGAACTGAGGGCTTGTTGCTTTCCACCCCTCTCAAGATGAGCTCCCAGTCAGTGCTGTCAATCAGCTCTAACTGCTTGGGGAGACCCACTATTGACACCTGATCTTAGGAGTACCTTAAGTACACTGTGGGGAGTTTGTCAGATGGTCACTGTACTTGTAGGTTTAGAGTGTTGAGCAGCTCCTACCCAGGCACCTCCTTGGGTGGTATGGCAACCCTGTTGCAAGCACAAGAGCAAATCCATGGAAACGCCCAACCCACTTTACTGCAAATGTATGTTTTAATCCTTTATTAGAAACCATGCAAAGGGGACAGAGTGCATTGCACATCAGAACCTTGACATGGGATGAGATGGGCATTGGGTACAAGCCAACACAAGCAACACAGGACCTATGTGGTGGGACATCACGCAGCTTTATTTACTCTTAAAATCAATACAACACAGGGGTAATGGCTGAGCCATAAGTAAATTGCAAAGTATTCCAGAACTGTCCCATCCCTAGATGGTTGCAGAGTAGTACACATCACACAGGGGCCTCTGGTCCCCATCTTGTCAGGCCAGCCTTCTCAGGTTCTCCGGCTTGTAGGACTCTTCAAGGGAGCTGGGACCAAACAGGAACACTAACCACTCATGTGTCCTACCTAGAGAGCTCTCCAGTTGGTCTGCCTCCTCCCCAATCCTTGGTGAAAGGGATTAAAAGGACTCAGAGACTTTTGTCAACCTCAGCATCCTCAAGGTCCCAGGTACCTTCAGGCCCAGCACCCATCACTTCCTTCACCCCAATTTCATCTTTCTGAGAAAACACTGGTGTCCTACAGCCCCTGGCACATTTAGAACACTCAGCAGACAGCTGGGGAAGAAATTCCACCTTCCTGCCTTGGGCTACACTTTCTCCACTAGGCCTGTGCAATTTCTTGGCATGTGCTCGGGAAGCTGAGGATCTGACGTCAAGCTTTCCCAAAGACAGCTGCCTCAGAATCGGAGAGGATCGTCAGGCCCAGCAACTCACTCCCTCTATGTGCAGATAAAATTCGATTCGAACCTAAGGGGATGTGAGGAGCACAGGTGGAGATTGTGGAGTTCAAGATCAGGGCCAGAGGGGCCAAGTCTGGGCTAGCCTCCTGAGGCAAGTCTGCACAGCAGAAAATGCCCCCCAGAGGAGAAACCCGTGGAAAAGCCCAGGCCACTTCACTACAAACTTATGTTTTAATCCTTTATTAGAAACCATGCAAACTTTTAATACAAAAAATACAAGTGCAATAAGAATCATGTCAATACAATTCCCGGGATTTCTCCTCACTGCAGCCATCCCACAGGTGGGCCCAGCTGGGTTGGCCACCCCTCCACAGGCTGGCCTCTCCTGCCTCTCCCCGCTCCTCTCCAGTCAGGTTAGAAGGGAAGTGGAATGGCTCGTTCTCATGCCTTTTATTTTTTAAATTTTCAGACCTGATTCCCCACTGTCCATATGAGCTTTGGACATCTCAGGCTTCCCTGGACATGAGGGCTTGAGTGTCCTAGACCTAAAGGGTTTTGACCTCCATGACTTTTTTCCTGTTTCTCCAGCATTGGCTTTGCATTCCATAGCTGACCACCAGATCCCAGGGAACAACACAGATGCCAAAACCAGCCTCTTGGTTAGAAAAGAAAAGCAGCATACACACAAAATACCAACACAACCAGTCCACACTGACTAGCCCAAGTATGCCTGCCCTGTTCACCAGGCCGCAGCACCACACCTCACTTCCCTGCCCACAGTGTCTCAAGGGCCCTGAGCTGCCCAGAGAGGGCAGCCCCCAACACCTGATATCCTCCTGGGTGGAGGCTTAGGATCATCTCCCCTTCCTGTTTCCTTTAACACCTACTGAGGACTCTCATTTACACATGGCTTCAACCTGCAAAACTACTCCACCAATTTATAGGTTACTAGGAAAAAGAATAAAAAGTGTGACAGCAGCTAGGCAGGTATGGTAAGCAGCGGGACAGGCAGCACCAACCCCTAACTAACTTGGGGCAGGGCAGCAAGAGGGCAGGCACCACCTGCATGGTAGGTGCCATTGTGGGGGTCAAAGGGAGAGGCAGTGGCTTAGCAGACTCCAGAGGATGCAGTCAGTGCCCGGCCATCACAGAATCCACCTCCACTCTTCCCTCCAGGTTGACCAAAGGAGAAGGGACGGGATGGGACGGTATGTCAGTTTCTTTTGGGTTTGGTCCAGAAAACCCAAATAAAGGAGGTTGAGGAGGTTGGAATCCGGTTCCCCCTCCTAGACCCCAACCCACCCCATTCCCCTCCCACCTTCTCCATGGAGTAGTGGTGCAGTGATGGACAGGAGCGAACCCAGGAGCTGGGCCCTGGGAGAGAGCGGAAGGAGGTGTGTGGGCAGAACTGCTGCTGTACTGGGCAAGCGAGGCAGGAGGGCAGGGGCCTAGAGGGCTGCCTAGCACCCAGGTGCTCATGGGTCTAGTACACAGCCCGGGAAAGGGAGCCAAGGGCCCGGGAGCCCAAGCTGGGGCCGCCAGGGAAGTGGGGGGGCCGGGAGACAATGTCGGCCCCATGGTCGGTGCGGGCCCTGGCGTTTGCCCGGAACGTCAGCCTGTAGGTCTCAATCTGCAGTGACACGGGAGGAGGGAAGGGGGAGGGTAATGGGGGAGACAAGAGGAGGAACACAGGGGAGACGGAAGACGAGACCAGAATGTCATCATTAGATGCCTGGAAAATAAAAGGTTAGTGTGTTAAAATTTAGGCCACACTCTAGTCAAAAAACAAAGGACTTTCAATTTTCAGCCAGTGGCAGGGCCTCTGGCAGGCCCTCAGGCCGAGCCCAGCCACTTACTTGTCTCCTGGATCTGGCAGTCCAAGGTCTGGGCCTCCCTTTGGTCACCACCCCCCGACAGGGTGGTGTGGCCACTGAGGCCACTGGCTGAAGTGGGGGCACCAGCTCCAGGTGCTGCCTCAGAGATGGCTGGCTCCTCCCCAGCGGGGGGGCCCGCACACGGAGGGGCCTCGCTGCCACCGCCCTCAGTCTACAATGAAACAGTGGGGGAGACAATGTGGGGTCAGTCGGGGAGGGAGTGGGATGGGTGATGGTGGAGGGTCTCACACACAGCCCCACTGCCCGGCACCCACTGGTTCAAGCTTAAGGTACAGTTACCTGGAGAATCTGGACAGTTGCCTGCCGCTCCCTACCCAACCCAGCGGTCTGGTGATATGCCCTGGGAGCCCCTCTGTGGAGCACAGGGCCTTATGAAGCCTCTCTGAGGCTAGACTTCCCACTAAGGCCAGCACCAAATAAAAAGAGCTATCAGGACAAACAGCAGCAAGCCAAAAAGGGTGACCTACAGCTTGGGCCTGGACTTGGTTGGGAAGAGGGGATACTGCATTGCCACCGCTGATCCTCCACAATCCCAGACCAGCCCTGCATAGCATGCACAGGAGGGTGCTCAGCAACCCATCGGGACCTGCCTGCTCATTTATGTGGTCACATCCCCCGATATACAGCCTCTTCTGTGTTGGGCACATTCTGGGGCCCTTAGACACAAGGAGGTGTGAGCCAAGGAGGCTTTGGGGACTCGAACAGCATCATAGAAAGAGGAAATCTGGGGGACACTGAACACTCGGTGGGGATAAAGTATAAAAGAGGGAACAACAGTGGGAGGCACCAGTGAACTTGAACACTGGTGTCCCAGAGTGCCCAAAAAGTGACAATGAAGACTTCTATTTGGTTTTTAATCACAACAGAGAAAAAAACAGGTCCATGTGTCAGAATAATAAAGCCAGAAATAATAAAGGGATACAACTGAATAAAAAACATAAGGCTTACGGTCAGAAAGACCCAAATGTGAATAATAGACTACACTTGCTGGCTGTGTGGCCTTGAACAAGAGGCCAAACCTCAAATAATGTCCCACTGAGACAGACTTGGTTCAGAAGAAGACTGGAACAGCATCCTCAGCAAGGACCCTCCCCCCAGACGTTCACTGAACGAGAGTGGGCCTGGAATCTGGATGGAAAGGAAGGAAGAGTGGGCTGGGCATGGACCAGCACAGGCTCGCAGACGCATAGAGAGGGACGGCCAGAGCAGTCACTCTCACCCCTGCCCTTTGCTCAGCTTTCCCTGAATCGAGGCAGCATCCTCCTGCTTGGAAGCCTGCAGGACACTGCCCCCAAAGTCCCCCATCCACCCATGTCTTGGAACAAAGGACAGACAGCATCTAGGGCACACATAGTGTCTCATGGAACAGTGGAAGGAGGGAAGGAGGAGAGAGGAGAGGGCAGGAAGGGAGAAGAGGCCTGGCTAATGCTGAAGAGGGGAGATTTGCCACCTGAGTTTTCTCCCAGAGCCCTGGGTAGGTGACCTGAGCAGACCGTCCAGAGGCAGGGTCCAAGGTCACGCCAGAACTGCTGTCACTGGCAGCTGGAAATGCAGACTCTTGCACCCAGGCCAAGAATAGAACCTGACATGGAGCAGATACCGCATCCCCCTCCATAAGACAAGCAGGCAACTGTGTGTCATGTGAAAACGGCTGGGTTGGGCTCTATAAGGCAGGCCACAGCTCCCATGGGCAAGGTTCTGCCACCAGCTGACAGGTGAGAGGTGGCTGGGCCTCTTCACCTCTCCTGCCTTGCTCAGGACTGATGGTGGATGATGGGAAAACAGCAATAGTGTAGGTGAAGATATGACTCCTGAAGAGACTGAGGGGCGGTGACAGGTGCCCACCTGCCTGGACCCTGATCCTAGCTGCACAGTCACGCCCCTCCCCAGCTTTGTTCCCTCAGTGACCCACTCACTACCTTCACAGCACCTCCCGCAGGCAGGTGGCCCACGTTATCCAGGGATCCCACCTTGGCCTGGGCCTTCTCCTTGAAGTTCAACTTCTGACTTTCAATCTTGACATCTCCCCCACCTGGAACCAGAAAGGAATTGATCACTGAAGCAGGTGGAGAACTGAAACAGCAATCCAGCTATGTGCCCAGTCTAAAAATGGAGAAAATGTAACCTGCTCCTGAGGAGGCCCCGTGAACAGGCTTGTCATAATAGGGCTATTCTTTTTTTCTTTAAAAAAAAAAAAAAAAAATGTATGTGTGTGTGTGTGTGTGTATGTGTGTGTATTTAGTTGTGGATGGACCCAATACCTTTACTTTATTTATTTATTTTTTCATGTGGTGCTGAGGATTGAACCCAGTGCTGCACCCATGCAAGACGAGCACTCTACCACTGAGCCATAAATAACCCCAGTCCCATAACAGGGCTATTCTTACTGAGTAGGGCTGAGATACTCTCCATCTGGCAGTGGGGTCGTCCTCAGGGAGGAACAGCCATCCTCATCCACACCCACAGTGCCAGGCTGCAGCCTGTACAGCTCTGACCAGGCCTGGTGCTTGGCATGCAGAACACAGACTGCAGGGTGAACTCACTACAGTGGCCCAGACAACAGTGCCTGTGATTCTCTTTACAGGGTGGTAACTCCCTAGACCTAACCCTTCCAGGTGGCATTTCTCAGCTAGAGCCTCCATGAATTGACATGAATGTTCTACCAGGGGTTCTGATAATCCCTTCTGAGGCAGACACTAAAACTGATGGAAAAGAGAAGTCCCTTGCTCAAAGTCACCACCAAGTTAGTGAATGACAGGGACAGGATGAGAATATCACCTGAGTTCTGCAGTAAAAAGCAGTAACTGGAAAAAGGAGAGAGGTGGCCTCAGAACTGGAAGTTGAGAAAGGGCAGGCATGGTCCAGGCCAGCCGCGGGATCCAGTGCTAAGCAAATATCCAGTGCTATACACAGGGCAAGGTTCAGAACTCACTGTGTGTGTCAGTCTGCCCACACTGGGCACCCATCCCTTTTCACGCTCAGCAGCCTGTTTCCTGTTTAGCCATCCTCTTCCATCTCCTCTCCCTCCAAATTACAAACCTCAAAACTTAGCTTCTTGCTAAAATTTCCAGGTGTCTTATGCGCTGCACTGCTAGCCCTAGCAAAAACTAGATCTCGTAGAGGGGGTAGAGAGAGAAGAGGGGAGGGGAGGGGAGGGGAGGGGGGATAGTAAAGGATAGGAAAGGCAGCAGAATACAACAGACACTAGTATGGCAATATATAAATCAATGAAAGTGTAACTGATGTGATTCTGCAATCTGTATATGGGGTAAAAATGGGAGTTCATAACCCACTTGAATCAAAGTGTGAAATATGATAAATCAAGAACTATGTAATGTTTTGAACAACCAACAATAAAAAAAAAATAAAAAATAAATTTTAAAAAAACTAGATATCATGTCCCTTGGTGTCAACTAGGGAAGTAGGTATCACATAGAAGTTAATTTTCCAGATAAAAGAAAATCAAAGGTTAATTAAGGACCAAATTATTTTGATCTATCCCCCCACCCCGGGACACTTAACCACCGAGCCACATTCCCAGCCCTATTTTAAATTTTGAGACAGGGTCTTGCTAGGTTACCTAGGGCCTCACTAAATTGCTAAGACTGGCCTCAAACTTTTGATGCTCCTGTCTCAGCCTCCCTAGCCACCGGGATTATAGGTGTGCACTGCTAGGCCCAGCTGTTTTGATCTTTTAAAACAGTGCAACTCTTAAGACAGACACCACTGCTGAGAAGGGAAGATGTTCCTGTGCCTTCTCCTTAGCTGACCCAGAGGGCTCATCAGAGACGCCAGATCAGAGTGTCTGCGCTGCAGTGACACTGCCTCATTCCTAGATCCTCTGCGTATCCAGGAATTGGGACACATAAGGCTGTGAGTTGACAGCCAAGGTAGGAGATCAGACTCTGCTCAGACACTGGGCTAACTAACCATGCTGTGGGAAGCACATGATACTGTTGTAGTTCCCGAGGGCCTAGGTGGCAGTGGTGAATATCTCTCCTCCAATGCCAATGTCACTGCTTAGGAGCATCTTTTTTCCTGGATCTGACAGGTAAGTTCCAACCACTACTCTCTAGCCCTCTATCAGCACTAGCTTCTGGAATGCTCTTCTGAGAGGCGGAGGAAGGGCCATGTTCTCAACCTAGCATGTGGCTCTGTTTTAGGCCTAGGTTGACCGTGACAGGCACACGGCAGGCACTCAAGAGAACAGCTGTGCAAATGGGGCCTTTACAGCTGTTCCTCCTCCAACTGGGAAGCAGCACCCTGCTATCCCTGACAGGGCCTGAAAACTCTGTTTCTACTGTGGGTCCTAGATGGGAGTTGGCTCAGTGAGTCTTCATCGCGGGAAACCTCCCCAGCCAGAGGCAGCAGCAGACCCATGGCAGGACCATCTGCTTGGAGAGTGTCCGTGGGCACAAAGATTCCACTCACCAGGCTTGTGTTTGATGTTAGCCTTGGACCCACACTTGGAAGAGACCTTAGAGATGTCCACTTTCTTGTTCTGAATCTGAACCTAGGGAGAAGAAAAGGAAGAAATTACTACCTCAGAGAGAGGGTATGATGTTAGGGCCAAACCCATACTGCCCTCATCATCTTCCCACAGCCAAGGTTTTTCTCCCACGTTGTAAATCCCCATCTTTCTATTCAAGGACAGGGTCCCAAAGTGCTTAAAAGAGCCTTCAATTTATCCTGGCCCTGCTCTTCATCTCTGATCACATCCCAGAGACTAGACTACTTTTTTTTTTTTTTGTCTCTAACATAGAAACATGTTCAGTTTTCCCTGCAGACCATTTGGGCACCCTTCAAATGGCTCTTCTTCCTAAATGTCGGCTCAAAAGCCAATATTAAGGCTCTCCTGAAATGTTCCTTTTGTTTCACCTCAAAATCTTACCCATCTAATTCCTCACCCAGAGAACCGGAGTAACATTTTGGTATATTTCCTTCCAGTTCTTTGCAATGCACTTCCCTGCAGATGACCAACAACCCCATATGATTCTGCAAGTACCAACTCTGTGTCGTCAGTAGTTTCCCAAGAAAGATAGTAAATGCAAAGAAATGCCATGGAACAAGCTGTAACATGATGTGTAAATTGAACCCTATTCCTAATATTGACCATTTAGGCCACTGCCTATTTTCCACTTCTATAAACATGGCAGTAGTTAATATCTTTGCAAATGCAAAGAGTTTGTGACTCTGATGTCTCCTTTGGGCAAGATTCCCAGAAGATTGGCCACATGGTCAAAGACTGAGACTGTTTTCAGGTATTTATTTTTGTTGTTCTTACTGTTGTTGCTTGTTTTTGAGATGCTGTGCTATGCTTGATATGTTTTCTGCTCCATGCAAGCCTCCACACAGGGTCTATTACTCAGCTGATTATCTGTCCATGCTTGGTGAATAATTGAAAGGATGAAGTGCCTTATAAAGTTATTCATCCCAAATGAATCATGGAACGAATATGCCCTGGGTTGGAGACTGGTTTGGATGTCCTCTAGACTTGGTTCTGCTTTTAAGATGGTCATCAGACTTTTATCCATGCCTGTCCATGAGGAGCCTTGGAAAAGCATCTTAGTACTGGGACTGATGGCACATCTTTGAGTCAATATAGGAAACAATATTAACAGAAAAGGAGTACTTTCAATGTTCCTTGACGAGGAGTTCAGGGTTTCTCAGAGTGGCCCCAGGACTGAAGAAGAGCCTGGTTTTCCAATATGATCAATTCCTTCATTCAGTGGCCCTCTGGGCTCTGCAAGCAGGTGCCACACCATCTTGGTTGAACAATCTGTTAGACAGGTAGCTACTTTCTTAGGGCTTGTCTTTCTTTCTTCAGTGTCAGGAAGCATGTCCTCCACTGTGTTCCAGGAGGGAAGACACGGTGACTGCTGTATTTTTTGTACTTCTACCCACAGCCTGGGGTCTAGCAGTCACTACCTGTATAGTCGCTTGCCTGAGCTCTTCTTGCCCTTGCCTCTGGAGCTCTGCTTGTGTTTTTCCTCCCCTTGTAGGCCATCACATTCTCCTCCCCACCCTTCTCCACAGCCTTCCTGGGTTCTAGCCTCACTCACTCTCTCCTCACACCGTCTCTGAAGGGTCACCGATATGAACTGTAGAGTAACTACTTCACCCATTCCACATCAACTACAGAGAAGCAGCCACTGCGCAAACACACAGCCTCTACTTTATTTATCTTTCCCCAAAAGCTGAAGTTTTGCCCAGATAAGAAAAATTCTTCTTTTCTCTTTGGGCCATGGTTCATTCCACAGATATTTATATATATTCATATCTCCAACAAGGATGGGGTTTATGACACATTCTATGCACTCCCCCCTAAATATGTGCTCCCAGGAGGTGAAACTCCCCAGCTATGGAGTTGGTGGCTAAATCACGGCAGTAAATACTTTGGGTTAGAAAAAAGTCTCTTGTTTATATTTGTCTGGGGCAGACACGGCCAACTCAGAGAGAGGGCCATGGAGTCCACATTCACATAGTTCCCCACTCTTGGTCTTCACAGGAGGGACAGAGGCATTCTTTTTAGGGAGGGTACTGGTGATTGAACCCAGGGGCATTCTTTTATTTTTATTTTGAAACAGGGTCTGGCTAAGTTGCTGAGGGTCTCACTACATTGCTGAAGCTGACCTTGAAAGTGTGATCTTCCTGCCCCAACCTTCTGAGTCTCTGGAATTACAGTGTATACCATGATGCCCCATTTATCTCAATATAGCATAAGGAGTCCTTATCTTTTTTTAATATTTTTTTTAGTTGTTAGTAAACCTTTATTTTATTCATTTATTTATATGCAGTGCTGCAAATCGAACCTAGTGCTTTGTACATACTGGGCAAATGATCTACCACTGAGCCACAAACCAGCCCTAGGAGTCCTTATCTTTTAAACTTATACAAAAAAAATATTTTTAGTTGAGTGATATATCTAGGATTGGCACCCAAATAACTAGGGTGGGCAAACACCAGTCACCCAGTGTTGGCCATGAAAACACTAAACAAAGCCTAACTTGTATATCAAGCTCATTTTGCCATTTTTTTTCTATTTTTATATGTTTGAAAATTTCCAAGTGTAGTGGTGTACAACTGTAGTCCAAGGTACACAGGAGGCTGTGACAGGAAGATTAAGATTCGAGGTTAGCCTCAGCAATTTAGCAAGACCCTGTCTCAAAATAAAAACTAAAATAAGGATAGGGGCGTGGCTCTGTGGTGAAGTGTTCCTGGGATTCAAAAATAATAAAATATAAATATTTTCCATAAAAAGTTTTAAAAAGCTTAACTTAGCCCACTTAGTTAACAAGGTCCATCACCTCTAAGATACAGGTCCTCTCCTTCCCTGGCTACTCACCTCTACCTTGTGCTCTAGCTTCCAAACCATGTACTCTTTCTAGTCTAAGATGTATGCCTCCTTCCCAGGGTGGCCCAAGTATGCCCTCCTTAGGGAAGCCTGACAGCCAGCAAAGCCATGTCTGTCTTTTGAAGGACACCTTCTTCTTTGCCACGGCATCCTCTGCCCCTCTCTCTATCTGTATGTTTCCTCAGGATGCACCGCTCTGTGAGAATCTGCAGGCCTAACACAGATCCCAGAGTATGCTGTGGAAGTCAGCTGCCAACAGGTCTGGGCACCCATTTTCTGCCTCCTAAGGGTGAAATGGAACCAAGGCTGCCATAAGATCTTAAACTGGGAACATCCACAGAAGAAGGCTGGTATATTCAATACATGAACACATCATGTTCTCCCTTCCCCGGAAGTCTCCTGGCTCTCATGAAGGGATATTTGTTTGTAGTGAGGAGGACTAACTGGAATCTTGCTCCAAGTCTCTCATTGTGGCAGTAACTCTATGTATGTGTGTGTATGGTTTTTTTTTTTTTTTGTACCGAGGATTGAACCCAGAAGTGCTCAACCACTGAGCCACATCCCCAACCCTTTTCTGTACATTTTATTTAGAGACAGGGTCTCACTGAGTTGCTAAGTGCCTTGCTAAGTTGCTGAGGCTGGCTTTGAACTTTCGATCCTAAGCCTCAGCCTCCCAAGCTGCTAGGATTACAGGCATGCACCACTGCGCCGGGCTTGTGGGTATGTTTATTATTGGGAACAGATATAATACTGTTAGGACTACACGGTGAGTCCACTATTTTTAGATGACATGTTTGTTCAGGGTGGCATTAAGGAGGGGCTAAAGAAAGCTATAGAGGAACTAAGGACTCTGCTGTGGCCAGTGTATTCACCCTCATCATCTCACCTGGAGACACTGCTCACAAGCAGTTTCCCAATACTCTCTAAGGAAACCTCCTAAAATGAAAATGCTTTACAACAGCACATTCAGCCACACCTGTAATCCCAGCAACTCAGGAAGTGAGGCAGGAAGATCCAAGTTTGAGGGCAGCCTCACAACTTAGTGAGGGCCCAAGCAACTCAGGGAGACATTGTCTTAAAAAACAAAAAGGACCGTTACCATTACCAAAACAAAAATAAAATAGCACAAATACCCTCAAAAAAACTCTTGTTTGAAGTCGTGGACATATAGCATGGACTGATCCCAGTATGGTGCTGACTAACTGATAACTGCTCTCAGAGCTCTTATACACACAACATGTATAAATGAATGTCTACATCTCATACACATGAGAACCAATTTCACTGGGATAACTGTTTGGTCTGTTTCTACCCAGGCAAAGAACCCAAGGGGAAAAGCTAGTGTCAATGCCTATCTGGGGGGGCGGGGGGGCCCTCCTAGGCTGGTTCTTTCCCACTTCAAGCACAAACTGCCTTTCAAAGATTCAGCCACAACAGCTGACTCCACCCCGAGGTTGGTTAATGTGTGACCAACACCAGCTGGCCAGGCTCTGTCTGGTCAAAGACTGCTTCAGTTCAGACCAGGAAGAGTTGCTGGGGAAGAAAAGACTAGGAGGAGCCTGTGACAGGGAGCACTGCCAGGGGCAAGAAGGAATGCTTTAGGGACACATTTCTCATAATAAAACTGCTGGTGGCTGTTTGTAGGCCATGGGTATAATTAGAGGAGCAGGGCACAGAGTGGGGAAAGGAAAGGGGAAGCAGGACAGAACTTAACCCAGCTCAGGTCAGTAAGGAGAAGGAACTGAATGAACACAAGAGAAAGTGAGAGGGCAGGGCTACATGCGGATGGCTCCATGACATGCCCCTAGCACCGCCCTGCAGAATCCTGTTTAACTAGGCACTGTCACAGGGACAAGTGAAAAAAATACAGCATTTTCTTCACATACTAAATGAGACTACCCAGTCTCTCCCTGCATCAGAAGCTCCCTTGTACCTGTAATCACCTATGACCCTAACATAGATCACAGTGCTGGCACAGGACAGCAGAAGATAAAAGGTAGGTATTCTGATGGAACAGAGGAAAGGACGACAAAAAGAAAAGGCAGAAAAAGTTGACTGAAAGAAGGAAGGGATTAGAAAAGAAAAAAATGGGAGGAAAGAGTAGAAAGTGAAAAGGGAAAAGAAGGTAGTGAAAGAAGAGTTCTAGAAGGAAGGGAAATAAAGAGAGAAGGTAGAATAATAAAAGAAATGAAAAAGCAGAGAAGGAGTAGGAGGAAAATGTTAATTCTCTGATTTTATAATGACAAGGATTCAAGAATGGACCTTGGAAAGATCTGGATACCTATCTCAGCGTAGGTACTCCCCAGGAGCTACAAACGTACACAGACCTGTGCATCCTAGGCACAGATACAATAGAGTCAACAGGCCTATTCCCCTCACACTAGGTCTCTGACATAGGTGGAGGAAAAACCTCTCACCCACTGGGGTGAGAAGAGACACATGAATGTCACTGGATGATGTTTTGGGACACACCCAGTCCAAACACTTCGGAGCCCTGAGGTTTCCCCTCAATTGGCTGGACTGTTTCTTGCAGAAAGCCCCAGGCCAGGCCACTGTGGTCCTATCTGTAACAGCAGGGGGTCCTTAGGTTTAGTCTAGACTTATTTTTGATTCAAGGGTAAAAACAGTTTCTTGAATCTTCCCCAGGGCTCCCCACAGTGGGCTATCTCTCAGATACCAACTGGCCAGAGCTTATACTTACATTACCACCTCCAGGGACATGCTTAATATTGTCCTTGGAACCACACTTGGACTGAATATGGCTGTAGCTCACTTTTTTGGAGACTATCTGGACCTGGAGTGTTAGAGAACAGAAAAAAACAACACAAAGGGAGAGGGCTGGTTAGATCTGACACAAGGCAGGCTGTGAGTCCACATATGATCACAATGAGCAACAGAGTTACTGTTAAACCTCTGCCCCCACCTTCGGCAAAACAGTGTGGAAAAGCACAGGAAAGGGATTAGAAAGAGCAAGAAAGAGAGTGAAAAGGTGAACAATCAACACGAGGACATAAGCGGTTGTTGCACAAGCACTACATGGTTGTTATAGAGCTGGGCTGTGGCTCCCAAGGCCCAGAGAGCAGCAGGCCCCTTATGCCCACACCCACCCATCCATTTTCTTGGCATGCCCCTTCCCCATGAGCTGGGCATACTGTCACTGGTTCTACTCTGTCACAGAGTCCTGATCCTCTGGACTTGCTCACCCCTTGAATCTGAGCCCTGGAATTACTACAGCCAGACTCACCCTTAGAAACAAAGAGTGCTCTAAGAAGCACTGGCAGCGGGTTACCAGGGCACAGATCTGATACTAACAGAAGGAAAGACACTGCTCATATAAGAATGAAGATGGGTACACAAACTTGAACATTGGCGTTGGGGAAGCATAGACGTCAGCTTCAGCAGAAACTTAATCCATCTGTCTAAGGGCTTGAGAAAACACAGTGCAACAGGGGTTTAGGTTTAGACTTATTTTTGATTCGAGGGTAAAAACAGTTTCTTCAATCTTCCAGATGCTTAAATCCTATGCCCTGTGAGTTTCAAGTACAAAGAGAACAGGCTCAATAATGGCTGTTAAAGATGCACAATTCCACTACGTTGTATATAAATGGTTCCCTGGAAGTGAGCAACACAGGTGCTGGCTCTCAGGTTTGTACCAAGAATTCTTCTTGGGCCTTCTTGAGAAGGAATAGTTGCTGGGCACAGTGGCATACACCTGTAATCCCAGCAGCTCGGGAGGCTGAGACAGGAGATCTCCAGTTCAAAGCCAGCCTCAACAACTTAGCAAAGCCCTAAGCAACTCAGTGAGACCCTGTATCTAAATAATATACAAAACAGGGCTGGGGATGTGGCTCAGTGGTCAAGTGCCCCTAAGTTCAATCTCCAGTACCCCAAAAAAACAAAAACAAGGAATACTTGCCAGCTTCCTTGCTTTGCTTCAGAGCTGGAGGGTTTGTGCAAATGGTGCAGCCCCCAGACTGCAGAGTTCCCCACAGAATACAGAAACCCACCACGAGAAACTTGAACCTGTATAGGTTGTGGCAGCATACCTTGTCATTTCTTGCTTTCTTCACAACTGTTTTTGTTTTTTTTTTATGGTGCTGGGATCGAACCCATGGCTCTGCCCATGCCAGGCAAGGTGCTCTGCCACTGAGCTACAACCCCAGTCTTCCTTCTTCACAACTTTACCGATGAATAATTGGTTAGAAAACTACTTCCAAATGAGCTCTTGTCTGAGCCAGGGACCAGAAGCCATGGTACAACCTTCTTTACCTCCTCTCTATTACACATGTACTGTATGAGTTTTTTGGTCCCTAAGGGCTGAAGCCCAGGCATCCCCCATTGGCCAGAGAGGCCAAAAAAACAGTAGGTAGGAGGGGCCTGCTTCCAGAGTGTGGAGATAGAGGAAGGAACCTCTACCCTCCAGGAGATGCTGTTATTCCTTAGACCTAGGTGGGTTTTTACTGGGAATGAGCATCGCAAATTTCAGTTAAGAGGTTACCTGAGGAATCAGGACAAATGAAACTATCTCCACATTCAGCAGTTTTATGAGAAAGGCCTTCTAATTCAAGTTAGAGAATGGGCTTCAGAGTTCTGGGTACTGGAAAATCACCAGTGCCCTGTCTTATGAGAAAGAACCTGGGTGTCCTGTATGTTTTTACACATAGTGGATAGGTTTCAGATCAAGGTCAGCGTGAAGGAAGTGACTGAAAGCATTTAAATCCATTCTATTCAGCTGAGCTGATAGTCCTCAAGGGGCTAATGGGCTCCCACTCTCTTAGCTTTCAGGAATAATAAAAAAAACTTTCTGATGGCTGAGTCATCAAGCAGAGGAAGGAACATGGGAAAGAAGTAGAAACTAGTCAAGGACAGGAAAAACGTATAATAGAAGAGAAAATGACTCATGCTGGAAGAAAAGTGTTACCATCTTTACTTCCCCAGAGGGAAGTCTAAACAGAACTCACTTTCCCAGCAGGCGGTTTCTGCACACTTGCAATGGGGCTGGATGCTTTAGTGACTGCGTTAGGTTCAGGCTTTCGAGTTGTAGCCACTGCCTCTGTTTTTTTCTCTATTTTGGCCTGGATGGAGATAAAGGGAGGGCAAATTTCAAACCAAGAGGATGAGAGTCCAAATGCCAAGAAAAGAAGGCAGCAGAGAACTCAAGTCCAGGCCCCCAGGTAGAAGCACCACCATTGTTTCTAGGAAGAACATACACGTTTCCTGGGCTACACCAAGCCAGAGATTTCTGAGTGGAAAAGCTGCAGGCCAAAATCTCAACCAGAGGAAGAGATCAAGATGCCACTTACAGAGAAAAAAGGCACAAAGGAAGGCTGAGAACACCAAATTAGTGATTTTCTTCTGAATGTGTGTGAGGTGTGTTTTTTCAAATCATGATGTCATCCCATCTAATGTTCTGATAACACCCTAAGTGAGCTGCCATAGCCACAAGGAGCCACTATTGGTGACGGGAAGTGTCATATTCTTCAGATATAATTGAATAGAAAATAATTCAATTCACAGACCAAGTTATTCAAGATCTTCTGAACCTAAGAAGAACAAAAAGATGGGGAAAAGCACAGCCTAGGAGCTAGGTGAGCACTCTACCACTGAGCCACAATCCCAGCCCTCCTTCCTCAATTTTTAAGCTCTGGATTGAAGGAATTTAAGTATTGTACCCTGGATGATGATGGTATAGTTTAAGTGCCAGTAAGAATATAAGAGATGAGGTTACTATTCCAGGGACTTGAACAGTCTCAAATGGACTTCTGATACCAACTTTTCCACACATTGAGCACCCATGCTTGCTAACTGTTAACACAGTTCTGGAATCCACACAACCAGAACATTCTTGAAATGAAGTGCTGTCTTTTTCCTTAACTGTACTCCCAGCATAATCCTGTTGTTTTGGAAAACCAGAGGCTTGTAGCATAACTCATCCTGGCCACAAGAGGTCACCTCAGTCCTCTTTCAGACAGACTCCACCCAAGTCAGGCTGCCTTCTGCCTAGCCTAACATTTATTGTGCAGGGTAAGACCAGGAAAACCTGGGTTTAGATCATTGTCTCTCACCCTCACAGTCTCTGAGAGATCCTCTGTTTCCTTTGTAAAACAGTAGAATCCTTTGCCTTCAAGCAAAAAACCTAAACCCCAACCATAAGAACTGGAAGCCCCTCTGACTGAGATGCAAAAAGAAAGCTCAGAGCTGGGTCCGCCCTTCCCTGCTGCTGGGGTAAAGCACACTACAGAGCCCAGGCTAAAATTCCCTGACACTGAATCCAATGTCCTAATAGTCCCACTTGTTTGGTGGCTGGGTGTGGCAGTGGAGAAGCAAGGGCTAGCATGCCAAGAACCTTAAGCTCTCTGAACTCACCCGGCCACCTCCAGGCTGATGCTTGATGTTTTCTGTGGAGCCGACCTTGGAGCGGACATTCTTCAGATCAGGGACAGAGGCATTGGTGGCCAGGCGATTCAGCCTGGGGGCAGAGGAGCTGGGCTTGGCTAAGGTGGGCTTCTTGTCCATGGGAGTTGTAGAAGGCCGGGGAGGTGTGGGAGTGGACTTGACTCGAGTGGAAGCCACCCCTGTTGGAGGTGCTGCCCCAGTGGGAGTGGTGTTTTTCTTCACAGAACTGGTGGAGGTGGTCTTTGAACGATTCAAGTCAGCTGCAAGGTAGGAGTGAGAGGTAGCAAGGGTTCATGGGGAGAGCAAAGGGGAATCGCAAAGATACAGAGAGGTGGGGATCTGAGTGGGGGTGGGATGTTACCTGGTGCAGACTTTGCAGTCATCTTCTTCACTTCTGCAGGTTTCCCCTCAGTCTTAATGGCTGCACAAACATTAATAAAACATTTAACCAACTGACCTACTGAATGGCTCACCTGATGCTGAGGTTTATCACTTTCAACAATTATTAAATGTCCACTTTGAGCCAGGGACTGTGCTAGTCTCTGGAATAGAATAGTAAATTAGATAGTCATGTAAAGTCCTCAACCCCGTGTAGTTCAGAAGGTAAGGCACTGTGTCTTATTCTTCTCTGAAGTCCTGACAATGTCTTCAATATGGTCTTACAAGAAGGTCATCAATATATATCTATAAAATTGAATTTCCCTTTCCTTTCTTTCTCTATTCTGTGTGTTCCTCTGTGTGTTGTACTTGAGATTAAACTACAGGCCTCACACATGCTAAGCAAGCCTTGAGCTCCATCTCCAGCTTCTTTTTAAATTTTGAGACAGGTCCTCACTAAGTGGCCTAGGCTTGTTATCTTCCTGACTCAGCCTTCCAAGTTACTGGAATTACAGGCATTTGCCATTGCACTGGGTTCTTTTATTTTCTTTTTGTTCTTTTGTGGTGCTAAAAAACAAAGGGCCTCGTAAATGCTAGGCAAGCACTCTATCACTGAGTTACACTCTCAGCCCTGAACTGCTTGTTTCTTCTCATCATATAAGCTGATGGTAACTAAATACTGGGAGCTGTGGAATCACTAAGAAAGGAACAATAAATTCTACCTGGGAGTTCATGACAGTACCCTCCACTCAAAATTTTTCTGAATACACGCAACTGCTAAGCTCATACAATGCTCAAGAACTGTTAAGAAACTAGGCCCATCACGCTGCCACTGAGCAGTGCACCCACTGAGGAATGGCATAAGCAGGTCCACACAGCCAGTGATGCCAGCTGTAGCTAGGGTGGGGGCAAGGCCCCTTCTCACTGGTTCTCCTTGGAAGGAGGCACAGGTAATACTCACTAGTGGGTCGTTTGGGCAGTGGCATGGGGGGACTTCTATTGCTTGGCGCAGCCGAGGCAGCTGCAGTAGCTTTCGGAGCAGCTGGGGTGCTCTTGGGTCCAGGTCTGAGGGCTGGGGCAGAGGTGGGCTTGGATGGTAAGGCCCGCTTCTCAGGAGTCTTTGCCTCTGCAATGGACTAGAAATAGAACAGCAGGAATAAGGGCTGCAGGTCAGCAAGAATCACAGAAGAAATACCACAAGAGGGTTCTATGTGAGCATGCACCAGAGAATGGGGGTGGAGGACACTATGGGTGTGACACCTACTGAAAGAAAAATATACATAGCTCTAAGAACAAAGTCCTCCAGACAAAGTAAGAAATTGGTCACGTAGGATGCTATGATCTGAAGTTAGGAAACAAGGTTAAACTACCTCACGGCAGTGTGAATGAACAGCCCTCAAAGTATATCACAACACGTCCTACAGAATCCACTATAAACAAGTACCTCACTAGACAAGATTAAATAAACACATAAGTAAAACAAAAACTAAAAGTGTTGTTTAGCTAAATTCAGCCACTCCTTTGGCTAACATACCCCCAGAGAATGCTGAGAAGCTTAGGGCTGCTGCAGATGGAGAAACTACAACCAAACCAGGTCAGAAGCCTGAGATGCAGCACTAGTGTGGACTCTAACTCACAGTATGTTCTCAGACAAATCATGGAGTCCCTCCTGAGCTTTATTTGCACATGTACATAAAAGAAATTACAAGAGCATCACTAAAGACCAGCTTTGAGAACATATAATACCAGGGAATAGAGAATGCTAGAACTCTGAACAGAGACAATGGAAAGGGGCAGGCCCAGGCAACAGAGTGGGTGAGAAGCACTAGTGTCACAGCTGGGAATTGAGAGCAGAAGGAAAAGTTTCTTCAGGGTGAATGTAAAGCATCTGGGCCACTCAAGTTTCTCTTACATGGAGGCTGGGAACATCTCACTACTGAGGAATGGAAAGTATCAATTTAACCTGTTGTCTACAAGAACAGGGGATGAAGACCTTTTTTTAAAGTTTTTATTTTTTATTTTTATTATAGATGGACAGAATGCCTTTATTTATTTTTATGTGGTGTTGAGGATCAAACCCAGTGCCTCACGCATGCTAGGCAAGCACTCTGCCTCTGATCTACAGCCCCAGTGCAGACATTATTTTGATAAGCAAATATACCATGTTACTCAAGAGAGGAAGCCAAACCACAGACACAGTGGGCCCAGCTTTTTTATAACAAGAGAAACAGCCACAAAGAGAGCAGGATGTTCATGGAGACAAGTAGGATAATGTTTAAGTGGCGAGTCGGCTAGGGAGGTGCACAGAAATTAAAGGCTGGCATCCAATCAAATCCAGCCTGAGTATGCCAATGCAGGTTAATGGTGTGAAGAACCTGAAAAATGAAATCAGAGGAACTGGTTCTGCTACTAGCTCTGTAGAGTACATTTTGTAGGATTTTTTGCAGAGGAGTTCCCTCTGATTGCTATAAAATTAAAGACCCAAACCAGATGCTCTCTGGGGTCTTCTTCAAACTTTACAGATTATGACTATTATTCAATCATGATTGCTTTTACTATTGAAGTAATAAAAGCAATCATGATTACATAAATGTACTAGTACAAGTTACTTGGGATAGAGATCTCTAAAGGAGAGCACACCTGTAATACCAGCAAGCAGGGAGGCTGAGGCAGTAAGATCTTAAACTCAAGATCAGTCTCAGCAACTTAGGAAGACCCTATCTCAAAATAAAAAGGGGTTGAGGATGTTGCTCAGTGGTTAAGTGGACCTGGGTTCAATCTCTGGCAACAAAAAATGAAAAAAAAAAAAAAAAAAAAAGGATTGGGATTTAGCACCTCCAGACTAAAACTCTCCCCAGGACCCTTCCCCCACCAAAAAGGATATAGCATCCTTTAGACATCAATCTCTTAACATCGCCTTAACAAGTTCTAGGACCAGCCTGCACTTTGTAACTGCAGTTATTTTGCTGTTTCTCAATTTATATTTTCTCCTCTGCCAGAATCAGAGACCTATTTGTTTTCCTGACTAGAGTTTCCTTTGTCTTTCTTTGTTTCTATAAATCTTTCTTTCTAAATCAGAGTAGAAATTATACACTTTAGTTTCCCTTGATCCTTACGTTAAAAAAAAAAAAAAAAGCCATAATAAAACAGTGCTGTACAGGCCCCTGAGTACCAGGACAGTTCTGGAGTTAGACCAAGGCTCATATACTGGCTTTACTACTTATCAGCACACACTTTAGGAAGGTGATTTAATGAAGGTTAAGTTAAGCATCCTCAACTATAAAATGAAAATATTAATACTGTGTTATGTGGGTAATTAAGAAAGAGAAAGAACTTTATATATGAAAAAACTAGTAGAAGTACATTCATTTATTATTATTATTATTATTATTATTATTATTATTATTATTGAGTGAAACTTCACTTGACAGCTTCCCTCCTCCTTACACCCTCTTCTTGCTCCCCAGAAGCCTCAGGGAGGATGTAGCACTATGGATACTGTCACCTTCCCTCGTACTCTCATACTTACATAAATTGTTCTAAGGATCCAGAAACATTTGCCCCCTGGGTAAATGAGGACCAGAGAAAAAGCTTTCTAAGCTTTTATTATTCCTAGTCTATGATTTCTTATTTCTTAAGGGTTTCAATCTAGACTACAATTCCTAAATTCTACCAGATTTGTTTTTTCCTTCCTTTCTTTACTTTTCTTTTTCCTTTCCTTCTTCCTCGCTTCCTTTTTCTGTTTCTCTCTTCCTTGCAATCCTGGGGATGAAGCCCAGAGCCTTGCACATACTAGGCAAGCATTTCACCACTAAGCAATATCCCCATCCCTTAACCAGTTTTCTTTACAAGATTAAATTAACAAGATAACTTAACTTATTTGCCACCATGTTTTTAAAGAGTACCATGAGGCTGACCTAAAAGCTCTTTTCAAAAAAAGCAAGAGTTTAAGGAAGGCAGCCACAGCCTCCACCCATACTTTCTCCCTGGAACAATTCTGTAAAGCTACTGTGGCTCTAAATGTGACCAGTTTCTGGGTTATAAAGAGGGAGGGTGACCTGGAAAACTGGAAAATATTAGAAGTTGCCAAGTGAGAAGTGTCCTAATGCCAAAAGCAAACTAAGTTGTCACATGATGCTGGAACATGCTGAGATCAGCTGAGAGAGCCAGTATATTGCTGAAGTAATAGGCAAAATTCTCTTCTGCAGGATGATTAAAGAGAAAAGAAAATAATCAAATTTGGCAGGGGTATTTCACCAAAAAATTCTGATTAATATGTGGAGGAGGGGAAACCAATTAACAAGCACATAAGTGTAAAGAATGAGGAGAAGTTAGTTGAGACAAAGGAGGAGGACCAATTGTAGATTACCTCCAACCATAGATGGGATATTGCCTCCAACCAGGGCAAGGAAAGACAAAAAAAATAAAAGGGTTTCAGAGTGTTATGGCTGCATCACTGGGTCCCTGGACTGTTTTTCAAAGTACCCTTCTTCTTTTCCCCTTGTCTTTTCCTAATTCCACCAGTCTGAGTCCATCATCCGGTGGCAACAAGAGCCTATGAGACATGGACATAGGCATAGTATTTGGGTCACTACTTACCTTTGGCTTCACGTCTTTTGCAGGTAAGATGGAAGGCCTGGCAGTGGCAGCAGCAGGGCGTTTGGGTGGGACAGCTGGTACTAAGCCTGAAGAAAGGCTCATAGGTTTTTTATTCGACCCACCAGAGGTGGTGGGAGCTGCTGGCTGCTTAGGGAGAGAAGTGGGCTGTGTTTTGGCTTTCGATGTTGAAGTCTTTGCAGGTTGAGTGGTGGCCAAAGGCTTTAGGTTGATGGTTTTTTATTTTATTTAAAAAGGTTTTTTTAAAGACCAACATCAAACACACAGAAAAGAATAAAAACAAATTAAAAAAGTATAAATTGTACAATTCAAAGTAAAATTATAAGCAATGAGGATTGATGCAACTGAAAATTAGCATTCCTTTCTTCTGAGCTCAGTAAATAGGAGAGGGACCACAGAACAGAAAACTGGGAATTCTCTCTCTTTCTCTCTCTCTCGTACTGGGAATTGAACCCAGGGGCACTTTACCACTGAGCTACATCCCTAGTTTTTTTTTTTCCCATTCTGAGACAGGGTCTAGCTAAATTGCTGAAGCTGGCCTGGAATATGCTATCCTTCTGCATCAGCCTCCTGAGTTGCTGGAATTACAGGTATGTGCCACCAAATTTTTTTTTTCCTGCAGTGATAGGGATCAAGCACAGGATCTCACACATACTCAGCAAACATCCTACCACTGAGCTACATCTACAGTCCCTCTTTTTCTTTTCTTTTCAGTCCCGGGATGAAATCCAGCATCTTGTACATTCTAAGCACGAATTCTCCCACTGAACTACACCCTCCAGTCCTATGGGAGTTATTTCTTAATGACAGGGCTACAGTCTAGCAGTTTGGCATCTGAAAATTTAAATTCAGTAATAGCTTTACATTATTAACCATCTTTGGGGGCTACAATAATTCTATAAAGAAAATCATCAGCAAGTGTTTAAGGGATTATTATCTGTATTTTTTTTTTTTTCCCTGAGATGGGGTCTTGCTATCTTGCCCTGGTTGGCTTCTAACTCGTTAATTTGTCTCAGCCTCCTGAGTAGCTGAGAATACAGGTATATTCTGGTCTGCCTTTTATTGCCTGTATCTTGATGGGGCAACAACACTACATCCCAAAGTGTAGCCTTGAACTTTGCACTAAGTACGAGTAAGGGTCTAAAGCTATGATCTACCTTAAAAATCTGCATTCCCTTTTCATGAACACAGATTTCAGAATACTTCTGCAATTGTTCTTTTTGTTATTCTTAAGGGAAGCAGCAACAACCTCTTAGTACATTTTTATAGCTATATAAGGTAAAATGGTGAAAGGCAGAAAATTTAAATCTTAGGCTACTATGGTAAAATGGGAATATAAGATATTTTCTAAGCACTGGATCCAAACTGAGGATGGCCTCATAATAAGCTCAGAAAAAAGAAACTACATTCATGATTCAAGCAATAATAGCAGAAGGTACTATCCTAAAGAATAAAAGATAATCACCATTCTGGCACCTACCTTTGTTTTCTTCTCTGGACTTGGTGGGAGCTCCTTGTTTGGTGGGGTAGTGATGTCATTTCCGGTCACACTCACAGCAGCCTTTCCTTCTTCTGGCCTGGCTATTCCTAAGTTGTGGAAGTAAATGGGAATTAATCTAAGCAAATGTTTTTAACATCCATTTTGAAAATTCAAGGCTTAGCAAAGCAAACCACTAACTAGCAGTTCATTCTGAAAAAAAATTCACAGGGCTATGCTGCTGTAATGTGGACAAGATTCCTAAGTTCTCGCTGCGGTAGAGGACAATTTCAGATTCCAAAGATTCAGGGAAGTTGTCCTTGTGGAGAAAGCAATCTAAGTGGGACTTGTACAAATGATCAGTGGAAAGAAATGGTCCTTAAAGTTTCTTTTCTTTTCCCTGGAGACCAGCAAAAGGTTGTTACCTAACAATTTGCTCTAAGAACACACAAGGGAAAAAAAACCTCTTCCACCAATCTATCTTTTAGAATAAAAGTTGCTAAGAGATGGGGTGAGAGCCAAGAGATCATCTAATATCCTCCCCTTACTTCCTTTCCCGGTAAAGAATCACTTTATGGAAGATGAGAGATAAGTTCTTGCTCTAGTTCTTGCAGTGACCTAGATTTCCAACAAGGCGAGGAGATCCATGCAACCAAACTCAGGACCAGAAATAAAATCTACTGTGCCTAAGGCAGAGTAGAGGGGTTACTTCAGAGTTCAACAGGGCTATGCCTCAAAGCACAAAAATACCTGAAATTTATAACCCTGGTGTGAGAGAAGGGTCTTTGTAAATGGCAGAAAATCTAGAATGACTGTAGGGAAAAAAAAAAAAAAAAGACAATAAAAGACAAATGTTTAACAGAAATAAAATTTGTAAATCTTATATCAAAGACAAATAGCTTTTTATATAAATAACTACTCCTAATCAGTAACTCTTTTACAAAGGCCAAAAGCCATGAGAAAAAAAATGATCAAAAGAATATGAACACAAGCCAGTTGCAGTGGTGCATGCCTATAATCCCAGCAACTCAAGAGGCTGAGACAGGAGGACTGCAAGGTTGAGGCCAGCCTCACCAACTCTGTGAGGCCCCTAAGCAATCTGGCAAGACCCTGTTCAAAATAAAAAATAAAAATGGCTAAGGACGTAGCACTGGGGTTAGGCACCCACAGGTTCAATCTTAACACACATACACACTATAGTTAATCTTTTGAAATATGAAAAGTTTCTCTTAGTTGTGGTAAGAAAAAAATTTAAAGCCAATGAAATGCCATTTTAACCTAATAGTGTAAAAAACAAAAATCCTAAAATTCTATAATTGTTGGGGGACAAGAAGAGGAACCACGTTGTTGGTAGGGATGTGAACTGATGTGACTCACTGCAAGGCATTTCTCTCAGTGGCTCTGAAAATCACAAGGTAAATTCTAGTCCAGAAATCTAATTTCTAGAAGTTTATATTAGAGATATATTCACACACCTGCAACATGGGAAGCATAGTAGGTGTTTCACCAGAGAATTGCTTCTAAAGGCAAAGAACTAAAACAATCTTTTGAAGTCCATTAATAGAAAACTGCTTAAAGTATTATGGATCTGAAACAACAAAGCATGAAGATGTTCTTTTATGAATGTTAAAGATTGCTCCTATTAAGTGGAAAAAAAAAAAAAAACCAACAAGACGCACAACAGAAGGTATAACATGAAGCTATTTGTTTAGAAAGGGATGGGGAAAATTTAGTATTATAAATACATTTGTATGTGTATTTTATTTGGGGAGGTACCAGGCACTGAATTCAAGGGCACTCAACCAATGAGCCATATCCCAGCCCTATTTTGTATTTTACTGTGAGACAGGGGCTCACTGAGCTGCTTTTGCTGAGGCTGGCTTTGAATTCATGATCCTTCTGCCTCAGTCTCCTGAGCTGCTAGGATTACAGACATGTTATGCACGGATTGTATGTGTATTTTAAAAGGATCTTCAGAAGGGCCATTAGAAAACAAACAACAGCAACCTAAAGGGTTTACAGATGGGGTCGGGGTAGGACAGGACACGAAACTGGGGAAGTTAGGAGTCTTAAAGCTTTTGCGATTCTTTTCCAATTCTCAGGAAGTTGTAAAGATGTATATAGGGAAGTCCTGTGTGCCCTTTGGAAGCTTTTAAATTATAAATTTGATTCCTTTTTTTTTAAATTTTTAAATATTTATTTTTTAGTTTTCGGCAGACACAACATCTTTGTTTGTATGTGGTGCTGAGGATCGAACCCGGGCCGCATGCATGCCAGGCGAGCGTGCTACCGCTTGAGCCACATCCTCAGCCCTAAATTTGATTCCTTTAATGGTTACCCAGGTTATCAATTTCATCTTGGTTGCATTTGAGTAATTTATGGTTTTCAAATAAATGGTTTATTTCTTTTGGGATGCTGAACTTAATTATTAGTTTAATAGCTGAAGTGATATCCAATTTCATTTCTATATTTGTGATTTCTGCTTTGTCTCTTTTTAATGTCAGTTCTGTCAAAGATTTGTCATTTTCACTGATATCATAAAAAGAATAAGTTTTTGGTTTAACTGATTTTCTCTATTTTCTTATTTACAATATTACTGATTTCTAATTCCTCCCTCCTTCCTGCTTGCTTCCCCCCGACCACCCCTGCCGCCATTTACTGGGGACTGAACCCAGGAGGCAAAACCCACTAGGCAAAATCCCCAGCCCTTTTAATTTTGAGACAGGGTCTTCCTAAATTGCCAGGGCTGGCCCTAAACTTGGAATCCTCTTACCTCTGTCTCGTGAATTACTGGGATTATAGGCACATGCCACTGCACCAGGCTTTTTCTAGGGCGCTTAATCACTGAGCCACATCCTTGGCCATTTTTATTTTTGAGACAGGGTATCACTAGATTGCTTACAGCCTTACCAAATTGCCGGAGGCTGGCTTTGAACCTGTGATCCTCCTTCCCTTCCAGAGCTGCAGGATTACAGGCATGCATCTGTAATTTTTACTTTCAGCATATCTATGTTCTTATGTTTGACATGAATAGCATACTCTTTTAATCTGTCTTTTCATTGTAATGTCCAGACCATCTGCACTTCAATTATTAATATTTTAGGGCTTATTTAAATCTGACACTTTATTATTTAACCGTTCCTTTTGTTTCTCATTCTTCTTCTCTTTTCTAGCATTCCAGTGGGTTACTTGAACAATTTTTAAAATTTTATTTTTAATGTTTTAAATATATTACTTTGTATTTCTGTTGTTCTAGATATTACATACAATACACATACAGTCTACTGTGTCAATGTTTTATTACTTTGTACAACTGAAAACTAACATTATTTATAATCCTTTACCTTTTATTTTTTTAATTTTATCTTTTTTTTTGGAATTTTTAATATTTATTTTTTAGTTTTCAGCGGACATAACATCTTTGTTTGTATGTGGTGCTGAGGATCGAACCTGGGCCGCACGCATGCCAGGCGAGCGTGCTACCGCTTTAGCCACATCCCCAGCCCCAATCCTTTACCTTTTAAAAATAAAATCTTAGTGGGACTGGGGGTTGTGGCTCAGTGGTAGAGTGCTGGCCTAGCACACATGAGGCCCTGGGTTTGATCCTCAGCACCATACAAAAATAAAGGTATTGTGTCCATCTACAACTGAAAAATAAACATTTAAAAAAATAAATAAAATCTTAGTATTTCTTCTTCATATACTGAGTATTACATCAGAAGATCTGATAATTTTTGCTTCAAATATCTAATATAGATTTAAAAACTCATCAGGGGAATAGTTTATTAAATTTACTCCTAGTTATACTCATCCCGTTGTTGTTCTTTCATTTCCAAAATTCTAAGCCTCTGTGTTGTCCTATTTTTTCTTTTTGGAGAGCTTCCTTTTGCCATTATCTAAGGATATCTCTACTAGCAACAAATACCCTTAGTGTTCCTTTATCTAAGAATGGCTTTATTTCCCTTTCAATCCCAGACAGTTTTACCAAACATGGAATTTGCAGTTGACAATTCTTTTAGCACTTCAAAAACACTGTGTCACTTCCTTTGCCCTCCATAGTTTCTGGTTTAAAAAAAAAAAAAAATGCTGTCATTTAAACTGATATTCCCCTACAGGTACCACATCATTTCTCCCCAGTTGTTTTTAAAATTGTTCTCTTTGTCTTTAGTTTATAAAAGTTGTTATTTTTGTTGCTATTATTTTTACAGTCCTGAGGATTCAACCTGATATGCTTTACCACTGAGTTACATCCTCAGCCTTTTTTGAGTCTAAATTGCTGAGGCTAACCTCAAACTTGTGATCCTCTTGCCTCAGTCTCGCAAATCACTGGAACTATAGGCATGGGCCACTATACTTGGCTTTTTTAATTTTTAATTTTGTTATTTTAGCAGGCAATCATCCTGTTTATATTTAATATTTAGGCTACGGTTATAGTTCTAGTGAAAATTTTGTTTTCAGAGTCCCTGCAATACAGTTCTGACTGACTGTGTTCTGGCTCTGCTGAGGCTCTTAATCTCTACTGGTACTGCCTGAAAGGGCTGAAAGCAATTCCTTGGGCCACCGAGTATCACTAAGTGGGGGCTGAGTGATAATGTAGCCATGGAATGAAAGTAACTTCTCCTGGTCTGTTCTCTGGCAGCTTGGGTGGGAAGTTTGACCTCACAGGGCTGCTGAGGGTGGGAAGTACCTACCAGGGCTAAAGTTTTCTGCTGCTAGAGGAAAAGGAGATAGAGGAAACCTATCAAGATATCCTTCTGCCAATAGACAGAGGGCTGCTAGATACCAGGCTTATAGGTACTGATGGTGCTGTCACCTGGTGAAGGGCAAGGGATGGGCCTCCCTGTAACTCCTGACAGTGTGGGTGGGTCAGGTCTACAGTTCCTGCTGACTGTGAAGTACACAATTAGTAGGTCCTCATATGCTCCCTGACAAAGCATCTATAGCCAACTGAGCCTAAGCCAGGTGTGGGTAGGGACATGGGGTTCACCAGCACATCTTTGCTAGGCCCTTTCCTAGTATTTTTGCAAGAGAAAGCAGGCTTTTCTTTCTTTTTCCTTCTGCCTCCCTCCCTTCCTTCCTTCCTTCTGTTAATTTTATTCTGGTCTGTTTGTTGGTAATTCCAGATTTCAGGCCTTTCCAGTGCCCGGTCAGAGATATATAGAAGATTAAAAAAGAAATCTCCACCTGAGGCTAAGGCAGGAGGATCTGATTTGAGGCAGCCTTGGCAACTCAGCAAGACTCTGTCTTAAAAAATAAAAAGGGCTGGGGTATATCTCAGTGGTAGAGCACCTCTGTGTTCAATCCCCAGTGTAGTACTGTTAATCAAGTCCTGAGATCCCTACGCAGTCTGCCTTCTTTCCACCTTTCAGATTCCTTCATGGAATTCAGTTAAATTATCTCCATAGTATCTGGTTGTATTTACTGGGAGGAGTAAGAAAAAGTGAGTTGACACCATCTTGTATTTGGTAGGAGGTTTTTTAATGTGGAGCTTTTTGTACTTTTTGATATCTGAACCATATGTATTTTTAGTCAAAACTTGAATTTAAGTTTTTAAAAATATAAAGGGGAAGACAGAAGGAAAAAAAAAAAACACAAAACCCTGGGTATGGTAGTAAATGCCTGTAATCCCAGCAACTTAGGAGGCTGAAGCAGAAGAATAGGGAGTTCAAGAATACCCTGGGCAATATAACAAGACCACATGTCCAAAAAAAAAAGCCAGGCATTAGAAGTGCATGCCTGTAATCCCAATGATTTGGGAGGCTGAGGCAGGAGGATAAAGTTCAAGGTCAGCCACAGCAACTAGGGAGACTCTGTCTCAAAGAAGAAAAAGGGCTAGATGTGGCTCAGTGGTTAAGCACCCCTGGGGTTCAATCCCTGGTATCAAAAAGGAAAAAAAAAAAGCAAACCCAACCATTGTGCAAGTTTGATAATGCTTGTGTTCTATAGTCTGCTGAAGGAAGGTTTTCTCAAATGTCCGACTTGCTGTTGGCTCCAGATCACCATAAATATTTTTCAGGAGGCATGGGATTTTTCAGTAAACAACATGAATACTTCATGAAGTCTGATTGCCTATGATATAGAATCGCAGCTGTACAAATATATGTCCTTATACGTAAAGAGAAATCTTCTGCCTCCGTCATGGAGACCATTCTACCTTATTTCAGGGATACACATACCAAGCAATGGTTAGAGCACTTGCTAAACTCTGTCACCAGAGTTGCACAAATGAATGTCTAGAACAGAACTCATTATTAACAGGACTGTTCTCTTCTGTTATCTTTCTAAAGCTGTACTACTTACTGTCTGCTAGAAAAACCAGGATCAAAATCACAGCAATAATTCTGACTCATATATCTTCTTTTCTCTCATACCAACATCCAGTTTCCAATTCCAGTTATTTTTACCTCTTCCATTTCTCTCATTTACTGGGAATAGGTGAATCTTCCCAAAGGTGACCTTGGGCTACTTTATTTTGCTGTCATAGGCAGTTACCACAGTTTTTAGAACAGAGTGGTAAAATTTAAACTTCTCAGTGGGGCGTCTGAAACTTGGCAAGACTGAATACCATATAACTTTCTAGACTTTTCTCCCATTATTTCTTCCCACAGCTGTACAGATTGCTTTTGGAATGCTTGCTCAGCCCATATTCTCTTCTGTAGAGAAGCCTCCAGGTCAATGGCATAAGTGGATTTAATTTGCTAAGACTGGTTAAAAAGACTTTTTTAACCAGTCTTAGCCAATTAAATCCACCTATGCCAAGTTCACCAGGCCAAGCTAGGCCAATAGATGTTAGCTCACTCTCTAATATGAACCAAGACATGGAAACTGCAATCAAGCAATCTTGGGTCTCTGATACAGAGCAGTACAAGCTGGCCACAGAGCCCAAACAATGGCAGCCCAATATTGTCCTGTCCTGGGCAGACCGGCGGCATCAAGGCATCAAAGAAAGCAAAAGGTAGGAAATGAAGAAAACAGTTTCCAGAGGGGAAAAGATTGGAGCACAAGTGCAGAGAGAAGTAGAGATCCCAAGAGACAGACAGACAATAGCTACCAGCCAGATACACTTCCTGCAACTGGATTCCTCCAGATTCTTGTGTACCCTGTCAATAGATACCTTTTATGAATTTGAGTTCCTGTGTTTCTGTTCTTTGTAGTCAAATAATCCTTATAAGAGTGTCCTGTTGAAACTACTCATTGTTCTTTACCTCACATGAGCTGTCTGGATTTCACACTTATATGAGTTCCTTTGCCTGGAAGGCTTCCTTCTACATTGCCAGGCACCCAAATTTTTGGAGCCCAGCACAAATGCCACCTCCTCCAAAAAAGGTTCCATAATTCACAACTCTCTAACTCTTCTACTCCTCAATTAGATCTTAACTTGCTTGATGACAAGAACAATTTATAATTCCTACATGGTGACTGGCATATGGTAGGCATGTTGAATGAACAAATCTTTATATATTTTATCTACATAGTGTTTAGCAGAGTCAGCAAACATCAGGTGAATGGATTGGTGGATTTGTCAGACATTTGTAATTTTTTTCTATCAGCATGAACTTCAGCTAGAATGAACTGGAATGAACCTATTCTGCAACAAAAGTCTTCACTTATTACCACCTACAGAGTACATGACACTGAACTGAGCAGCTGGGGAAAGATGACAGAATCCCATCCATGAGGATCTTACAGTTCTGCCACAGCTGGAAGCACGGAACCACATAAGGGACCTGAATTCTTATAATCCTGGAGTCATAAGAAACCAGAGGAAGTAAAAGCTTCTCTACCTATCTCCGTTAAAGAAACAAACCTACCTTCCTTTAAGGGTCTAGTTTTGCTTAACACTTCTCTAGAAAAACACGTTTCTTATTTTCAGAGGAAAAAAATCATAAAAAATGTATTGAAAGGAATAGAAAAACAGGTCCCAGGAATAGACTTTTTTTCTTTTCTTTTTCTTTAACAAACAAAATGAATGTTTTAAACCCCCATTAACAAGCCTGTGAGTCATGGTCCTTTGTGCTCAAACTAGTCTCTGAGAAAAACAAGCTTTTTCAGACCACCAACAATAAGAGGATGGGGTGCGGGGCCCGTTAGCATTGATTGGGCAGGGGGAGAGGAAAAAAAGGGCCAGGAAGAGAGGCACAGAAGGCAGTCACAAAAACTGCACTTATCTGTTTATTAGGTTGCAAGACTTTCCTTTCTGTTTTCCCTTTCTTTTCCTTCTCCCCACAAAACCTCCCAAAACACATACAGAGAAAACTAGCAGTAACATTGGGTCAAACATGAAGAACAGGAAAAGAATATTAAATAGCCAGTTCTAAAAGGCTCTTTTTCAGCTTGGACAAAAGCAAAACATTTTCAAAAGCAAAACGAAAAACAGAGCTTCTAACCAGACTCTGCAACTTAATGAGAGGAGGTTAATACTGATAAACCCATTGTGAATCCACACAAAGTGACAGCTTTTTAAGCAAGAAAATCAATCAGTTGCGACTGGATGGTTTAGGGCTCAGGAATCATTTGGTTCAAACCAACAGGAGCTGAGGGAGTGGGAGGATGGGGGATGGGGTGGGCAGGGTGAAATGAGGTCAAAGAAGGGGCTCTAAGTTTTATGCCCACTACCCCTGACCTCATCTACCACTAAGCTAGTCAGCCCACATCTTGCATCCATACTATCTGTCACCTAGGAGACATGAGGCTTGACCCAGCCAGATTCACTTTTGTTCTCATTCACACCTCCCTTCCAGAGAGCTTCCACAGTGAAGGAATTGCGCTTTCCCCAGGCAGTCAGACTCCAGCTGCCTACAGCTCCTGCTGGTAATCTATCACTCTGGTTCCTTCTTGCTGTCTGCTTGTTCCCAATGAAAGCAAAATTTAGAAACATACCATCACGTGGGGTCTCTTCACACAGCAACGATGGAGTGCTCTGGGTTGCAGTGACCTCAATTTCTTTCTTCCCTGCCAGAGTCGTCTGTTCTGGCTGTTTCTCACTTTCCTGGCAAGCTAGAGAGCATGAATCAAGTCTTATTTCACTAATATCTTCCTGTCCTTTTCCCTTGCTGCTTCCTTCAGGAATCTGCTCCAGTTTATTATGGAGACATAACCCAGCAGTGCTAAATTCCTTCTTCCCAGAGATGCTGCTGCTGCTGTTGCTGAAGTGGGTCAATTCTTCTCTCTTCTTGGCCAATGGCTCCTCACAGATAAAAGAAGGTATCTTTTCAGTAGACAGAATGGGCACTTCCCCAGGACTCAATTTGTAGCCGGCTGTCTGCTCTTCAGCTACTGTCATGGAGCGCCTTATGGCAGAAGCTCCCAGCTTCCTGGGTGTTGGGCTTGGCATTGGGCTACTTGTAGGGTGCAGCAGGCCTGCAGGAAGTTCTTCTTGGGCAGGGAGTTCAGGGTACTTATCTGTGAGATTGACAGCTGGGGGAACTGAGAGATGAGAACATTCGGACAGAGCCCGGCGCATTGCCTTTTTCTGCTGGGGGGCTTGGTCGAGCATAGTCCCCTCCTCAGCAGAACTCAATTTCTCCAACCCCTTATCTTGGTCTCTGATGTGAGAGCCTGCACTCAAATATTCCTGGGTGAACTCCACCATAGTAATTGGTGGAATAGCAGTGGGTAAATGCTCAATAGTGGGGGTTGGGTGGGTGACAGCCACCAATAGTGGGGACTCACATTTAAGCTGCTCAGAGTTATCATTCATCACCCCAATGATCGGGCAAGCAGGGGTGAAGCCATTCTCTTCCTTTCCTGGAGTTGTTTCCCTTGACCCCTGAGAGCTCTGAGTCACTAGATGAAAGTTGGGGTTCCAAACACTGGTCTCCTGCTCCTTACCATATTGGGTGGGAATGCCAGCCGCCCCAGGATAATACAGATCTTGCTGGTTCTTGGTCTCTAGTCCATTCTTCCCTGCCGCCGTACCCTGAACTATAGTGGCTTTGTTTCTGTCTGGCCCCTCTATGAGTCCTAAATGAAACTCCGCTGTCTTCTGATGTACTAAGTTCCCCTCCAAGGGACTGAAGGTTTCTGAAATCACATACCTGCTCTCAAGGTGACCCAAGGTTGCTTGATATTCCTTGTCCTGCACTTCAATGCCGAGCTCTTTGTCTAGCTTCCCCTCAAAAAAGCAGAGCTTATTCTGCTCCAGGAAGCTGGCATTCTTCACAAGCCTGTCTTTCAGCTGCCCATCCATGCTGACATTCAGCCCGATTTCATTCAGTTTGCCCTCTGTCCTCTGCCACTCAAATCCAGCTTGACCAATTTCTTTTGGGGAGTCCATTTGGCACTCTGCAGGCTTGCCCTTACAGAGCTGGTTGTAAGCAGCCGTGAGAGAGGCTGGCTGCTTGTCTGAGAGCGACATCATCTCTTCCACTGCTCTCCCCCTTCTCGCTCCTGGATCTCTAACACCACCTACGATCACACAGAGCTTGCAGTGACATCACAGCAAGTCCCTAGCATTCATGACCAAAACTATCTTTTCCCCAATCCCCCTTTCTTCTAAAGTAGTTGGGTGCTACATGTATTTACCAGGTGAGGAAGGAAGGAAGAAAGGAAGGAAGGAAGGGAGGGGAAATGAGAAAGAGAAAGGAAGGAACCTGCTTCTTTCTGTAAAACCAAATGCTACTGTTCATATAATTTCCTGTTAACTAGCACTCTGTTTAGACCTGCAATTTAAAATATGGTATGCTGCCAATCTGGGCACTGAAGATAGTAATTATTTCGGCTTTCACTGATATAGATACATGTGTACCCACACATTCACTTATCTGATACTATGCCTACCCTTCCATATTCACCCACTCAAAAAAATGTTTTAAAAATAAGCAAGACTCATTTGCCAATCCCCAGCTATAATCTCTGAAGAATAATGATTCCAGGAAATTGCTCAAAATTTCACCTAAAAAAAAGCTTAATGTAATATAAAAATTGCAGGCATTCACTTCTCAGAGGAAGAGTGGGTTTGCTGTCATAGCAACTTATCAAATTCACTTGACAAATGACTTGACTAGGGTCCCTAAAGCCACAAGAAAACTCTGCTGGTAGCTCTGCACTGTGGCAGAGCTTAATAAAGGGTTCTTTTAAAGACATCAGTGATCAGGGATTTGGGCACACACATTCCAATTATAAAACACTTGCGATTGGACCCTTGCCTAATTACAAAACAAACCCTTTGTGCTTTTACTCCTGTTCCCCCTGTGCCTCTTTGTTCCTTGCATGAGCTGGGTCACTCCTTCTGCACAAGCCCTGCTCTTTTTGGCCTGCTGATCTCATAGGGACCATGTGAATATACTGAGGACAGTTTATCTTCCTTTGACCTCTAGAACTGAGGGACTCAGACAATTTGTGGCTTGGAGTTTTTCCACCCATCAGAGCCTGCTGCCCCATTTACTGCAGCATGGTCCTTTGCTTCTCTGGAATTTTAAAAAATTTTTTTCCACACAGTACTGGGCTTGAACCCAGAGGTGGTCTTTTACTGAGCTACCTCCCTACCTCTTTGTATTTTTTATTTTGAGACAGTTTTGCTTCATTGCTGAGGCTGGTCTCAAACTTGCAATCCTCCTGCCTCAGCCTCCTAAGAAGCTGGGATATAATGGCTCATGTGCCACCAAGACCAGATACCCTGACTTTGAACTTAGAAATTTTACTTTTAGGGCTGGGGATGTGGCTCAAGCAGTAGCGCGCTTGCCTGGCATGCGTGCGGCCCAGGTTTGATCCTCAGCACCACATATAAACAAAGATGTTGTGTCCGCCAAAAAACTAAAAAATAAATATTAAAACTATCTCTCTCTCTCTCACTTTCTCTTTAAAAAAAAAAAAAAAAAAGAAATTTTACTTTTAGGATTGAGTAATCCATAAAACAAAATTCCTAAAGGAAAAAAAAAAGAAGTTATAGTATAATAATAGATCAGACTCTATTTTGAAAAAAGCTGATTTCAGTTGCCCAGCCTATAAGCCACTATCTTGTACTATCATAGGACATTGTGAAATACTCTTCCAAGAATTCAAGGGATGGGGCTGGGGTTGTAGCTCAGTGATAGAGCACTTGCCTAGCATGTGTGAGACACTGCATTCGACCCTCAGCATCATATAACAATAAATAAATAAAACAAAGGTATTGTGTCCATCTAACAACAACAACAAAAAAAAATCCAAGGGATAAACAGGTATGGTGATTCATACCTGCAATTCCAGCTACGTGAGAGGTTAAGGCAGGAGGATCACAAGTTCAAGGCCAGCCTAGGCAACTTAGCAAGACCCTGTCTCTTAAAAAAAAAAAAAAAAAAAAAAAAAGGTTGGGGATGTTACTGAGTGGTTACATCCCCAACCTTTAGCACTTGCCTAGCATGTGTGAGGCCCTGGATTCAATCCCCAGTATCAATAACAAAACAACAAAAACAGGAAAGTATGTTTGCTCCTTAGTCCCAAATTATTTTTTAGTTCCAATCAGTCTACCTAGACATTCCCCACTAGTACTCCTAAAAAAAGAAGAAAAAACGACTAATTTAAGGCAATAACTAAAATTAAGTTCATGTTACCTTCAAATCTCAACAGTTCCACCCATAAATAGAAGACCTCAAATTATGAACCTGACAAAAGCCCAGAAGCAGGAAGAAGAAGAATGAAGCTGAGCAATCAAAAAAGAGCACATACTTCATACTATGGTCATACAATATGGAACAGAAATGTGGTCAGCCTAAAGGGAGATAGTGATGGGGTCAGCATCTGGTCACTGAACCAAGACAGCATCTGGTCACTGAACCAAGACAGGCCTCACAGTTAAAGCTTAAGAGACAGAGTGCTGGACGAGAGAATCAGACAAAACATGAGGGCTCAGGACACCATGTCAGTCAGATGCTCAAACATGCAGATAATCTTGGTAGTCACCCAAAGGTCTAAGCACAAAGGGAGAATAAAAGGAATTATGGAGATAATTCAGAATCCACTCCTCCTTGTAGGTGGTAAGGACTGAGATCTATGAAAAGCTTCTAACAAGGCAGAAACACAATATACTTGCTGATGCTAATTTTAAAACAAAAAAAACCTAAGCAACTGTATTTATATATGAAGTAGGTTTTTCCTTCATAGGAAATTTGATGTGAAATACTAAAGCCAAAGTTCTTAGACTAGAAAACTAAAACACTCTGATAAAGACAGTAGGCAAACAATCTACTACCATCTACAAAAGACACCATATATAAGCCCTGATGCTAGCCACTAACAGAAAAAAAGCTAAATCTCAAAATCTGAGGAATTGCCTAAAGAAAGAAACAGTTCTCCCTTTCAAGGCCTTTCCAAAAAAACAGTATTCAAGGACACTAGGTATGTGCAAAAGACAAAATCAGAATGCAAGAGCTTCTCTAACCCAATTTTCTCATTTTACCCAGGAGCAAATTGGGGTCCACAGGGAAAAAAGTGATTTGCTCAAGATCAAACATCAAAAATTTAATGGAAAAACCTCATAGAAAATGCCTAGTTTCCAACTACCAATCTTTCCACACCACTGAGAAAAAAGATGATCTTATTTACTGGAAGACTCTCCCTTTTTCTTAATATTTTTAGTTATAAATGGACACAATACTTTTATTTTTTGTCTATTTTTTTTATGTGGTGCTGAGGCTCAAACCCAGTACCTTACATAAGCTAGGCAAGCTCTCTACCACTGAGCCAGAACCTCAAACCCAATTCTCCCTTATTCTAAAAAGAACTTTTTTCTGATGCTGGAGAGTGAACCCAGGGCTCTGCACGTGCTAGGCAAATGCTCTACCACCAGGTTGGCAAATCTCTAATTAGATTCTCCTTGTTAATGTCTCTTTTTTTCATCAGTGAAGAAAAATACTTCAAAGGAGCTGGGGGCACAGCGGCACATGCCTGCAATCCCAGCAACTTGGGAGGCTCAGGCAGGAGGATGGCAAATTTGAGTCCAATTTGAGCAACTTAGTGAGACCCTATCTCAAAATTTAAAAAAATTTAAAAGGCCTGGGGATAGATCAGTGAAAGAGTGCTTATCGACCATGGGTGAGGCACTAGGCTCAATTCCCAGTACCACAAAACAAAAACAAAATGAGCCAGGTGCGGTGGTACACGCCTATAATCCTAGTGACTTGGAAGGCTGAGGCAGGAGGATGGAAAGAGACCAGCATCAGCAATTTAGAGAGATCCCATCTCAAGTTATAAATGAAAAATGGGTTGGGGACGTGACCAAGTGGTTAAGCACCCATGGGTTCAATCCCTAGTGTGGGGGCAAGGAGGGAGATGGCCAAGTCAGTATCACAAACCAACTTAGAACCACAGACATAATCACACTCACCCACAGGATAGAGCTGTAGCAAGGAACTCAAATCTCCCCAGCCACTGTGATTTTACATTGAGTTGGTGAATAGGAACTTACATGAAGTCTTAAAAGGGTGAGGCTGCCCATGGAAAAAGATGAGTACTTAAATCCAGAAGACATAAATTCTAAACTCATGTGACACTGCAATTCCTTGCCTCTCTAGGTTATCTTCCTTCCCACTCATTCAGAACTGGCTTAAATGTCCTTGTAGAGCCTCCCAGTTTTCCTCTCCCAAAGTGAGTCCTTTATATTTCCATAAAACTCTACCTCTTTCTAGGACTTGGAAAATACATGATAATCTTTTATTTATATGCCTTTACTGGGAGATTCCATAAGACAGAAATGTGCATGTGACCAGCATAATGCAGACACAGAGTAAACAGGCTCTCAAAAAACGATCTGCTAAGCGAAAGAATGGATGGATTCCTTTTAAATTGCCTCTATGTCATTTGACCAGATCCTTCCCATAGAGTTGTCTTCAATTTATCCCAAGAGGTAATGACTTTGAATATTCTTTGGGTTAAAGATTTTATTCTAAGTCTGATAAAAGGATACGGATTTCTGTGTGTCTGATCAGAAGATGGTTTCTAAGACTCTTATCAGTTATATAATGACACATCAAGCCTCCAAAGGCTTGATCCCAGCAGATGTATTGGCAGATGTTTCTGGGTTTTGCCTTGTGCCTGGAGCTAGTATTTAACCTGTTCAGGGCCTTAGTTTTTATATGCTCTGGTGACTGGTTTCTCTGCATTCTTTCTTATCAGTTACTAAGGCAACACTGCTTTCTAAATGGACCAACTGTTCTGGGTTATTGTCTCTAGGAAATAATTCTAATAAATTATCATTACAATGAAAGTTGATAATTCTACTAATTATAGTGATGAATGATACTCTTTACTAATTACAATTTACTAATTACAATTATCTGTGAAGATAAAATCTATTACCTGGAAGCAAATGATGGTTGTGTTATACATATATACACATATGCAAAACCATTTCAAAATCATATTCTATTGAATTTTAGAAACATCTCTTAGGACAACGTTTAACTCATGATTTTCCCGATTAACTTTCAAAAGTTGGAAAGCAGATTGAATGAAAAAATGAGGCTAGTAATTTGATTTACATGACCCCAAAACGTTATCATGGTTACAAATGAAAAATTCTCCAAGAAGTACAACTTCGGAAATTCTAGGCCTGTGTTCGTTTAAGCATAGTATTGACTTTCCCATGGCCTCCCCCTACAAGAAGAGAAAATCATCAACTAAGACTAGACAGAAACACAATCCCTACCCCCAATCAGCATAAATCTAAGATCTTTTGCCTTTGGAGGCACACATAGGACACTCAGGATCATTTAGGAGATTATCTACTTTTCTCTAATCTCCTCTCAAAAAGCTTCACAGATGTCCCTGTTTCCCAAAAAAACTTTTAAGTGCTAGTCAGACCACAATGTTTGCTATTCTTCAAATATTCCATGCACCTGCAGGTCACTGTGCAATTACACAAACTAACCCCTAGAATGCTTTATCCCATTTTGCTCAGCAAACTCTTAGCCATACTCAGACCCATTCACACCCCACAGAGTCTTGCTCTCCTAACTAGGGCTCAGTCCCTGTCTGCTCTGTAATCCTGTGGCATATAGCTTGTGCTTCTATTCTCTTACTAAAGAAAACTTCTCTCACTGGAGTAATATCATCTGTTTAACTGCCCTCTTTGGAATCATCAGAGTACACAATGTGTTTCATTATCTACTTTTACAGTGTAGGAAAAACCTCACTTGTTATCTATTAAATGAAAGAATTAACTAAATACCAAAAAGTCCAAATCATGTTGCATGCTCATATTTGTAGAATAAGCAAGCTTTATACAGTTAAATTTTGTCTAAACTTACAAAAATTACCAACCACTTTAAAGACTAACAATTTCAATCTGTTCACAGATGAGATTACCCGCTTTAGTAAATGTGTCACAGGTAAAAATAATGAACGTTACCTTAACTGTTTTCTTCATATTTTCAAGAAGTTAACATACTTATAATACTGAAATTCAGAAGCCAAGTTGTTTATCATTTTTTTCCCCGAATCCCCTAATGCTACTGTCAGTCAGAGGGAAAAAGTGAGAAGTGAAAGAATGCAAAGGAAAAAAATTTCCTTTTAAAAGTAGGATATTAGGTGGCAGGGGGTATAGATCGGTAGTACAGTTTTTGACTACTATATTAAAGGCACATGGTTTGATCCTTGGCACTTAAAAAAAAAAAAAAAAAAAGTAAGAGAGCAGCTCAGTGGTAGAACACATATTTAGCACACATGAAACTCCGGTTCAATACCCAGCATCCTCCAAAAACAGACAGAAGATAAAAGCAGGATAACCAAAAGTCTGAATTAATATTACAAAAATTATATGCTCTCTCTCAAACAAGGTAATAGTAGCACTGACTACGTAGAATTGTTTGAAGTTAAGAGTTTAGAATGGGCACACGGTTAAGTTTCACTAAATGGTAGCTATTTTTAACTATGTGACATTTAGAATCCTAATAATCTTCATTAAGATGCTAGTAAGAAAACGGCCAGAGAAAGAGAGGGCAAGTGGGGGGAAGCAATGAGAAAAGGCACTTAAGTGATGGCACTCCAGTTAAGACATTATCAAGTAGGTACTCCTGTGGTTGTAAAATAGTAGTAGGTTCTAAGATTACAAATGATTTTTTTCATCTGCTGAGCATATTTTATTTATGTACAAGTGCCTTGAAACTGTTAAGATTCTGGGTTTATAAATTACTTCAAGTTTCACACTAAGAAAATTTCCTACCATAAACTGACATTCCCAGCTGCTAGGAGACAGTTGAAGAGCTCAAGCAAACTGAAGAAAAAGAAATGAAACTAAATTTAAAAAAGAGACCAGGCTTTAGCATGGCAAAGGCAAAGCCTATCTAAAGGAATCCCTAATTGTGTCGTTTGCAGTAACAACACCCCATGTGCACTGTCATTCACAGCTCTACTTGGTTTCCAGGGAACAACTAAAGGGGGTACCAGAATCATATGGAACATCCTTTCAAACTTGTGCTTCCCTGCTTCCCTTCACAAAAAAACAGTCCCATAAGAAGTTCATTTCTGACAAGTTGAGCCCAGACTTCCTGAAGTATCTCATTAATCCTTCCTGGCTAGAATAGCATGCATAAGATGTTAAGAAACTTTCAAGTTTCCCTGAACTTGAGAGTAGCATGGGGGCGGGGGGGAAAGTTACAGGAGAGAAAATAGTAAGATGGAAGAGACTTGAGCAATATATTTAATTTTCCTATCTCCAAACAGGATAAAATCAGCAAAATCATTTATAATTCAAAGAATGTCTTCAAGCATTATGTATATGTAAAGCTCTATGCTGGGTATGAAGAACAACACATGAATAAATCAAACACAGATTTTGTGTGGAGAATAAGACATTAGTGTGAAGTTAAAAGACCTAGATTCTCATCCAAAATTAATTTCTGATTCACAATTTATGTCCTCATGTGTCTATTTCTCCAGCTAGAAATGAGTTTGGCAACTGTTTTAAATACTGTTTCTGCCACTTTACTATCTATATGACCTTAATCTTGAAAGCCTCCATTTTCTCACCCTAAAATGGAATTTTTCACAATACTGTAGTGTGTGTGTGTGTGTGTGTGTGTGTGTGTGTGTATGTATGTGTGTATTAGATAGAGGGTGAGAGGAGGATGGGGAGAGGGAGAGGGAGAGGGAAAGAGAGAGGGAGAGAGAGAGAGAGAGAATGAATAATTGCAATTGCTATTCCACTAATATCTTTACTGAAAAAAATGTTGAAAAACATCTGACCACAGGACAAATGAGGACAAGATAACATGAGAATCAGTGGTAATCTGGGTAGGGGTAGGACAGTTAACGAATAATTCAAAGTAAGGAACAAAGATAAAATTTAATAAGCCAAATCTAGTACCAGTCATGGGTAAAATATCAGAGCCCATATGAACCACAAGTGGATGGGCATAATGGGACACCCTGTTTAGATTCCTACCAGAAACTCTGTATTCCCCAACACACCAGTGCGAACCCCAGAACCCCAGGCTCGCCTGAAGCTCTGCACCTGCACATTTGCCTGGTTCCTGGATATGCTGGAATAAGTTTTGCCAGAAATATACAAAATCTTTTTTTTTTTAAAGACAGAGAGAGAGAGACAGAGAGAGAGAGAGAGAGAGAGAGAGAGAGAGAGAGAGAGAGAATTTTAATATTTATTTTATGGTTTTCGGGGGACACAACATCTTTGTTTGTATGTGGTGCTGAGGATCGAACCCAGGTAAGTGCGCTACTGCTTGAGCCACATCCCCAGCCCATACAAAATCTTTATGAACAAGATAGTCATACAATAGTGATAAACCAACACCTGACAATAAGATATATTATACTGTTGAATAAAATAACTCAACATACAAAATATTGATTCCCATAAGAATAATCTAGATACATCATTGACTCTAAGAAAAAACACAATAGATTTTTCTCCTTTTACAAAATTATACAAGCCAATTTTCAGATTTATATATAATAATAATAATAATAATAATAGGACAATTCTGAAAAAGAGCAACAGGGCAAGTAGTGCTTGCCCTACTACTATTAAAATATATTAAGCCAGGTTGCTACTGAAGTTTGGAGAAAAGATCAATGGTTAGAGGGTAAGAGAAGTCCAGAAATGCACCAAGCTGTTCACAAATTATAATGAGATGCCCAAGTAACCCTATGTCACATTTTATAAAAATAAATGAAAACAACAACCCAGAAATAAGCGAATTTTAGAATGCTGTCAGACTTAAAAAGGTGTTGCTAAAAATTAATAGAAAATATTTTTATAAATTCAGAATGGAGATGAATTTTATAAATATTATTGATGATACACAAAGTAGTCATTAAATAATCATGAAATAAACCTATCTTGAAAAATAATTTTTTGCCTGTTATATCAGTATGTACAACAACAAGAAGTTGCATTAGTGGAGAAAGTACAGGGGAATAGGTCTTCATCTGTGCTGATGGTAGATTGTAACTCTGGTACATCTCTGTGGCCCTATGCTGAACAATTTGGCAATACCTTTTAAAATCATAAATACACCTTCTTTAAACCAGAGCTAACTCTGGAGTCCCTTTTTTTTGGTTTGTTTGTTTATTTTTATGTGGTGCTTAGGATCGAACCCAGTGCCTCACATGTGCTAGGCAAGTACTTTGCCGCTGAGCTACAGCCCCAGCCCTAGAGTCCTTTTTAATCAGACAGAAACACTTGCAGGAATATGACTTTTTAAAAAATTCTTTTTAATTTTTTTTTAGTTGTAGATGGACACAATACCTTTATTTTATTTTTATATGGTGCTAAGGACCGACCCCATTGCTTCCCACATGTGAGGCAAGTGTTCTACCATTGAACTGCACTCCCAGCCCCAGGAGTACGACATTTTGTAAACACAAGGAATGAGGTTGTTTTCTTTGTTCTGATTTGTAAGGATCTCTTTTAAAATTGTTAAATTTAAAAAGCAAGACCAAGTCAGGTGTGGCAGCAGACACATGTAATCCCAGAGACTTAGGAGACTGAGGCAGGAGGATCTCGAGTTCAAGGCCAGCCTCAGCAACTTAGTGAGACCCTATCTCAAAATAAAAAATAAAGGGCTAGGGACATAGCTCAGTTGGTAGAGTACTTGCCTCACATGCACAAGGCCCTGGGTTCAATCCCCAGCACCTCAAAACAAAACAACAACAACAAAAAAAGAAAGTGAAAATAAAAAATAAAAAGGGTTGGGTGTAGCTCAGTGGCAGAGTGGTCCTGGGTTCAATCCTTACTACCTCAAAAGGAAAATAAATAAGATAAAAAGCAGGCCATACATCAGCATGTCTCATATATAAAACCAGGAAATATGTATAAATGGTCTGGAAGGATGTGTGCAATACAATTAAAATTGTTTGCCTTATACAGTAAAATACTTATATAACAAGTATTCCTTACTGGACACAAATCTATGCATAGCACAAGAGGGAAAACTAGAAGGGGTTAACGGAGGGAGGCTGACTTACATTTTACTACAAATTCCTTTGTACCATGTAAATGTGTTAACCTACTCAAAAAATCAGTAAAACTTTTTTTTTTTTTTAAACTAAGTACAGAGTTTACCCTAAGGGAAAAGGTAAAGTAGAATTCAGAGAAGAAACAATACATTTTTTAATCTAAAATCCATTACACTCCTCTCAGCCACTCTTCAAGGACACTCCTAACACACAGACTCTGAGCTTGGCCTCACCAAGGCAGGGCCTCAAAAGCTCTGTGGCAGCTGTCCTTCCCAAGAACAACAAATCCCTTTTCTGCACTTCTTTGGAAATACCATGCAAAAAGTATTTCTTTAGCATACTAAGCATCTCTTTGGAAATACTGGCTAGATTTCCACAAAATTTACACATTACCCTTTGGATCACTGCTAAAACTAAAGAAGTGGCCTAGAAGCCAAAACTAAAGAAATGCATAGAATGATGGATGTCCTGTACATGCTACTGTATATTCACTTTGCCTTGGTAAAAGGGTGGCAAGTAGAAGGAAATTAAAGCAGGAAAAAAAAATGAGTATATTGTACACAAATAATAACATTTAGCATTCTTTACTTTTATAGCAAGTATTCCTTACTGGATACAAATCCATGCATAGCACAAGCTTTACACAAAAGAATAGGTCCATACCATGCAGAATATAACCCCATGATGAAGTCTCTGCAAAAGCCTGACAGGCTGCTTGACTAAGGCCAACTGGTAAGTTTTTGTTTTTGTTTCAATTTCTGGTTAGTATCTCTATCATGCAAGCTGAGAAAGAGCAATTTATAAAGAACATCATTTGTGGGCTGCAAAAAACCTCAAAGACAAGGAAACACATTTTCAAGGTTAATTTCAGGTAAGTTTATATATTAAGTGCATACTTTTCAAGAGGGGAAAAAGGCTAATATTCCTAAATCTTATATAAATCATCTTAATCTCATTCTAACTGCTTGATTAATTAGATCCAAAAGGGAAAACATTATGAGGAATCCAAAATAGGCAAGTTTTATGAACTATGTTTCATAGACATAGACTATGCCCAAAATCTAACCCATTAACTGTTAATGGCTGTAAACAGCAAACTGGTCAAAGAATGTGGCTGTATCTAGAGATCATTTCCCACTATTAGAAAGAAAATAGAGACTATGCCCACCAGTACTAGTCTGAGGCTACCATTTCCCCAGAAGAAAACAAATCATTTTCATTTGATCTATAAGCAATTTAGATATTTAGTCCCACTAGCACAAGCTACATATTTACTAGGGGGAAAAAAATCTCGTGTACTCCACTAAACATGAAGCATTTTTTTTTCCTCCTATTAATCCTTATACCAAACAATGCTTAAAAAAATTGGTGTAAACATTACACATAGGAGACACAATTTTTTAAAAATTAATAATGGTGGATGGCGAAAGACTTTCTTTTCAACTTCCCCTAAAATTCAAGGTTCAGGGCCAGGTAAAAAGGCATGCAAATGAGACCACAGCCTCCTCAAGCTGGACACAGAGCATGCCTTGGCTGCAGAAAACATGTAAGTAGCAGTTATAGGTTTTCATGCCAACAAACTAAGATTAACAAGGATGAGTAGAGTCTGGATGGAATGAAGGCACAGGTTTTTTGCCTTTTTGATGCAGACTCAAAAGACACAAGCACACACATTTTGTCATGACAGGTTCATACCACTGGACTTCAGGTGCTTGGATCTCTCTCGTTCCTGGGTTGTAGATGTTGGCATAAAAGGAGTAAGTCCTCGGGACTTGGTAGGTCTCATGTAGCCTTTCATTGGTTCTATTATTCTGCTTTTATCTTCCTTCTTTCCTTCTCCTAGTACCTTTGGTTCTGATTTTTCTGTCACTTTCTGAGGCTCTTTCTTGATGTTATCTTTGAGTTCTGGGAGTTGAAGATCTTTGGAAGCAGCCATTTCTAACTTATCTACCACCCCTGAAAGAGGAACTTCAACTTTGCCACATGAGAAACTGGACTGGAGTTCTGGTGTTGGTGGGGAAACACACTGTAATTTTGTGACTTCAGAAGCCAGTATAATTTCTTTAAATTTATCCTTTTCACTTTTTGGAGGCAAGGGAGTCATATCAATCTCCTTATTCAAATAATCTGGGCCCTTAGAATCTCTACCTTTAGTATTTTGGTCCTCGTGGTAACTGATCTTTTGTGCTTTGTCTCCCAATAAGTCAGAAATTTGAGCAGAAGTAGAACCTTTCTCAGTCTCCTCCTCTGTGTTCACTGAAGATGTTTGGAAATCACCCCTATCTCCATATGCTTCTAGAACTCTGGTCTCTCCTGGCAAGCCCTGGTCATCTGTGGGAACTTTAGGAAGAAGGTGCTCTTTTGCTGGCCCTGGGATTTGCTCTACTGAACAGATAGATTCGCCACAGAGTGGCAACTCAGATTCTCCTACTACATGCCCTTCATCTACCCCTGCTTCATTTTTCATGGGAACAGCAAACTCACTTTGATTCTTAAGACAGCGATCTTCCTGACTATTCACTGTTTCTATGGCTGCTGTAAAAGGCAGGGCAATTCCTTCTGTGCTGGCAGATGGCATAACAGCAGAGGGAGTCTTGGGTCTTTCTGGCCCTGGGACCCCATCTTTGTTGCAGTTATTTTCCACTAATAATTTAGAAAGCTGAGCTGGGGCTCTCTTTTCCCCATTTTTTGCCAAGGTGTCTGGTAAGGAATCATTTTTCTTTACTACTTGAGGAGGAGTAGTGGGCAGTTTTTCACAGGCTGCTGATTCTACAGCCTCTATAGGAGCTGCCTTATTCATGAGCCCTGACAGTGTTCTGGGACAGGTAAATGTAATATTTCTATTTTCGTCCACATAGCCCATTCCTTCAATTCTGTGGTCCCCTGTGGTTTCCATGGGAACATGTATTTTTGTTGCATCTAACTTATTCTCCAGAATGTGCTTCTTGGGAAAACTATTTTTAACTTTTTTGCTTTTTTCATCACTACTCCTTTTATTTGGTTTGTCAGCCACTGCTGTGTGTCCCTTGGTTGCATCTGTCTTGTTCTCTTCAGATGCTATTGAGGGAGCAAATCCTGTCTCCTGAATTTGGTCTTGGCAGCTCACATCTGTCACCTTGGCAGCTGGTTCAATAATAGCAGAATCCTTGGCTAAATTTGTTTTGTTGCCCTCAGGGGCCTCAAGCTCAGCAGAATTAACCTCAACATTTTTACCTTTTTTGTCAAGTGCTTCCACTGTGTGTGTACCTGATACATGAAAGAATAAAGAATCAAGTATTTGGGGGGAAGTGTGTCCTAATTCCCTGTTTTTATAGGGAGTGCTATCAGATACTTCTCCATCCTTCCCTACAAAAGGTGGATTAGAAATTTCCTCCTTGTCATCCATTCTAGTAGGTTCTATGGGATAATTAATTTTAGATTTTTTGTTTCTGCTTTCATTATTTCTCTTTTTAGTCTTTTCAGAAAACCAAGGAGTTGACTCATGACCCATCCAAGGACAACTTCCTTCCTTGCTCTGGTTACTGACACCTGTATTTTTGACTAAGGCTCCTCTTTCTGACCTAGCATAAGAAGTCCGAGTCAAGGTTGATCTATTTTCCAAAGGAATCCATGCCTGTAAAGTGCTTTCCACACTAGGGTCTATTATCTCCTTAGGCTCCCCAATCACTACTGCCTCAGTGAAATCAATCATGGTTCCTGGCTGCTTTGAAGAATCTAATCCCAGCTCATCTCTCTTATCCTCAGTAGTCACTCTTTCGGTTTTAAGAATTGGTTCACTTAACCCAAGAACAGCCCTTCCATCATTCTCACTGTCCAGAACATATAGCAGGTCAGATTTAATTCTTGGCTTCCCAGAATTCATTCTCACTTTCCCAGAACTTCCCCTTCCCTTCCTGTTTTTGCCATCACCTGTCATTCTCTTAAACGGCTCATTCCCTAGCCCAGGAGCCTGAACTGACACTTGGCCCTGCAGCTGCTCAGAAGCCAAGATGTTGATTTCCTCTCTTTGCTTGGGAAATGCTTCCCTTTCTAGTTCTTCAACTTCTACAGATCCTTTAAGAAACACTTTCTGATTGACATTCTGTAGTTTAGACATTTTACTTTCATCATTCTCTTCTTTGAGACTATCTTTTAATGGATTACTTGCTATCAAAGTTGGTATCAAATTAGGCAATTCTTTTGCTGCTATAGGTTTTGAAACTCCACCGACAACCTCTTGGTTCAAGATAGAAGAGCGAGCCTCTTTGGATCTGATCTCTAAAAGAGTTTCAGCTTTATGTTCAGAAATTTCTGTCAGGGATCCTGTCAAGTTAGGAAGGCCCAGTATCTGGCCTTTATCCACAGGGGTCTTCAGGAGGGGTGCAGGTTGTGGTTTGTATTCATCCGGCTGCAATAATTTCTTATCTTGGTTATGTGGCACTGATTTGTTTCCTCTGCCGAGTTCCTCTACTCTCAGCTTGGACTGAGAATTTTCTGCAGTTTTTGGAGATTCTTCTGGACACAAAGTAACTCTGAGACTCTCTGAGATAAAGTTCTCACCTTCTAGTTTGGCTGCTCTAGAGTCACCTCCATCTCCGCTTTTCAAATTCTCTCTGGATACAAGTCCATATTCCATGTTCACAGCAGTGGACTGACTAGGGAGGACACCTGATTTATGGGTATAACTGTTATGCCCTTCTGCATTGTCATCATTCCAAGATCCCCCAGCCCGGGGTTGAGAATATCTCTTTTGCTTTGGTTTCTTCTTCTTTTTCTTCATCACCATTGGCATGCTTTCTATATCCCAGGCCTCCCTGCCGAGATCCCTCTGGGGTTCAAGGAAGTCAGCATGAATACTTTTCCTTTGGTTCCCAGGATAACCACAGGAAGATGAACCAGAGACCCAACCCGACTCACACAAAGGGAAAGGGCCTAGCCTGGGATCAAGAGTCTTCTGTGGAGTCAAGACTTTCAGCAGCTCAGGAGGGGCCCTGGTAGGCTTGGGCTGGGCTGACCTGCAGTCACTGGATCTGCAACCTTGTGTGCCTTTTGTGGGAGGGGCACCTGCAATACATGAAGTTGGCTAAAATTCTAAATAACAAGCTTCTTGTTATTCTTTCTTAAAAAAAAAAACAATAGTTCATTTAGTGACTCATTTAAGCAGTCTGTTTCCACCAATCCATATACTAATTTCTTTAGGAAAACCATTTATTACCAAACATTTCTTATTCTTAATTGGGATTACCATTTCAGGTAAGAATTTTTTTTCAAACACATTTACAAAATATTTCAAACTTTTCTTTTTTCTTTTTTGGTACCAGGGATTGAACTCAGGGACACTCAACCACTGAGCCATATCCCCAGCCCTATTTTATATTTTATTTAGAGACAGGGTCTCAATATGAGTTGCTAAGCACTTCACCTTTGCTGAGGCTGGCTTTGAACTCGCAATCCTCCTAACTCAGCCTCCCCCACCACTAGAATTATAGGTGTGCATCACTGTGCCCAGCAAAATATTTCAAACTTTCTAACCTCTGTAATAAACTCACTCACTACTTATAAATCTCATCTGATTTATTTCTCCTTGTAATTATTAATAGGTACACAAATCTCAATTCTAAACAAGATAAGAAATTGTACTTATTTCTTTTTTGGTGTTGTTTATTAATTGAATGAATACTTACTCATGATTTGGGACAGAATTTATAATTCTAAGAGTCTGTCACCAATGTTATATTGATCTGTGTCCAATGAACTAGACTGATTCTGGGAAACAGACCCAGAAGGCCAGATTTAAGCTGTTTAAAATTAAAAAAAAAAGACCAAATATTATTTTGGCCAGAGAAAAATTCTTATCATTCCAGAACCAGAACATCCTACTTTGAAAGACAAATGTGTTAGATTTCAATGTTCTGTTCTTAAAAGTACTTCCCAAAAGACAAAGAAATATATATAATGATAGTAAGCTGACAAGAATTTCAACAGTTAGGACAAGCACCCTTGGAAAAGTTTCATGAAGTAACACAATTTGGATCCAAATTCCTGGAAAGAAAATCACTAAAGGCAGTCTTCAATGGTTCCTGTCAAGTATGACCCCATAAAATGATTTCAAAATACTTAACTAGCACCTTTTGCTTTTGTCCACATCCCTCCAATGTCCTCTAAATCCTTAATATCTCAGGTTAATTTTAGGTTTTCTCAAAAAAATTGTGAGCCATAGCACCTCACAGTATTTATTATACTTAATTTAGGAATTAATCAGCAGCAACTTTATGCCATCACTTACACTATTTTCTTCAATTATGATGTAAGTCTTTGTTTTAGAGTTCATGCCTGGGAACTTCTCTTTCTATTCAGGTTACAATATAATAATAACTCTAGGTGCTTCAATTATTTGGAAAACAGGAAGATCAGCGAGAACGAGGATGGATATCTATGTGACTTAGGATGGTCTATCTTGTATACAATTAGCACTTACTTAAATCTTTACTGACATTCTCAGTCAGTAAAACAACATTTAAAATTCATTTATTTAGCTCCTACTCGCTGCTAGACAGTGTGTAAACTCTAGGGACTCTAAATGAATTAAGTCCGAGCACTGCCCTCAAGGAGCTCACATTCCCATCATAGCAACAGAAAAGTATACAGAGAATCATCAAGTTGACAATCATATGCACGTGTTCCTGGCTTATCAACAAAAACATGTAATCTTAGAAATCACTGACTGAGCAAACTTAAAAGTTTTACAGTATCTTAGAGCAGTATCCCTCAAAGTTTAATACATGTGAAAATTACTTGGGGTTGCTGTTAAAATTCAGATTATAATTCTATAGGTCTGAGAAAGAGTCCAAGATTCCACATTTCTAAGATGTTCAGTCACAGTGCAAATGCTGTTGAGCCATGGAACACACTGTAACTAGCAAGACTTTATAGAACTTAATAGTTGAACAAACAGATATAGGCAAATAACATACCTAAGACTACTAAGGAGAGTCAACAGATGAAACAGACAAAATTTAGTGTCCTGAGTTGATATAGCGGTGATTTTAAATATTTAACAAGTTGACCTTCTGCCTAAACAAAATGAAATCCATTGAAGAAAGGAAACTGACCTCATAAACTATACTGCTAATAACAACACAACCAGGAAAGCAGGGACAATGTCTACCAACATCACTTCAATCGCTCCTAGTTTAAGCTGTTTGAGAGTCCATTTGGTTTTCTTCACTTACCTGAGGTCTCTGAAGAAACTTCAGAAGGCTGACTGCTGAATGGTTTCTTCTGTTCTAATTTCTCTAACACAGAATCTGGCAAGTTGTCCTTTTGGCCCGTGGCTGTGACTGGTTCTAAAGGTAATAGTACAGATCACATGCAGGTAAGAGAGTAACTATTTCAGATATTTTTCCACCCATGAGAAATTAAAGGTGGCAATCATTTTTGAGGAATTCTCCTACAATAGGCAGCAGAGATAAAGAGCAGGTTAAGAAGTAGTCAGGAGAGTTTCTGTTTCTATCTTTCAAGATGGGAAAAATGACAAACTCTTTTAAGCTGGGAATAATTCGGTGAAATGGCAGAAAACAAACTAAGGGCTGAGACAATACACTTGACTTGAAAAGGAGAAATGGAACCTATTACAAAATGAGAGGAGAGGTTGGCCTTAATTAGGAGCAGGAACAGTTATAAAAATAGGAGAGGGGGTTGGCGTTGTGGCTCAGTGGTAGAGTACTTGCATCTCATGTGCAAGGCCCTGGGTTCGCTCTTCAGCGCCACATAAAAATAAATAAATAAAATAAAGGTATTGAATCCACCTACAACTAAAAAATAAATATTAAAAAAAAAAAAAAAACAGGGACTGGAATTGTGGCTCAGTGGTAGAGCATTTGCCTGGCATGAGTGAGGCACTGGGTTTGATTCTCAGCACCACATATAAATAAAGGCCCATGAACAACTTAAATATATGTATACATATGAAATTTAAAAAAAAAAAGAGAAGTCAGAGTCTATGGATACAGATACAAACTGTGTAGATGAGCTAACAGACGATTGTGGGTGTTTTATTTTATTGCAATTATCTGGAAAATAGGAAGATCAGCGGATTGATAAGGTATTGGAAGTTGGAGGAGGGTAAAGGTAAGAAAGAGCTGTGTAGGAGAGTAGGAATATGAATAGATTTGCAAAGCACAGTGAGACTATTTATTTTAACTGGCATGATGCCTGTCCCTTAGTCTTCTGGAAGGTAATAGTAAAGATCACATGTGGGTAAGAGAGTATTTTTCTGTGGATGATATAGTGTCAACTTGAAAATATACCCTGGTAAACAGAAATACTGAGAGGAAACAAAGCTCATACCTGGTGAAATCATGAAAGTAGGTGCAGCTAACTGCCCCTCTTTTTGGAGAGACTGTATCTGGGAATTTTCACTTATTCCTTCCTGAGTCTGGGCAATTTCCATGTCTTTAACTAGAACTGATGCCACCTCTGTTCCTGAGGGTGGTGCAACATCCTTGGCTGGAGTCACAGTGTTGGCCAGGGTCATCTCTGTTCCAGGGGATAGAGTCACATCCTTAGCCAGGGCCACATCTGCTTCTGGAGGCAGCAGCATATCCTTGATCAAGGTTACTTCTTTTTCTGGGAGTGGAGTCATATCCTTGACCTGAGCCACCTCTACTTCTGGAGACACAGCCACATCCTTACCCAGAGCCAACTTTGTTTCAGAGGGTGTACCCATATTCTTGACCAGGGTTACTTCTGTTTCTGGGAGTGGAGCCATATCCTTGACAAGGCCCACCTTTGATTCTGGGGACAGAGCCACTTCCTTACCCACGGTCATTTCTGTTACTGGAGGTGGAGTAATGTCCTTGTCTGAGGGCCCTTCTGTTTCTACTGCATCCTTCGTGAAGACTACTGTTGCTTCTGAAGGCAGTGTCATGTCCCTTGGCACAGCCACCTCTTTTTCTGATAACAAGACCATCTCCTCAGCTGAGGATTTTTCTGTGGATGATATAGTGTCCACAGCTAGTGCCACCTCCATTTCTGAAAATGATACCATACCCTTGCCTGAGATTGACTCTGTTTCTTTGGGTGATGCCATGCCCTCATGTGAAAACAAATCCATTTTTACAGGTGGTACTCTCTCTGTTTCTTCAAATAGTGTCACATCCTTGCCTGTAGCCACCTCTCTTTCTGTGGGCAGCACCATATCTTTAGTCAAAGACACATCTGTTTTTGCAGGTGATATGACATCCTTAACTGGGACCACTTCTTTTTCTATAGGTAGGACCATGTCCTTGACCAGAGACATATCTGATTCAATGGATGACTGCAAGTCCTTGGGCAGTGTCACATCTGATTTGGTGGGTTGTTTCATATCTTTAGTCAATTCCACCTTTGTTTCTGTGGTGGGTGCCATTTCCTTGACCAGGGCTACCACTTTTTCTCCAGACAGTGCCATTTCTGTAGTCTTCTGTCCTATTATTATTTCCAATGCTTTAGTTGGTGGTTGTTCTTCTACTGATGCCATTTCTCCTTCCTTGGGTAACTCTAAGGGAAATAAGTTAAAAATTTGGGACCCATCATTTTCTACTCATACCTCTGCACTTAAAACTCATAGGACACAAGAATATTTGGCTATTGTGACCTTAAGACCTTAAACATAATTAAGAAGGTGTTGAGGGGCTGGGGTTGTAGCACTTGCCTAGCATGCATGAGGCCCTGGGTTTCATCCTCAACACCACATAAAATAAAATAAAGATATTTTGTTCATGTATTACTAAAAAATAAATATTAAAAAAAAGAAGCTGTTGAGTTAGTGCATGCTGCCTACTCCTTGACAATCCCATCATTTAGAAGGATAAGACATGTGAAACTGAGAAGACAAATTGTGGAAGAGAAAAGGAAAACTATAGGTTTGAAAACACAGGTATGTATTAGTATTAGGAACGGAACCTATGGAACTGCTGGTCAGTTATCTTTCCTATTAAGAAAAGAAGCCCAGAACTCTAGGCTTAGTGGTTAAGTGAACCTGGGTTCAATTCCCAGAACCAAAGAGAAGGGATTTCCTCTTAAGATTGTATTTTAATTATAATTTAACTCTCCCAGCTCTGATATCTTTAATACAAGCTTAAAAACATTTGTGATAATTCTGAAAATTTTATGTGTCTCTTGTAAGCTGCTAAAAATATGCCTAATGATTTATACCAATTATCAATATTTCAATTACTAACTGATAAAGCAGATTTAAATAATTCACCTGTCATCTGTGGAAGATTTGCAGTGGCCTCTGGAGAAACAAAGGACTCTGAGTATGGAGGGTTTGGGGCTTCCATAGACCACCCCTGAGGTACAACAGTTGCAGGAGCAAATGTGTCGCAGGGAGACATACCTAATATCAAAACACAAAACACATTTTGAAATTTGGTTGACACTGAAGGAAAAAAAGGCATTTGGTATTTTAAATCAACTGTATATATTGCCAAGAAGACATAGGTCTAAGGAACAGTAAAAAACAAAGTACAAAAGTTTTAAATGAAACACTGCTAACAATCTTCAGGTTTTGTGTAATTATTAACAGGCAGCATCCCAGGAAGACCACGAATCAATTTATATTGCCTACTTTTACAGGATATTACAAAGATTCAAAATATCAAAGATTGAGCTCTAGTAACACCACAATCAAAATAATATAGTGTACAGTAAAGAAAGGTGAGCCTCAATTCATCAGTAAAATGAGATTAACACCTGCCTATATGAAAATATTTTGTTAATTATTAACAACTAGCTGGATGCGGTGGTAATTATCTATAATCTCAGTGACTCAGGAGATTGAGGCAGGAGGATTGCAAATACCAGGCCAACCTCAACAATATAGCAAGACTGTCTCAAAATAAAGGAACTGGGGATGTAGCTTAGAGGTAAAGCATCTCTGGGTTTGGTCTCCAGGACAACCCCCAGAAACAAACACACACACACACACACACACACACACACACACACACACACGGCAAATGACAAATATAAGTAGATTATTGTAATGCTTATCCTATGCCAGTCTCAACAGATTTAATATCAGTCCCTGCTGAGATCATTATTATGTTTTTGTGTTTGTTTATTTTTAGGAGGTAGGGTCTCGCTATGTTGCTCAGACTGGCCTCAAATTATTGGCCTCCTGTCTCAGCTTCCTGAGTAGCCAGGATTATAAGCATATGCCACCACATCTGAGAAGATTATTACAATTTAGCTACAGAGACAAGTGGACAAATAGCAAACAATGCATACTGTACATTATGAACTAAGTGATATAGGAGTGCAGAAAAAACCATGAGGCCCAGACTATCACAAAAGGCTTCAGAAGAGAAGCAAGAGCAGAAATAGAGGGTGATCAATTTCAAAGACAGAGAACACTCTGAGCAAAGAAAGCATAAAGATGCAAACAGGAGGAGATGAGGATATTACTATTTATGATAACTAAGATTATTTAATGATTATTCTACCAGACACAATGCTAAGTGTTTCACATAATTTTATTTAATTGTCATCACTTCTCTAATGTAAAAACTAGTGCTGGCTCTGTTTTGTAGATTTAAAAAAAAAAAAGAGTTTAGGGAGGAAGTAATTTGCTCAAGGTCATGGGTCATGAGTGATAAAAATGTGGATGCAGAATTTGGCCCTAGGTTAGAGGTCTTATGAGAGGATGTCCATAGTCTCTGAACAGCTTGACTGTGAATTCTCCTCTTTAATCTGGAATAAGCCTGGTCAGTCAGAGGCCCTACATCTGATTCTGCCTACTAGTTAACATGAAAGATGATGGGTGAAAGCTCATTTTAATTGAAGCTAAGGGACTATAGGAGACCAGAATATGCACCCAAATAGGCCGCTTTGGCATAAGATTACATTACAAGTCAACTGAGAAGTAGATATGAAAAACAAAACAAAACAAATAGGGGCTGGGGATGTGACTCAAGTGGTAGCGCGCTCGCCTGGCATGCGTGCGGCCTGGGTTCGATCCTCAGCACCACATACAAACAAAGATGTTGTTTAGCTACAAAAAATAAATATTAAAAAATTCTGTCTCTCTCTCTCTCTCTCTCTCACTCTCTCTTAAAAAAAAATAGCAACAACACAAAACCCAACTCTTAGCTTTCCTTCTATTTGCCTAAAAGCAGGACAAATACTTTCAAAAGTGTTCCTCCACCCTCTGCATCTTAAAGTACAAAGGTTGATTACTGAAGACAACTGTATGCTCTTATCAGCCTGGAGATGTCACCACAGGAATCTACATAACAAGTTTTACTCACTAGCCTTTACTACCTACTTGCACCCTCACAGTTTGCCACTAAAGACTCTGAAAAGTCCTTTTCCTTTATCTTTCTAATTCTCAAAAAAACTATGGCTTTTTATCAAAGAAGCTATATAATTGAGTTCTAAAGCCACTTCTTTGAGATTAGTCATTCCCCAAATACCTTCCTTGTGTATATGAAATATACATGTTAATCTTCACTTTCTTTTTCTCTTTTGCTATATGTGCCCTAAGCAATAAATCTAAGAAGGAAAATTAATTTTTCTTCCCTACAGAATAATTCCAGCTAGAGAAGCCATACCGTAACTGTCTTCCAAAGGATTATTATACCCTGTAAATGTCAAATCATTTGTTGTTCCACTGGAGAGAAAGAGCAAATCTGCTAGGCCGTCATCATGGTGCATCTTAAAGGGATCTAGAATAAAGAAGTAATCCAAAACTCAGACCCAGTGAATGCAATTAGAAAGGTAAAAACATTTCTTATGACAAATATTGATTAGTTACATGTGTGTTGTCCAGTAGTAAAATAAGTTGAGATAACATGTGACTACACATGTAGGCAATCAATAAATGCTCACTAATTCATTTGTTTCAAGTTAATAATATATAATCCCTTATTCCGGTAAGGTTTGACTATCTAAATCACAGAGCCAACAAATGTATAAAACTGAGAGAACACTTAATGCTCAACTCTAACATTCTTAGAGGAAAAAATAAAGAAAATGGAATGTTCAATATATAATTTAGAGATTTTGTTATTAAATAAATCAGCTACAATGTTTTCAGAACAAGTTTAAAAAGGGAAATTTTCACCTCATGTGGACATTGTGAAGAAAACTGCATTTCAAAAGCTCTCTGAATGGTTTGTCCTGAGAGAATGAATAAACTCTACATTCACGAGTTGGCATGAGTGAAGATACTCAAAAACATCAGTAAACTCTTTATGCTTTCTTACATGAAAAACATAAAAAAGCAAAGCTGGTCAGGCAAATAATGAATTCTGATTTCTAAGGAGGCCTTCTCAAATTCTGTTTCCATGTTAAGGATCAGATCCAGGTCTTGAGAGCCTGCATGTCTAACTATTTCCTCTGATGAAGTTAATGCATGACTCCCTAACACACTGTCAACATCAGAGGCAAGTACGTAAAAACCCAGGTCTTGGGAAAATGTTCATTTCCTTGGCTCTGAGACAGCTAGACCACCCCTCTTTTTATAAAGGGTTTCAGGATTAGAGGAGACAGATACTGCATTGCAAAGTGTATTTTGAGTAATTAGAAGGCATAATTGAGAAAGCTGGGGTCAGGGGTGGAAGAAGCCTTGAGGCTGCCTTTCAAATAAACAGGGAAGGATGTAAAGGCAATCTGGCTGTAACATCTGTTATGCAAGGTCAGAGACAGGATCATTTAGCAAAAGGATATGTTTTTGTTTAAGTCAAGCTTGAAAAATACTTAAGCTAAATTTGAGAACTGAGTGGTTGGAGAAGGGCACACCTTTTCTCTATATTCCCTCTCATCCAATCTCACAGTTTAAAATTTTATTAATAATAAGCAGATGACACTCAAATTTTTATCACTAGCCCTCTAGAGCTATCCCCTTATTTCCAGCCTTTAAAATAAAATGGCCTCTATGTATATGTGCCCATGTGTGTGCAAGCACATGCTAAGAATGAATGGAAACCCAGGGCCTCATGTGTGCAAAGCACATAATCTACAACTGAGGTAGAATGGTAAAGTATTCAAAGTATTTAATATATTCCAGCACCCCAACTCTTAATTTAATAAATCCCAAATGCAACATGTTTCTCAAACCTATTCTCCATGAGACAGGACAGAAATTAAAGAGATAGGAAGGAGACAAAAGGAAGAACAGGGAAAAGACAACTTTAATGTGAAAACCTTGTGTTAAAGTTCCTCAGACCTTCATTCCCCAAGCAGTTCTCTCTTTCCAGGCCTATCACTCCAAGATTTCTGAGAATTCTATAAATGTTCACTCACAATTACTAGAAATTCAACCACTTGTGAAAACTGCCCCATGTTCACTAATTAGTTCACTAATACATGTATTTTTTAGAATATATTGCACAAAGGAAGATACAAAACAGTATAGGGTACTTTCCCAACCCTACCTTTTGATCAGATAATGAAAAAGATATCAACCTAAGAATCCTGAATTTGCCAGATCACCATGACCATCTTGAGCTCACCAGATTAATGTTATCCTCACATACCTTTTTATGCCCACCCCTTACCCACTTTCCTTTAAAAGAATGTGAGATTCCCCAAGTGTCTCTCATTAGTGAGGTGGCCCATGTTCTCCCTTGAATGTGTACTCTCCTTACTTTTCTAAATAAATATCGGTGCCTCAATATCTGATGGATTGAGAAATTCTTTTCTATGCCTTTTGTCCATTTCCAACTTTGGACCATGTTGACCTAAGTTGAAGTCCCCTTCTCTGGGACCTTCTTGGACCCCACATACTGGTATAACACAAATCTTACCATATGAAATGGCATTCTATCCTTCTCTTGTTGGTAAACAATTTTTGACTTTATCCTTGAAGTTATCCTTGACCTCTGAATTTCACACATTTGATTCATTAGAAAACTGGCAGAATTGACTTTGAAACTGTCCCCCAGAATCTATTTCTTCTGGTTCTCTACTGACTAGGAAGTCTCAACAAGTTTGCAGTCAAGCCACTGGCCATGGCTGTGCTCATCTAAAGAGTTGCCTGGCAAGATCTGCCTGCCATCAAGATGGCTTATTTACATGGCCATGGGCTGAAGGTTTCAGTTCCTCTTCCATGTGTACTTCTCCTTAGCAAATGGCTTTCCCCCGGTGAATAAATTTAGGAATGACAAAAATGGAAACTGCAATGTCTTCTGTGATCTATCAATCACACACACCAAGCCTAGTTTAATGTGGAGACGGCTATATAAGGTTGTGAATACCAGAAGGCAGGGACCATTGGGAGCCATGTTAATGGCTGGGCACCACACTTGACTTTCAGGAAATTAAATTCTATGGTGTTATCTCCCACTTAGAACTGGGAATCACCCTTGCTGGCTCCTATTCTTCCTGGCTGGAATTAGTAATTAAAAAGTACTCACAAAGACGGCCTGGCCAAAATGGTTTTACCAATGATTTCTATCATAAATTCAAAGAACTAAAACCAATTATTCACAATATCTTCCAAAAAATATAAGAGGAGAAAGCACTTCCTGACTCATTCTGAGAACGGTATTACCTACAAAAAACTAGACAAAGACATCACAAGAAAACTACACACTATGACTTTGAATATGGCTTCAAAAATCCTCAAGGGTTTATATATGGAACCCATTTTAAAAAATTCTACAACATGAACAAGAGGGATATATCTCAGAAGTACAATATTGGTTTAATATCCAAAATGAAAATGTATCATCAGAATAAAAAATAAAAACATGATCACCTCACCAGATGCAGAAAATCTATTTGACAAAATCAATACCCTCTCATGATAAAACACTCAATAAAGTTGGGTATGGTGGCACACACCTATAATCCCAGCAACTTGGGAAGCTAAGACAGGAAGATTGCAAGTTTGAGGCCAACCTCAGCAACTCAGGAAGGCCCTCAGCAACTTAGCAAGATCCTGTCTCAAAATAAAAATAAAAATATTTAAAACACAAAAGAGGACCGGGCCCAGTGGTGCATGCCTGTAGAACCAGTGGCTTGAGAGACTGAGCCAGGAGGATTGCAAGTTCAAAGCTAGCCTCAGCAACATTGAGGCACTAGGCAACTCAGACCCTGTCTCTAGAAAAATATAAAATAGGGCTGGGATGTAGCTCAGTGGTCAAGTGTTCCTGAGTTCAACCCCCCCCCCCCCCAAAAAAACAATAAAAATGAATAAATTAGGGAAGGAAAGAAGAAAATTTTCTTAATCTGATCAAGGGTACCTACAAAACACACACAGATTGGAGACTGGATGCTATCTCTCTATACTGTGGCTCTTCCTACAAACACATATCCATGATAATTTATAAATTAGGCACAATAGAGACTGACAATAATAAGTTATGGGATGGAACAATCATAATAACATAGTATAATAAAAATGTTAAAATGTGTGAATTGCTTATTTTTGAAATGTTCCATTTGATATTTTCAGACTGCAGTTGACTGCAGGTAGCTAAAACTGTGGGTAAGCAGGGGCTACTCTAGTTCTGTAAATGACATGATTTTGCCTTTAAAAAATGCTAAGGAATTCCTGAAAAACTATTAGACCTGATAAATGAGTTCAGCAAGATTGAAAAATACAAGATCAACAAACAAAAAATCAATTATATTTCTACACCCTTGCAATGAAGAATCTAAAAATGAAATTAAGGAAACAAATCCACTCACAGCATCGGACAGAATGAAACACCAAGAATAAATTTAACCAAGCTCATACACTCAAAACTACAAAATACTGTAATGTAAATGAAAAATAAACAAATGGAAAAACTTTAAATGCTCGTGAATAGAAGACTTAATATTGTCAAGAGGGCAATACTCCCTAATTAATCCACAGATTCAGCACATTTTGTCTTAGAATTCCAGCCAATTTCTTTGTAGATATTGACAATATGATTCTATGGAATTACAAAGGGCTGAGTGTATCAAACAATCATGGGGAAAGAACAAAGGAAATTCACAATTGCAAAACTTACCAAAAAGCAACAGTAAAGTACACTCACAACTTTCAAGGGGGATTGTTGCCAGGACATGTGGCCCCATACCAAAATCCGTGGATGCTCAAGTCCCTCATATAAAATGGCACAGAAGTTTCATATAGCCTATATACATCCTTTTGCAAATTTTAAATCATCTCTACACTACTCATCATACCTTTTAAATGTAAATGCTATGTAAATAATCATTATAATGAGTTGCTTAGAGAATAATGATAACTTGAAAATGTCTGACATGTTCAGTATAGATGTAATTTTTTTCTCTCTGAATATTATCATCAATTGTTGGTTGAATCCTTGGATGTAGAACCTGTGGGTATGCAGGGCAAACTATACTGACACAAAAACTATGAAATAGAACTCAACGTTGAGAAACAAAACCATGAACCTACAATTAACAGATTTTCAACAAAGGTGCAAAAACCATTCAATGGAGAAAGACCAGTCTTTTAAAAAAATGGAAGCGGGACAATGGATATCCACATGAAAAAGAATAAATCTCCTACCTCTGATCATATACAAAAATCTACATAAAAGGGATCAAAGACTTAAACATAACAACACAAACTAACATTTTAAGAACAAAACACAGTGATAAACCTTCATAAACCTAGTTTTGAAAATAGACTGATGACATAAAAAACATAAGTAACACAAAGAAACATGAATAAACTGGGTTTCATAAAAATAAAAAAAGTTATGCATCAAAGGATACTACCCAGAAAGTTAGAAGACCACCCACATAATGGGAGATACAATTTAATACCCACTAGGTTAGTTATAATTTTTTATAAAGGGAAATAAGTGTTGGTTAGAATGTGGAAGAATTACAAACCTCACACATTACTGGTGCAAAATGTGGCAGTCACTTTGGAAAACAGTCTGGCAAATAACCTAAGCTCTCAATCAGGCTGAAATCAAGGTAGCAATGTTACTCCTGCAAAGCCCTTTTACAATTCATGTCTCCTACCACCTCTAGTTTTGGGCAACTACAGATCTGCTTTTCCATATTTTTTCTTATTTGAATTTTATAGAAATAAGTATTAATCATTTTTCTCTTCATCAAACAAGGATAATAATATGTATTTGTCAGAGTGAGGTAAGAAACCCAGATAAAATGTATAAAGGCTCCAGTACGGTGCCTGGCACAAAACAGGCACTATTATTACTGTAATAATTCCTTCTAGAAGAATTAAAAGTTTCTAAGACACTGCTGATCCTTTAGTTTCTAATGTATATGCATTTCAGATATTTATTCAAAACAGGTTCTGAAAAGGAGAGAATTATAGGGCATTAAGTATCTCTGAAGAAAAGACAAACAGTATATAAAGGGTCAACTGATGTTTAGGGGAAATTATTCTACCGTAGTTGAACTTTAAGAAATTATATGTAGGCTATAATGTTTTATTTGAGTGGTGGTTGCCACTTTGTTCTTGTATTTATCATAGCTCACATTTAGCAGTCACATATGAGCTCCTGCTTACCAGTCTGGATAGGATTCACCACTTGCTCAGTCTGGAAGCAAAAGTTTGTATTTTCTGGCCAGTTCTGGCTGTTCTGATATTCCTGGTAGGCCATTTTCTCTTCGAGGAATTCAGTTGGAGACCCTTAACATACAGACACAAAGCAAATTACTAGAGAAGAGTTTCTGAAAATTACTATAGGAAGTACAATACGACACAATCAAATTTGGCTAACATCTTTGAGAAAATATTTTTAAATTTAAAAATAGAAAGAAAGCCAGGCATGGTGACACACACCTATAATCACAGCTACTCAGAAGGTTCAGGCAGGAGGATCCCAAGTCCCCTTTCTCAAAATAAAAAATAAAAAGGGTTGGGGATGTAGCTCAGTGAACAGCCCTGGGTTCAATCCCTAACACAGCCAAAATTAATTAATTAATTAAGTAAGTAAGTAAGTATTGGAAGCCTAAGATTGTTTTCTGTGGGAAGGAGGAGTGTTATCGGGGATTGAACTCGGGTTCAATTAACCACTGAGCCACCTCCCCAGCCCTTTTTTGTATTTTATTTAGAGACAGGGTCTCACTGAGTTGCATAACACCTTGCTTTTGCTGAGGCTGGCTTTGAACTCGTGATCCTCCTGTCTCAGCCTCTCAAACCACTGGGACTACAGGCATGAGCCACAATGCCTGGCTTACAAGTGTCTTTTTTAAAGATGGAAACTGATCATCATACTCCATCGATAAACATTTAAAATGAATTTAGAGACGTTCTTAATAAATAACCAAAGCACAAAATAAGTATGCCTTTTCTTAAGATACAACTTAAGATCAGGGAGAAAAGAAAAATGAAGCAATATATTTCTGATATACTGTCTATCAACTGAAATGGCAAAGGAGACTTAAAGATCATGCAGTGTGGTCCTGCATATTTATGTCTAAGAACCTCCAGAAGGTTTAAATGCATCATCTCCATTCCATCAAAGTCCCCCTTTACCCACTGCCTCCTTTTGTTCTCTCTTCAAGTGTTATGTCTTTTTTTGTCCCTCCTTCAGCAGCAAGAGAGCAAACTTTAAATAGCATTTCAATCTAAGTTCCACAGAGCTGTGGTAGAATTGGGTTAACTGTGTGCTTTAATTTTCTATAACACTAATGTAATTACTATTTCAGCAAACATATAGGGCCAATTTTTTATAGGTCACATTTATTTTTAGAAAATGCAAAGAAGAAATCTCAAGGCTGACTGAAACAACAGTCAGGCACTGGGTAAAATTCTTAGGAGAAACAAGAATGAATCCACTGGTGATTAGACAGCTCTGAGTTAACGGGCCCAAGAAATGTAAAACAATTCTTAAAAATGTGGATTAGGACTTTGCATCCAAGTTTTCCTTAAATTTACATCCTTTTAATACTTTTTTTACAAATACAGTATCTTTACTTTGTTTATTCTTATGTGGTGCTGAGAATTGAACCCAGTGCCTCACACGTGCTAAGCAAGTGCTGTACCACTGAGCCACAACCCCAGACCCCTTTAATACTTAGTCTCTTTTCATATCTGTTGTTTTCTAATGAAGAACAAAATTGGGATTGTTCATGGGAAATTAAAAAATATTTTTTTAAATAGAAAAATAAGAAATATCAATAATAATTACCTAATTTTATTCTAAATGGTTGACAGGCTGCTTCTTTATGAACAATATTTATGCTGCTCATAATTAATATGCTACTAACAAAGGAGAAATTAGTGACGACTTCTATTTCATATACCTGCTACTTTCCTTATCTGCTTTCTCAATGGTAACTTTAGAACACTGAAGTAGAAAGGACCCAAAGGAGTAAACTCATACCACATTTGTCCCAATAATTCATTTATGTATTTAAATATTTTGAATCAGGCACTGGTGAAAAAGCAGCAAAAATGAAAAAAAACCCTGCTGTCATGGAGTTCAGATCACCACCATCACCACCATCACCACCATCATTATATTGTGCTTATACACTATGGAAGAAACGGTATTTGTGTAGTTGAGGGTTTCAGACATGCCTGATGATGCAAGTCTCTGTAAGCCTCAGTTTTCATATCTAATACCTGCTTTACCTACTTCATAAAGGTTGAAAGGGGATATGTTAAAGTACTCAGAAAATTGTGACAAACATGGTAAAATTATTGCTAATCCTACCATTAGTATGGATTATAGGGGATAAGCATCTACAATAGCAGGTACTAAGTGCTGCTACTGGGGTTTAAAGAATGGTCACATGATATGGTCATGGGATGATCTAGAAATACTTCCTGTAGATCAGAACATAGCTGAACCTGAAAAGACAATTGGAAGGCTATGTACATTGAGCTGGGAGTCTGTGGAAGACACACAGTAGGAAAGACATTGAGCATAGCAAATTATCTGTTTTTAAGGCCATGCGCATGAATGGGAAAATAAGGAGCATACCATTTTGGCTGGAACACACTTATGGAGGACAATAGTTCTTCATAAAGGGCAGCTAGAGGACGACTAGTGCTTCACAGGCCAAACAGAGTGGAACCCAAGGTTTGTCTATCTGCATTCCCTAAAAGAGAACCAGCCCATCTCTCTCCAGGTGGTCCTAGTGTTGTCAATCATGCTATTTTGCATCCTTATCCAAAGGAATGTACCTGTGATACAAGCAGGCCCAAAGTCCTTTGCAGAAATTTGAACCATAATGATATATTTGGGCTGCCAGTGGCTATCTTTCCCACTGTTTTTTCTTTTTTCTTTTTTGACGTGGGAGGGAGCAGTAACTGGGGATTGACCCCAGGGATACTTTACCACTGGGCTTCATCCCCAACTCTTTTTGTTTTTTTTATTTTGTCATGGGATCTTGCTAAATTACTTAGGGCATCACTAAGTTGCTGAGGCTGGTCTCAAACTTGTAATTCTCTGGAATCATTGGGATTTCAGGCATATGGGTGTGCTGCTATACCCAGCAGAACTACAGTTTTTAATGAGAAAAGTGAGTATATTTTTCTCAGACCTTCTGGAGAAGGAACATGCAGGTCTGGTATTCAGATTTCTGGTATGCAGATTTCTACTTTCCAGAGTGGTGCTGTAGCTTGAGTGGCTCTCTCTAAGGGGCAACATTCAAAATAGCCAGCCTCCAGCTATCAGTACCATTAATGAAAAGGTTTGACAGAGGCTCATTCCCATATCTTCATTCAATGATGATGACCTAGATTTCATTCTTAAAACTCCTTAGCAAAGGCAGGCAAAGTACTTTATGATAACGATAGCCTTCAGAATAAGTGTGGGACTTTTTTTTTTTTTAAATAACAACTGTACTCTGCTCAGAGTCTATTTCAAGGAAAGAATAAACATGTAATTCTAAACAAGAAGCAATTTACACAATACAATGGAAACAACCCTTACTTTCACCATCAGTCATCCTTAGATACATTGGTTTTCCTATGAAAGCAGAAGTGAGTGGGGTGGGGTGGCGCATGATTGTAATACCAGCTACTCAGGAGGCTGAGACAGGAGGATCAAAAGCTTGAGACCAGTCCTGGGAATTCAGAGAGATCTTTTTTCTCAAAATGGAAAACTAAAAAAGCGGGGTTGGGGATATAGCTCAGTTGGTAGAGTGGCTTACCTTGCATACACAAGGCCCTGGGCTCAATCCCCAGCATGCATAAACAAATAAACAAACAAACAAACAAATACATAAATAAATAAGGGGCTGGGGATGCAGCTCAGTGGTATACTGCCCATGTTCAATCACCATTACCATAAAAATGAACAAATGAATGAATGAACGAATGAAAGTAACTTTGGAGTTGACATGGGCTAGCTCCTATTTTCATTAAATTGAAGGCATTTACAGAAAGGCAAATGGCTAAAAGTTTAAAATACTCGTTAATCAAATAACATATCCATGAATCAAAGCCAGGACTAATTCCATCAGAAAACATTGGTATCAAGTGCAATATAGACCAATGGATTTTAAAATAACATACTACAAAAAGTACACTGAGGTTTGATGCAGTGGCCCACATTTATAATTCCAGCAACTTGGGAAGCTAAGGTAAGTGGATCACGCTGAGCAATGCCAGCCTCAGCAATTTAGCAAGATCCTAAGCAAAATTCAGTGAGGACCTGTCTCAAAATTAAAAAGGGTTGGGGATGTAGCCCACTGGTAAAGTGTCCCTGGATTCAATCCCCAGTACATTCTCCCCTTCCATAGACCAAAAAAAAGTTCACTGATAGGGTTTCAAATTCTACATTGTAAATAACCTGTAATAAAACTAGCACCTGTCCAGTTTCATTGTCACATCAGAGAATATCCATAATTACCTTTAAAAAAAAACCAAAACATTCCTCCTCCTAAACTGCATGTATCAATCAATCCAAACAACATATTGTAACACAACTGCAGAGGCAATTTTCAAATATGAGAATCCAGCAGTGATCTACTAAATTACACATTAAAGAGATTTAGAAAAATGTAAAACACTACTACTCTTCTTACTATTCTCTCTCTCTCTCTCTCTCTCTCTCTCTCTCTGGTGGTGGTACTGGGATTGAACCCAGGGGAGCTCTACCATTAAGCTATATCCCGAGCACCTTTTATACTTGTGATCTGCTTCAGTCTCCTGAGTTGCTGGATTTACAGGCATGGGGGGAGGAGGGGGAGGAGGGGGAGGAGAAGAAAGGAGGAGGAAGAAGAAGGAGGAGGAAGAAGAGGTGGGAGGAGGAGAAAGAAAACTTAAATTGAGGCATAAGATTAAGTTCTAGTACTAGCTCTTTGGAGAGACCTTAGTTAATCTGTTTAATCCCTCTGAACATGTAAGGGATACCTTAGATTATTACTGCAGAGATAAGACAAAAGTGACAAGGAAAACTGATAACATTCTATGTTACAGAACAAAAAATAAATCAATTGTGTTATCAACTAGTGATTTTAGAAAAGCAAAAGTTCTTCCTATATTCTTTCAAGTTTTCTGCAAATTTGAAATTCTTTCAAATTCAAATAAAAATACTTCTATTATCTAAAAATACAAAAAAGTGACAGGAGGAAGCTAACTCCTGGTTTAGGGCTGTAGCTCAGTGTTAGTAAAGCACTTGCCTTGCATGTGTGAGGCACTGGGTTCGATCCTCAGCACCACATAAAAATAAATAAATAAAATAAAGGTATTGTATACATGTACTACAACAACAACAAAGAAAGCTAATTCCTTTCTAATTCTCATCCAAATCTACTTTTTATAATTAGAATTTAGTACTGATACTAATGTATCTTTGTCCACTTTGCAGACACACAAACAAAATTAAACAACAACAAAAAATCACTAACCTTTCCTAATTTGAAATTAATAGGATTTTATATCACTAAGATAGTTGAAAAAATGAGTTCAGAGCCCTAACAATACTTAAAAACATAGGCACTGAAGCAGTCTCCAGCAGGAAGGAGATGAGGCCTTAGGATTATCAATTTCTTTTTCAGTGTCAAACAACCCAGCATGTTTGTCTTTGAAATGTTCTAAAATACCACACAGCATACCTCTTTTGCTTCAACCAGAATTTCTGCCAGATGCTTTCCAGAGTAGATGTAGTTGAAGGATGCCACCATGAGGCAGAGGTGTTTACCTGTGAACATCACCCTAATTGACTCCCATGATGACTGATTCACTATCATATTGGCACACTATTTCTATTTCTAAAAAGTGTCTTGGTCTTTTACTGTCTGGTAAGCAGGATGACTGAGTGCCAACCATCCCTTCTCCATCTTCATATTCCCTCCATCTAAAATATAACCTGTCTTTTTATAGAAAATGGTATTCTTCAATTGCTTTTTTCTCTACCACAAACTTATCTACATCTGACCCCTTCATTACTTCTTTTCTTCCTATTTATAAAGAACCCCATCTTTATTTCTTTAATCTGGAAAAAATGCTAAATAAGAGAATACGTAAAAAACATATTATTCTCCTTTCCAAGGAAAGAACGAGTACAATATTCCCTTTAATATCACAATTACCATCCAGTCCTCCAAATTCCTGGATTTGCTTTTCCCCAACCCCCTTCTATCTTCACTTCTCCGCCAGTGGCTAGGAACACAGTTAAATCTCTGACACTTTCAAAAACTACAAACAAAATCCAAAGAGTATTAAAGAAAAAAAAATCCCTTATGGATTAAAAGAAATTTAATTTGCTTTTGATTTTGAGATGGGTGTCTTGTTGTGTTGCCAGTTTGGACTTGTAGCTGGGAGTACAGGCCTATACCACCATACCTGGCTGAAATTTAGATTCTTGATTTGAATAAACTAGTTTTTCTTTTTTATTTATTTTTTACAGGCAAGATCTTATTATGTTCACCAGCCTGGCTGAGAACTTTCGAGATCAAGAGATCCTCCTGCCTCAAGCCTCGTAAGTAGTTGGGACAAGAAGTATGTACCACCATGACCAATTAAACCAGTTTGTTTATTTATTTGTTTTTGGTGCTGGGGATCAAACCCATGACTTTAGCAAGTGTTCTACCACTGAGCTATGTCACCATTTATTTAATAGCTATTAATAATTAGATCAAGACAGAAGACAAAATAAACCAGGACTACATATATATGACATAAGGTATAGCTACTCTGATTAGAGGAATATAGAAGCTAGGCTAGGCTTTTTTTTCAGACTAACTAGATATAAAATAATCCCATAATGTCAATAACTCATAATGAACATAACTCAAAATGAATTTCTATTTTCATGTTCTGTTAAACAAGTTATATGTATGGAAACATTTAAATTATGAAAGTAGTTAATATGTTCTAGGTTTAAAGTCAGAAAAATTGTTTATTAATAGCCCCAATTAAATTCAATAGTGGGCTGGGTGCAGTGATGCACACCTGTAATCTCTGAGACTAGGGAGGCTGAGGCAGGAGGATCACAAGTTCAAGGGCAGCCTGGGCAAGGCAGTCAGACCCTGGCTCAAAATTTTTAAAAATTAAAAAGTATTGAGGATGTAGTTCAGTAATAAAAGTGCCCCTATGTTCACTCCCCAGTACCACCAAAAATAAATAAATTCAACTGCTTAGAAACCACAAAAGGATACCAAACTGCATTCTTGTCCATGCCCATAATTAATGGCTTCTATTCACTTTATCAATTTATTCCATGCAAGTACCGTTATTGACATTACAGCTCTAAAATGATGCAAAGTCACTTTCTTTTTTTTTTTTTTAAAGAAAGAGTGAGAGAGTATTTCAATATTTATTTTTTAGTTCTCGGCAGACACAACATCTTTGTTTGTATGTGGTGCTGAGGATCGAACCCAGGCCGCACGCATGCCAGGCGAGCGCGCTACCGCTTGAGCCACATCCCCAGCCCGCAAAGTCACTTTCAAAGTAGGGCAAATTACTTAAGCATATTTAATATTCTCATTATAAAAGATTATTGGGACACTTAAATATACAATAATCAAGAAGGAAACTAATGTCCAAAAATTTACTCTTTTCCTGTTCTGATTTTCTCAGATTCTGAAGGCTTTCTTCACACTCTGATAAGAAGTTTGTTAGCAACTGGGCATGAGGAACATACCTGTAATCTCAGTGACTTGGGAGGCTGAAGCAGAAAGACTGCAAATTCAAAGTCAGAATGGGCAACTTAGGCCCTCAGAAACTCAGGGAGAACATGCCTCAATATAAGAAATAAATGGACTGGGGATGTAGATTAGTGATAAAGTGCCTCTGGATTCAATCCCCAGTACAAAAAAACAGAAGACTGCCAGCAAATGAAGTGGGTCCTTGAAGGGTCTTGGTTTCCCACCCTCTTCATATCCCTCTGCCTCCTGACATGGAGCTAGATATGTGGACTGATCCTCCACCCAAGGCAGCACAAAGAGGCATCAGCTCAGTATTGGTTTTATCCTTTGTCCTCTCATGAAACACAACCTTAGGCACGTTTTTTTTCCTACTCTACCTCATATCCTGTTATTATACAAAGAGGCAGGTAAAGCTAGAATCCTAGATATAACAGACCTATTACCTAATAAAAGGATAATACTACAGGTAATGATGCAGCAGTTTTTTCTCTTTGCTCTGAAAATAATGCAATAAAAACATAACATTTTAAGTATTATAAGTATTAAGTACTTATAAGTACTATTATCTATTATAAGTATTTTATATATATATTAGTAGTTGGACATAATATCTTCATTTTTATTTATTTATTTTTATGTGGTGCTGAGGGGCCATCCAGGGCCTCAAGCATACAAGACAAACACTCTACTACTGAGCTACAACCCCAGCCCACAAGTTCTATTCCTTTATATTCACTGATCATAATAACCTATTCTTTGGAAGAGGGTGTTAATGGTACATGCAAAAAGACACTAAATTTTTTTTTTTTTTAAGAAAGAGTGAGAGAGATGGAGAGAGAGGGAGAGAGAGAGAGAATTTTTTTTTAATATTTATTCCCTAGTCTTTGGCAGACACAACATCCTTGTTTGTATGTGGTGCTGAGGATCGAACCCGGGCCGCACGCATGCCAGGCCAGCGCGCCACCACTTGAGCCACATCCCCAGCCCCAACACACTAAATATTAAGAAGAAGAGTCAATCAATACCGTAGAAAGTCATCTTTTCTTTTTCTTTTTCTTTCTTTTTTTTTTTTTTTAAAGTTCTTTTCTTTTGCAGTACAGTGCTAGGGATTGAACCCAAGAAAGCTCCTATCACTGAGCTACATCCCCAGCCCTTGATTTTTTATTTTGAAATAGGGTCTTGTGAGCTGGGTATGGTGGCACAGTCCTATAAATCCCAGTGACTTGGGAGTCTGAGGCAGGAAGAGTTCAAGTTCAAAGCTGCCCTTAGCAATTTAGCAAAACCCTGTCTCAAAAATTAAAAATAAAATAAAATAAAATAAAAGGTTCAGTGGTTAAGCAGACCTGGGTTCAAACCTCAGTACCAAAATAATAAAAAAATAAATAAATAAGTAAAAGGGAGAGAAATAGGGTCTTACTGAGTTGCAGAGGCTAGCCTTGCTTACAATCTTTCACCTCAGTCTCCCAAATTAGCGGGATGACAGGTATCCCACTAAATATCTCACTAATGTTGCACTGTGCCCAGCTGATCAATTTTCTTTTAACCACTGAAACAAAGACATTCTTTAACTACGACCAATTGGAATTTTACATTTCAATTGACTGACCAGATCCAATTCCAGTTTTTCTTAAACTAAACTGAATAAAACAAAGATACCAACTCTTTAATGTTATCTAGGGCTGCATTCCCTTATTCCTTCAACTATCACTTAACTACCCATTTGGGTTCTAGGAATAATGCAGCAAATAAAAAGGATAAGAATCCACAGCCTGAGACAACTAACTTTCTAAACAAGTAACTTAAAGAGCAGAATGTCAGGAATGAGAGAGTATCCAGCTCTACTTATGCTGGCTAAACTGTATCTAGAGATTATGTTTTATTCTAAACCTAACCGCTTTAGAGTGTCCAGACAGTGTATCAGTAGCAATGTTTTGCATTTCAGTTCCAAATCTCCTCTTCACTGTTCTATTTGTAATAATGAAACTGGACCCCCTAAATATTTTTCTTATGCCTAGGGTAAGCACTGGAGGAATATTTCAGGAAGAGGATTTCTTTCCATTTCCACTATATTTTCTTCCCTTTTTGTTCCTGTGGTGCTTGCCTGGTATGTGGGACACCAAGTAGTGTTCACTGCCCCGAGTCTCACTGGCATCCCACAAGTGAGCAGCAAGTTCTGCTATCATCTCTGCAAATTTCTAATGAGTTTCATTATTATTACCTTCCTAGGGAGTTTTGTGGGAAACCCAGCAAGCAGTATTCTCTCTTGTTAGTCTCAGTCTGTGGCATCTCAGGGACTTCACACTGCAGTGAATTATAGTTTTAATTTCTTTTAAGAGCTCTGAAGTTCAATCTGGAGTGGGCTTGCTCCCCAGGTTCTCTCTTGCATACTTGGGGGTAAAGTAGTAGTAGCTCTTTCCTGTTTTTGGTTTTCTTATCTTCAGAGTTCTTTTTAGCTCTTAGTAGTTCATCTATCACACTAGTTAACAACTTTTTACATTAGCTTTCCCTAATTCAGATTACTCTGTTTCTGTTTCCTGAACTGTACTAAAACACAGAATTAGTACCAAAAACAGGGTGTTCCCAGGAGAAAGGCTTAAATCAAAGGATATGACAATTGATTTGGTCATACTACTGAGTTTAAGTACGAGCTAAGCTAAGCACCTTGCCAGTGGGAAATGGGATGCCAGTAACCCATGGTGTAGTGGTAACACAATTAATCAAGGCCTAGGGAGACAGAAACACTAGCATCCAGAAGGAAATAACCTGTGCACGCATGCTCTCTTTCTCTAACCTAGAGTAATGATATATTGGCCAAAACCTGAAGAATATAGGTAGAAGTAAGTAGATTCTAAGGATGTTGGACCAAGGAAGGTGGAATATAATACTACATTGGCGATAACTTGAGAATGTGAATGCACTTACTGGAGATTCCAAAATTAAATGTATTAGTTTATGCAACTGGAGGAAGCTTTAACAGTTCAGTTGGTTCACTAAAATTTAGGACTTGAGAATAAACTGTATTCAATGGGGTATTGATGCCAAAGCTTTTCTGGCTCAAATAGGGAATCTTAGAGAATCTTAGATAGAAATAGTGGAATGGATTTTATTTATTTATTTGTTTGTTTATTTATTTATTTATTTATTTGGTAAAATAGGGAATCTTAGATAAACTTTATAAAAGGCCAGATGTAAATATTTTAGGCTTTATAGGCTATAAGGTCTCTATCACAACCCCAGTATGACCATGGGGGATGTTACCACTTAAGTAAGTTTCCTGATTTCAAAAGGGATTATGGTGACTGGGGATATAGTTCATTTGGTAGAGTGTTTGCCTCACATGCACAAGGCCTTGAGTTCCAGCACCACAAAAACAAAACAAAACAACCCCCATAAATCAAAAGGAATAATGTGGTCCTAGAATTGCAGAGGCAAACTGGCAGCACTTAATCACAAAGATAAGGTAGGAAATAAAGACAGTAGAATTGTATCAGTACTTGGAATGCCCTTGGCAGCAGTTAATGATAACCATGTTCCACAGGCAGCCTACAATGATACAAACAGATCAATCTGTATAATTGGAGGAAGGAAGGTAGACTGCCCTGGTAGGAAAACTCTGATTTGAAAATCAGAGTTGAAACTAGAGTTCTTTCTAGTTTTCAAACCATATCAATTAGTTAACCCAGATCCACCTGATGAAAGACAAATGTTTCCATAAATACAATCTAGGACTCCTTATCTAAGCTTCACCAAAGGCCATTTATGTGGATGAATGTGGAATAGAGAAAAGGATTAACTCAAAATGGATCAAGGACCTTGATATCAAATCAGAGACTCTGCGTCTGATAGAAGAAAAAGTTGGCTCCGATCTACATATTGTGGGGTCGGACTCCAAATTCCTTAATAGGACACCCATAGCACAAGAGTTAATAACTAGAATCAACAAATGGGACTTACTTAAACTAAAAAGTTTTTTCTCAGCAAGAGAAACAATAAGAGAGGTAAACAGGGAGCCTACATCATGGGAACAAATTTTTACTCCTCACACTTCAGATAGAGCCCTAATATCCAGAGTATACAAAGAACTCAAAAAATTAAACAATAAGAAAACAAATAACCCAATCAACAAATGGGCCAGAGACCTGAACAGACACTTATCACAGGAGGACATACAATCAATCAACAAGTACATGAAAAAAATGCTCACCATCTCTAGCAGTCAGAGAAATGCAAATCAAAACCACACTAAGATACCATATCACTCCAGTAAGATTGGCAGCCATTATGAAGTCAAACAACAACAAGTGCTGGCGAGGATGTGGGGAAAAGGGTACTCTTGTACATTGCTGGTGGGACTGCAAATTGGTGCGGCCAATATGGAAAGCAGTATGGAGATTCCTGGGAAAGCTGGGAATGGAACCACCATTTGACCCAGCTATTGCCCTTCTCGGACTATTCCCTGAAGACCTTAAAAGAGTGTACTACAGGGATACTGCCACATCGATGTTCATAGCAGCACAATTCACAATAGCTAGACTGGAACCAACCCCGATGCCCCTCAATAGATGAATGGATAAAAAAAATGTGGCATTTATACACAATGGAGTACTACGCAGCACTAAGAAATGACAAAATCATGGAATTTGCAGGGAAATGGATGGCATTAGAGCAGATTATGCTAAGTGAAGCTAGCCAATCCCTAAAAAACAAATGCCAAATGTCTTCTTTGATATAATGAGAGCAACTAAGAACAGAGCAGGGAGGAAGAACAGGAGGAAAAGATTAACATTAAATAGAGTCATGAGGTGGGAGGGAAAGGGAGAGAAAAGGGAAATTGCATGGAAATGGAAGGAGACCCTCATTGTTATACAAAATTACATATAAGAGGTTGTGAGGGGAATGGGAAAAAATAAGAAATGAATTACAGTAGATGGGGTAGAGAGAGAAGATGGGAGGGGAGGGGAGGGGGGATAGTAGAGGATAGGAAAGGTAACAGAATACAACAGTTACTATTATGGCATTATGTAAAAATGTGGATGTATAACTGATGTGATTCTGCAATCTTTGTAATGTTTTGAATAACCAATAAAAAAAAATGAGAAAAAAAAAAAAAAAAGAGAAAAGGAAACACCCAAACCTCTGGGAGATTAAGAATTCCTAGGGACCCAAATGCTATTACCAGTCAAAGGGAAGACTTGAGGAAGTCAGGTAATAGACAAAATGCTTACTACAAGTCCAACTCGCAGTGTGCCCATTTGTACAATGGACCAACTTTGTTCCTGGATTGGCAGAATTCTCAAATTGGCTTTCTGACTCAATTGATAAATCTTTATAACAAGAAGGGCAAAGTGGAAGCCCATAGAACTTCCCCTCCCTAAACTAAGACATTGTGCCAGAAGCAATACAACATCACTAGGAGAATTAAATCAATTAATGCTACCATCAAACTTAAAAAAAAAACAAAACCAAACGGGAGTGGTGATTCCTATCACATCCCCATTTAACTCACCAGCAGCTTGGCCCATGTTGTGAGATGGATCCTGGAGAATGGCTATGGACTATCATAAATTTAATCAAGTAATGGTTCCAATTAAAGCAGATGCCCCAGATATAGTAGCGTCTTTACTGCTGCAAATCAACATGGGTTCCAGCACTTGATATACTGCTACAAATTTGACTAATGCCTTTTCCCAAAAAAACAATTTGCTAGTACCCCAGAAGCACTTTTACATGCCTATGGTTCTTGCCTCAGATCTACATCAATTCTCCTATCATTATGATAGGAGAGATCAAACACAATGGCATTACAAAAACAGTACACTAGTTCACTACATTCCACTGTGCTAATTGGGTTTGATGAATAGGAAATAGCAAATAGTTAGATGCTTTAGGAAGATATATAAAACTAGAATATAAACCCCCCAAATTTAGGAATCCTTCATATCAGTCAAGTACTTGGGGATTCAAGGTCTGAAATTTTCCTTTCAAAATGAGTCAGTTGCTACAATATGGTACCCACAATTTAAAAGAAAAAAAAAGGCATACCTTAAACCATTTACAAAGTTATAAGGCTGACAGTTTATATTGGGACCAAAAGAAGAGAGGACTCTGTAGCAAATTCAGTTGCAACTAAACTGCTTTGTCACTTAGGTGTCACTTAGGCCTTACAGTTCAGTAGACCCAATGACACTTGAAATGTCCCTGCAAATAGGGATGTTGAATGAAGCCTCTAGCATACAAGATTAAGAGAATCACAGCCCACACTCATAAAATTTTGAAGAAAACCTATGTCTTCTACAGATAACTATCCACCTTTTAATAATTTGCTTCAGGCTTGAAATTGGGAATTGATAAAGACAAAATGCCTAATTATGGGGCATACATAATGTAGCTTTATGGTCTGAGCTTCTCAGCTAAAAAATGGATATTATCCAAACAACCTTCTCTAGTTGGGCACGTGCAGCACCAAGCAAAACAGTATGTAACAGCCCAAATTCAAGAAGGTTCACAGATATGAGTAAGTCATATAGTGGGTTGCTCAAACTTCTTCAATAGACTTCTATTGCACTGCTTCCTCTCCAACAACCCATGCTGACAGCCTCCTGAGAGTCCAGATGACCAGCTGACTAAGAAAGGGGGAAAAAGAAAATCCAAACTTATGGTTTACACATGAGTAAGTATAACATGCTGGTGAAACCTGAAAGTGAAAAGCTGCAGCACCATAGCATACTTGAAGGTAATAGTGAAAGTGGTAAAGAAACAATTATTGCTTTAAATATTTTCTCTTTGTTATATTTTATTTGTAAATGCTAATTATTTTCTTTTTTCCCTTCTAATTATATTAAGTTGTTGAAGATTAACTTTGTAATTCATCTCTTTGTAATAGAATATTCCGTGAAACTTTGATTCAAGGAGTGATAAATATGGCCAGCAATGGAAACCATGATATAGGAACTGAGCAACTCTTCATTTTAGGGAAAGAGTGAGGGATTCTTCATTATAAGATAGACAACTTCAGTGGCTTCATTGCTACATGAGAACTCAAATGCGTATACAGGAGTATTTGGAAGGTAAGTGGGCACAAATATAAGACTGTGCCAATAATTAATTGCCTCTCAACTCCAAATCCAGTCTTCATTACCTTGTTTGTAATAAGGTGGACCCATAACCATTTCTCCAATTGGCAGGAGGTTCAGCTTAGTGGAAGGCACTGAAGAGGGGTCGTTCCCTGGTTCCAGTGTACTAATTCCTTGCTTCCACAATGCTCTATTGGTGTGAGGGACGCACCATAGTGCTTCACCCCAACAAGTTTTAGTTGGCACTACTGCAGATACCTTCCCAGACAAGTTCTTGCCATACTCCAAAATGGCTCAGTAACATCTCTACACACAGCTTCCTGTTTGCCTACCTTGACTGCAACAATTCAGCAAATACCTTCAGCATCCAGTGAAGACCTCCAATATATGAAGATTGCTTTTAGGAGCAACCTCAAACTTTGTTCTTAAATACCTATCTTAGCCCTACATGTAATATCTGCTGCCAGTATTAGTTATTTCTGATTTGTCTTTCACCATTAATAGTTAAATTTCCTAACTTTTGAATTACCACGTGGTTTTTGTCTTTTGATCAGAACCTGACTAAATGGAAATTAAAAATGAGATAGTTTAAATTCTTCAGTGAAGAATTCTGGAGTGTCTATGCCAATGCTTAAATTTACAACTTACACAACTTTTCATCTTATCATCTCATTTAAATTGTTTAAAGTCCATGAGAGGGCCAGCCTTACCAGATATTTGCAGTCCAAGTCCTAAGTTAATTTTCTCACAAAATAAAACATCTGGGCATTACAGCACACACCTGTAATCCCAATGGCTTGGGAGGCTGAGGCAGGAAGACCACAAATTCAAAGCCAACCATAGCAACTTAGCAAGACTGTCTCTCTGAATAAAATATTAAAAAGGGCTGGGGATATGGCTCAGTAGTTAAATGCCCCTGGGTTCAATCCCCAGTGTCAAAATATACATAGTATATACAATATATATTAAAAATACATATATGTATTTATACATCATTCCCCGCCCCCCCCAAAAAAAAACTCTCTTCCTCTGTATGCTTGGAGTTCACTTTTGAAGCTTCACCGGCAGTTTTGCTCTCTAGAAAAAGAATATTTGTTTCACAATGGACCAGATATGCTCTAGTTACAGCCAATTAAAATAGTGTTATACCACCACTTAAGTAGGAAAAGAGGCTGATGGCCAAAAAGAAAATTATTTGAGCAAAAAGCATATACTGAGTCAGTATAGTGTTGTACACCTGCAAACCCAGGAACTTGAGAAACTAAAGCAGTTAAGATTGCAAGTTTGAGGCCAGGCTCTACAACTTAGCAAGACCTTACCTCATAATAAAAAATAAAAGGGTGGGGAGTATAGTTTCAGTGGCAGAGTCTTCTGGGTTCAGTCTCCAGTACTGAATGGGGAAAAAAATAAAAGTATACACTGGGTTGGGCCTGTAAGGCCTTTCTAATATGAACATTAATCGCCACCCTAATATTACCTTACATTTATTAACTACCTCAACTAGGTTACAAAGCACTGAAATATTTGTTACTTAACCCAAACAACTCTGTGTGTTTGTGTGTGTGTATGTGTTGCTGGAGATCAAACCCAGGGCCTTGTTCATGCTAGGCAAGCACTGAGCTACAGCTAGCTATAGCCCAATAATTATTTTATTATTAGCTCTATTTTGTGTAGGACTAATCTTAGAGCTCAAAGAGGGCAAATAACTTGCTTAAGAGACCAAAGCTAGTAGATTGTAGAGCTAAGCCTGCTCTTCCCATGGATTTGTCAAATTATGTGACTTTACAAGGAGAAACAGACATTTAACAAATTATTCATTCAACAGTTACTGAGTACCTACTATGAACCAGACATTGTACTATCTGCTGAGCCAAAGCAGTGACCAAAACAAAAATTCTTTCTCATAATATGTGTATCTATCTCTGTAATACCTGTCTTCTTCTAATGGAGAAAGACAACAAATACTATAAACAATTAAGCTGCATGAATTAGAAGCAACTGACAAAAAACAAATGTCATGCAGAAAATTAAAGCAGAGAAATAGTATAGAAGAACGGAAAAGGTATAATTTTAGATACAATAAAGAAGTACTCAATGATAAAGTAGTGAATGAGTATATGAAAGTGAAGAATATTCCAGACAGAGAAAAGAACTAGTGTTCAGAGCCCAAGACAGGGACCCACTTGACTCATTCAAATAACAGGAGCAAGAACACCAGTGAAACAAGATAAGCATAGGAGAAGACTAGAAGATGTGGTAAGAGAGATGACAAGGAGGCCCTTCTGGTGTTCGATAAGGACTGTGGCTTTTCCTTTGAGATGGCAAACCATTCTGAGCAAATGAATGACATATTCTACATACAGGGCCATCCTAGATGTTTTTGAGAATACATCGCAAGGAACAAATGGAAATTAGGAGACTACTTTGGGAGGTTATTACAGTACTCAGTGTTATAGAAAGTGGTATCCATCAGGCAGAGAGTGCGGTGGAGATGTTGAGAAGTGGTCAGGTTCCACATCTATTTTTTGATAACCTAGATGTGTGATGTAGATAGAGACGAGAAAGAGAGAAGAGGCTATTTTAGCTTGGACAACTAGTACAGAATTCCCATTTAATGAGATGGGGAGCAGGTATTTGTTTACTTTTTGTTTTGTTGCAGGTAGGGATCATGAGTTCAGTTCAGGACATCTCAAATTTGAGATATCAATTTTACATTCAGATTTTAAGCTTTAATTTCAATTTCCTTAGTTCTCACCCAACCTCCTCATGGAATTTATATCTGTTCTTACAAAATGTTCCTTATAACTATTCAGCATTTAAGCAGTGTTTACATATTTATGCATTTCTCTCTGCAACTAACTGGACAAACTAGAACAAATCCATAAGGCAGCTAACATATAAAGCATCACTTTAATTCTGAAGAAGTCTGTAGTACTCACGTTGGTTAATTTGAAAATCATTTTTTTTAAAATGAGCTGGCATTTCTTTCTTCTTTCTTTCTCCCTTCCCTCCTCCTCCTTCTCTCTCTCTTTTTAAAATATCTTTATTTTATTTATTTATTTTTATGTGGTGCTGAGGATCAAACCCAGTGCCTCACACAGGCTAGGCAAGTGCTCTACCACTGAGTTACAACTCTAGCCCTTCTCTCTTTTTTCCCCCTATCATTTTAACCATTTTTAAGTATACAGTTCAGGGTATACTTAAAAATTTACAATGTTGTGCAACAATCAACACCATCTTTAGGAATTTTTCATTTTTTAAAATAATATTTGTTTTTAGTTGTTTCTGTTTCTATGAATTTTGACTCTTCTAGGTACCTCACATAAGTAGAATCATACAGCATTTGTTATTAGAATAAGTAAGTAGATAAGACATAAGCATGGGAGTTGGGTAAATGAGAACAAGGCTCACTCCATCTTGAGTGAGGAAATATCACCTACCTTGGGAGCCAGAATACCTGCCCATAAACTGCCTTCCTCCTTTGCAGCCACCTATTTCTTCTTAAAACTAAAGAAACCACATATGTAAAAACTTTCCAACTTTGGAGCATACACAGAGCACTGAGGCACTGTGTTCTGGGTGACCCCTGGTTCATTCTAATATCATTTACATAGCAGTTTGCAGCCCCACCCCACACCCCCAGCTTCACATAGGTACTAATGGAAAGTCTTCCAAAAAATCTTCCAACATGACTAAACCAGCACAGGGACACGGAGCAATGGTGGGAAACTACAGTAATTACCCCAAATACATAATACTGAGGAGGCAGGTTTACTAAATTAAAAAACCCACCACGTGGAAAACTCTGGGTCACACTTCTCTTGGGATGGCCCACACCACGCTCTCTAAAGTGTACTTTCACTTCACTAAATGAACTATTCTTATTCTACCTGTGTTTGGCAACTGAAAACTTTCTTTTGTGAAGAACCAAGGAATCCATTGCCTGGTATCGTTTGTCTTTTTCTGATTAGTGTTTTTCACTTAGCATAATGTCTTCACAATTCATCCATTTGCAGCATGTCAGAATTTCCTTCCTTTTTAAGGTTGAATTACATTTCATCTAATGGATGTATCAAATTTTGTTTATCCATTCATGTGTTGATGGGACACGAGGGTTGCTTCCACCTTTTGGCTTCTGTGAATAATACATATATGAACATGGGTGAAATATCAGTTCAAGTCCCTGCTTTTAATTACTCTGGGAATAAATCTGGAAGTCAGATTGCTGGATCATACAGTACTTCTATTTCTAATTCTTATTTTTAAAAAATATTTTCAGTTGTATAGGAACAATACCTTTATTTGGTTTGTTTTATGTAGTGTTGGAGATCAAACCCAATGCCTTGCACATACTGGGCAAGGACTCTACCACTGAACCACAACCCCAGCCCCTATTTTTAATTCTTTAAGAAACCACAACACTGTTTTCCATCATGGCTGCATCAGCAGGCCACAAAGTTTCCAATCTTTCCATATCCTCATCAACATTAATCAGTTTCTATTTTCATTGTGTATACTAGCCATCCTGATGAGTACAAAGTTGTATCTCACTGTGGTTTTGATTTATAATTATATCTCCTTTGTAAGTATTTATTCAAGCCTTCACTGATTTTTTAATCAAGTTTTTTGGGGGGTGAGTGGTTACCAAGGATTGAACTCAGGGCCACTTGGCCACTGAGCCACATCCCCAACAGAGCCACATTCCCAACCCTATTTTGTATTTTATTTAGAGACAGGGTCTCACTGAGTTGATCAGTGCCTCACCATTGCTGAGGCTGGCTTTGAACTTACTCCTGTCTCAGCCTCCCAAACTGCTGGGATTATAGGAGTGTGCCACCACATCTGGCTAATCAAGTTTTTTGTTGTTTTTGAGCTGTAATTCCCACCACCACCCCAGGGATTGAAATTAGGGGCATTTAACTGCTGCTCCACATCCCTGGCCCTTTTATTTTTTGTTTAGAGACAGTGCCTTGCAAAATTGCTGAGATTGGCTTTGAATTTACAATCCTCCCACTTGAGGTCTGGGATTACGAGGCATATGCCACCATACCCAGCAAACTATAGGAATTCTTTATATATTTTGGATATTAATCCCTCATCATCACTTTTTCTTTTGTAATTTATGCTTTCTATGCCAAATCCAAGAAAACATTACTAAATCAAATATCTGAAAGTTTTTCTCCTAAGAAATTTTTAGTTTTAGTCCTTTGATCTGTTTTAAGTTAATTTCTGTACATGGTATAAGGGCCTACCCTCATTCTTTTCTATGTGGAAAAGACTATCCTTTTCCCATTGAACAGTTTTGTCGCCCTTGTCCAAAATCATCTGGCTATATATGTGAGGATTTACTTCTGTGCTATCTATTCTCTTCCTTGGTCTTTAGGTCTACATCGATGCCATCACTACATTGTTGATTACTGAAGCACAGTAGTAAGTTTTGAATCAGTTAGTGTGAGACTTCCAACTTTGTTCTTCTTCAAGATTGTTTTGGCTATTTAGGATTCCTTGAGACTCCATATAGATTTTAGTGTGAAATTTTCCTTTTCAGCAAAAAAGCATATTGGGATTTTGAGGAAAAATTCACTTTTTAAAAAAGCACATTAAAGCTAGGTACAGTGGTATACACCTGTAATCCCAGCTACTCAGGAGGCTGAGGCAGGAGTATTACAAGTTTAAGGATAACCTCGGCAACTTAGCAAGACCCTGTCTCAAAATAAAACATTTTAAAAAGTTTTGGGAATATGGCTCACTGATTAAGTGCTCCAAATTCAATCCCCAGTACCAAAAAATTAAAAAATAAAGAAAGAAAGACCAAAGCAAGCAGAAGAAAGGAAATAATATAGAATAGAGTGGAAACAAATGAAAGAGAAAACTAAACACGATCAAAAAAATTTTTTTTAAAGCAACAAAATTGAAATCTTGAGCTGAAGTTATCTAAAGGAGTGTCAACTCCAATTATTAAAACCAGAAATGAAAGTGTATAAACCAGTACCGATCTTATGGAAATAAACAGGCTTATAAAGGAACGGTAAGAACAACTTACAAGCCAACAAATTATATTACCTAGATAAAGTGGGTAAATTCCTAGAAAGACAACTACTGAAACTGACTTAAGAAAACGTTAGGCAATTAAATCTCAAAACTAACTTGTGTGGCTAGTTCTACAGTTTCTAACAATTAGAGTCTAGAATTAATACCATGATAATAGGGTTTCTTCAAATTTTCCTGATAGTGTTCAAAGATATCATCCTCAACTTCATCCTTTGTAGCAAGGCATAATCAGATGATTTTCATGTCAACAGAACCTCAGTTTGAAACAGTCTCTTTGTTGATTGGTCACCAATTGTGCCCCTCTCACAAGTTTTTTATGTTCACTGTTTAACTGGGGTGCAGCATCAAACTGCACATAGGTGTTATTCGACAGTGCTTTATTTCTACTAGGTCAGAGTTTTCTGCTTCAAAAATTCTCTGTCAGCACAGATGTCTACAGTCTGACACTGAACAAGTACCAATCCAAAAGTACAAGAGAGGTAACCAATAAGAAATGGCAAACGATGAATAAACATAACCCTACTCAGGTGCTCATGGGGACAATTCTAGGGCACAGTCTATATAGTTCCTCAAAAGATCCTAGTAGGTTATGCTCCCTTTTTCCACAGCAGTGACTCAGTAATACTTCACTATTGACTTTCCCTCTTTTTACAATTTCTCTTTCCCCAGTCTCCCACTCTCATTCTCTGGGATTGGTTCCCAAAATAAACTTATCTACATGCAAAGCTTGGATTTTCTCCCAGAAAGTAGAGTGTAAGACAGGCTTTAAAACAGGCCTTTAATGATCTATTCCTTCCAAATGCCTTACTGATGCTTAGTTAGCACATATGAAAATCCACTAAGATCTGACATATTGAGACAGAAAGATCAGAGGGCTTATTTTCAGGGTAGGTTTAATGTCAAGTACTATTACTAATTTCAACTTCATCAAATGAAAAATGGACATACTGTTATATATTCTAAGAGCTTCACAAACTCTAATGTTATAAAAATGATAGTTACCCTTACACTAAAGATATATATCAAACAGAAAACTGTCCAAATATGGAATCATGTAAAAATATATATTAGTGGTATATGAATATTAACAGTTCTGTGTAAAAATCCTCTGTGATAATGTATGGCTCTATAATGCTTTAATTTTTTTTATTTCTAGTCATCAATGGACCTTTATTTTATTTATTTATATGTGGTGCTGAGGATTAAGCCCATGGCCTCAACTCACCTCAACTCAGTTCTACCACTGAGCCACAACCCCAGCATGCTTTAAATTTTCTTTTTTTTTTTTAAAATATTTATTTTTCAGTTTTAGGTGAACACAATATCTCCATTTTATTTTTATGTGGTGCTGAGAATCGAACCCAGTGCCTCACACATGCTAGGCGAGCGTGCTACCTCTTGAGCCATATCCCTGGCCCAGCTTTAAGTTGAATATATTAATATGAGACTTGTGGAATTGTATATAAGTTAAATTGTAAATAAGTTAAATAATCATAAAAAGTTAAAATATTCCATATTTGCATATGCCTTTTGGCACAGTATGAAATTTCATTCTCTAAAGCAAAGAAAATTATATGAAAAGTTGTGGCGTGTGTGTGTGTGTTTGTGTGTGTGTGTGGGTGTGTGTGTGTGTGTGTATTTTTAAAGCTCAGGAAGAAGCTACTTTGTCATATTTAACACAAATAGCTCATAGTGTAATAAAAGGCTTTGGTTAAAATTTTTAAGTTTAGTCCAGTCCAGGAGCTCGTTTTTAAAAAGCCCTAAAGACCCTAGAAGTTTAGAAAGTTAACTTTCTGAAGTCAATTTAATGGTATATGTGATTATTTTTTATTTTTCCTTAGTACTAGGGATGGAATCCAGGGCCTTGCACATTATAGGCAAGCATTCTACCACTGAGCTAAATCTCAGTCAATATATGTAGATTTTTCTGAAAAGAAATTTTGAATTTTTATCAGAAAACCAATAGACAAAAAAACTTTAAGAAGCATTAGGTGCTAGAATGTTATTGATATGTCTCCAACATTCAATTCAAATCTGAAAAATAAAGAACTAATGCTTTACAGCTGGGTGTGGTGGTACAATCTATAATCCCAGTTACTTGGGCGGCTGAGATGGAGAATGGCAGTTTGAGGCCAGCCTCAGCAACTTAGTGAGACTCTGCCTCAAAATAAAAAATAAAAAGGGTGGGGATGCAGCTCAGTGGTAAAGCACCCCTTGGTTCAATCCCCAGTACCCACCCATCTCCCCACAAAAAAACTAAAGCTTTGTTTCCAGGACTTGAGGGGCCGAGATGGATATCTTAATGTCTATATTTAGGAACATCACGTGCTGTTTTATATGTTTGGACTAAAATTAAATGTCTGCCAAGCTAAAAAACAGTTTTTATGCTAAGCAAATTACCTTTAGAATCTTTTCAATGTCTTAATTCAGTCGACACAATACACTTATAAATTGATGTGCTGTAAAGAAACACTGGCTCAATGGCTAGGGAACTGGGAATTCTGTGGAATTCTTCCTGGATACACCATTCTGGATTATCAGAAAAATAAAGTTCCAAGATTAAATGTTACTGAATGTAGCAAGTTTTGCTTAATAAATCAGAAGACATTTCAGGAGGACTGTCAATGTGAATTTAATTGGATTAAACATAAATGTGGTATTAGAAATTATCTAACAATAATTGATATTTCATGGAAACTGCCTTCTGGAAGACCTTTCTGCCATTCTGTCAACTGCCTTTATCACCAGATACTATTAAATATCAATATTTGTTTGACCACCTTAACTCGTATTACAGATTCTGGCTAAAAGGGAATCTATATTAAGAATAAAAAAACCAACAATGTGGCAAAAAAAAAGTAAATAATTGTGGAATTATTACAGGTGGGATTAGAAGTTTTTTTTAGACTGATAACACAGATCTCAACAATCTTGATTTACCAAACTTGTATCTTAGTCACATTATACCTCAATAATTAAGACCCCAACCAAAATCCAGTCCATAGGTGTTAATGTAAGATGTTTATTAGTATAATATAGTTAGCACAATGATCACATTAAAATGACCCAATATACAAATTATTAAAGTCTAAAGTCACAAAAAATACAAACTTAGGTATATGAATGAAGTTATAAAAAATATTAGTTAAAAACAAAGTTCTGTATCTTTAACATTGGGCAGAGAGAGAGAGAGAGAGAGAGAGCGCGAGCGAGCGGGCGAGCGCGCGAGAGCATTTTTTTTTTTTTTTTTAAGTCACATTTCAATAAAGAAGCCCTGTCCAGTCTGGCTGCCTTACCAGTGAAATAATGAGCCACTGGCAATATGGCATATCATAGCAATACGGCATTTTTTAAAAATGGGACTAACTACTTCATATGAAGTTGTACTTCAACCATTACATTATTTCTTTCCAAATTAAACATCCAAATGAAACAGAACTAACAAAGTCTACCAAATTTAACCAGGTTTTAGTAGAAAAATTCAATAAACCCAGAAAATTATAAAAGAAAAGATTTTAAAATTTCAAACAAAAATAAACATGGTCAAATGGAAAGAAAAGTGAAATAAATCAATGTCAGTCATGAAGTATGAGTGTGCAACAGAAATCTACACCCAGGTTTTTCTACATACCTAGTCCTTAGACAAGCTACAAAGATTGGTTAGAAGCAACAAAACATGATTTCCAAGTAATTGGCCAAACCCCTCAAAAAAACAACCTATTAAAAAATGGGAAAGAATTATGTTTGTATAGTGTGCTTTCTTACGGTAAGGGTTTTCATATTTTATCAACTACTTAGAAGATAAGCCCAAAGTCTTATATGCCTCCCTCAATTATCCTCTGTCTAGAACCTATGGAAAGATTCTTGGCAGAAATACCAGAACTTGTCACCTCTCCTGTAGAAGACGGAATGTTTGCCAGGCATGATGGCACATGACTGTACTCCCAGCTACTTGGGAGGCTGAGGCAGAAGAATCAAAATTTCAAGGCCAGCTTGGGCAAATTAATTAGACCCTGTCTGGAAAAAAAGAAAGAAATGGAATGGAATGCTTCCAGAAGTCACTGCAGGGACTTCTTTGACCTTTCATGATATTCTCTAGTCTTCCATCTCAAATGTAGTTTTCTATCAGAGGATCTAAAACTATTATATTCCTCAAAATTATTTCTTTTATTGATAACTACATTATCAATAAAAGGACACTAAAAAGGGTACTGCACCATTCTAGATCTCAAACCAGAACTACTCTATGATTTCAAAACATGGTCCATAATTTAAATTCCATTTCCAAAAATCCCATCAAAGATTACTCTTGCAAGGTTTCCATAGTATTTATCCTAAAGGGTTCTAGATTTTTCTTTTTTTCCTTATCAGTTTCCAAAAATTAGAAATGAAAATAAGAAAGTACCACTGAGAAAATCTTCAGACTGAATAAATGTAAATGCTACTGTTCATGGTAAAGGATTTTACACCCAGTGGTATATGTGTGATCCACCAATCCTGCTTAGATGCTGCATACAAAAGGTACTTCCAAGGCCAGGCACATTGTCGCATGCCTACAATCCTGTCTTGAGAGGCTGCAGCAAGACGACCACAAAATCAAGGCTAGCTTTGGCAATCCATGAGACTCTATCTCAAAAGAAAAAGGGATAGGGGTTTAGTTTAATATCAGAGTACCCCTGGGTCCAATCCCCAGTACAGGGGCTGAGGGGATTAGTACTTCTGAATTCAAGGAAATACTAATTCTTAACCATATGAGTCCAACCAGATGATAATTTCTTTAGAAGCCAGGCACAAGGATGCACGCCTCTAGTCCCAGCTACTCAGTAGGTGGGAGGATTGCTTGAGTCCAATTTAGACCAGACTAGACAACATAGCAAGACACCGTCTCAAAACAAAACACAATAAAAAACTGGGGACTGAGGGAGTAATTCAGTAGTACAGCACTGGACTAGCATGCATGGGCCCAGCAATACTTTCAAAAACCACACACACACACACACACACACACACACACTCCATAAGAAACCTGCTAAATTGGTTTTAGTTCTTAATTGGTTATTCTGGTTGCAGCTTACTTTCATTCTGGTGTTGTCACAGAAGCAGCCATTTTTATCCTTATCAACATCCTGGTTTTCTAACAATACAGGATTCAAAAAAACTGTAAATTAGTTCTATTTTCTTTAACTTCTCTATTCCTAGTTTGATAGTTCATGATCATGTTCTAAAAGTAATCTTGACTATAAAAAATTAAAGATTTTGTGAAGGTGAAGAGAAACAGGTAGCCTGAAAGAGGAACCTTCATTAAAAGCAAGCTCACAGAGGGAAAAAGCAGGGACAGGAAAGGGAAATTCACTGCAGTACTGGTGACCTCAACCCCTTTATGAAAGCACATGTTCTCATTTGGTGTTATAATATTCTGATTCACATTGAATATTCAAAAACCATATGAAAGGCCAACTAAAAATGTTTAAACGAAAGAAAAATATGAGATTGAGTTAAATGATAAAATGAATTAAAAAAAAACAATAAATAAAACATTAGATGACCTTCATAAAAAATACTAAAATTAAAAAAATTCATCATACACATTGTGCTCACAAAGGGAAAGGAGGATCCATCAAGCCCTGCAGAGCACAAGAAGCAGATGGTTTACTCAGGCATCAGCAGAAATAGGACCTGGAGAACTACCCTCAGATTCTTCTACACGGTGTCCAGGAAGGAAAAGCAAAGCTGCAATATGCTGAAGGTTTTAGAAGTATAACGGTGCTTAGGAAAGATCACTGGTCTGGTGTTGCAGCAGCCCCAGTGTTGACAGACACTCTAGGCTTCTAGGAGGAGAAAAATAGAAAGGGAGGAAGAAGTAGGAGGGGGAAGGAAAAGGATGGAAAAGCACACATCATTAGTAAACAGCAAGTTCAACATAGCAAGATGCTCATAACCTCTTTATATTATTAGTAGAGCTGGTGTGCTCTCAGAACTACAAATAATATTCTGAGGGAAATCAAATAGGAATTTTCAAAATGGCACTGAGCTAGGTGCTCTAATTAGTGATTGGCAAAATTAGTATCAAGTCACAACATGCTCCCAAAGCATGCACTATTCACCCCTCCTTATTTATCCCTCCCCAGTCAAACATGCATATTTTCAGTAAAATACCTGCTTTAATACAGTCACAAAAAAATTCAGAACCCAAACAACCCAAATCTACCTAAGGGTGGAGAGATCTCCAAGAGCTGAAAGAGCTGCTCTCACAATGCCACTGGACAGTTCATTTAACAGATTACTTTGTTTTTGTAGTCAGGGAACTAAAAGTAAATGGTAAGGGTCAAGCTGCTAGGTGTTTTACCCTCCCTACACTATTAAGACTGAGCAGTAGGGAGACTACTGCTCAGTCTTAATAGTGTAGTAGGGTAAAAGAGACTGAGTCTCCTCTGGTCAGATTTGACATCCTGCTGGAAGAAACCCAGTCTAGTTTTAATAACTGTTTCTTTTCGGGTGAAAATGACATCCACTCTTTCCAACTGGCTAGTCAAACTGATCCCCTCCAGCCTATCTTCCCCTGGCACTGTCTTCTGGTTAAAGAAAGCTGAATTTACTCATTTTTTAAAAGTTCATATTCAAGCTTCTTCATTAATCACGGGTGTTATATATTTGCATAAATACTTTCTTAAAATAAAAACACATAGATAACTCTGCTTTCAAAGCAGATACAGAAATATTCAATATTGCATATGACTACAATTATCAAAAAAATCAGTTCACAAAATTGTAAGGTAAAATGGCATTTCTGAGTGTTTCTAGTTTGTAAAATAAAGAGTAATTTATGAGGTGCTAGTGAGAATGTTAATGTCACTGAGTAAAATCAACATTCACAACAAATAGGACCTAGTCATCGATAACTCTGAGTAATGTGTATGTATGTATACTCTGTGTATACATTCTTAAGGTCATAAAATAACAAGTAAATCCTGGAATAACTACTATTGCTAAAAGAAGGCTGAGGCAGTCATCCCAGAAGAAAAACAAAACAAATAAAATAAATGGCTAGTGCTTGACTCCACTGCATTAATGTGAATCAAATTTTGTACCTCAGAGTTAAGAGCACACACTGCTATGTGTAAGAGCAATGTGCTTGAGCACTAGGAGTCAAATCACATAGGCCAACAGTATCAGCCTCATCATAACTGCAAATTAAGTATAGTTATTTATAAAAATATAATACATTAACTCTCATGTAGGCTCCTAAGAAAAGACTTATATTCTATATCTCCTCAGGGATAGACTTCTGCTAGAGTTTGAGAATTTTCCTCACTACAAAGATACTGAGGGGCTCCAGGTTAATATTGGTTATGAAGTGAAAACCCATAGGAATGTGGTTGGTGCTAGCCCCAGCAGTAGGCTAGGAGTTAAAATTAGGAATAAATTTCAAAAGCAACAGTTAAGTGAAAGACAAAGAAAAAAACAGGGCAAAAGACAAAGAAAACACTTGTAATTTACCGCTCACAGGATTCCTAATACTGTGTTTTGGAAACTAAAGTAAGTGTAGGGAAGAGACCTAACTTAGTTGTACAGGTCAAAAGCTTTCCATATAACATAAACTGATGATGAAAGAGTATTTTTAAGATGGATCCAATTCTTTTTTTTTTTTTTTTCATAATGGGAATTGAACACAGAGGCACTTAACCACTGAGCCATATCCCCAGTCCTTTTTATTTTTTATTTTGAGACAGGGACTCACTAAGTAATTTAGGGCCTTGCTAAGTTGCTAAGGCTGATCTTGAACTTGCAATCCTCCAATCTAAGCCTCCCAAGTTGCTGGGATTACAGGCGTGCACTACCACACCCAGCAAGATGAATCCAATTCTTAAGTGGTACAGTTCCAACAAATATTCAAAGAATATCAAAGGAAATTCATTCTTCTCTTTCCATTGTTAGAGATTTCATATGGCAGATCTTCTGATGCCCAACAAAAATGATACCCTCAGAAAAATATGTTCCACTAACAATTCTCCTCAAAGAAGTTTACCAAGGTGTACACTGTGAATATTTCATTTACATATTTCGAGAATCCTTGGAATCACTTACCTGTAGTGTCATTCCCTTCTATTCCATGGTCACCATTGGCTAACACTGTTGGTTTAGAAGATGGAGTACCTACAACAAATACAAAGAATAATTACCCAGTAACAAACAGAAAAACGAAAAACAGACCCAACTACTATTTTACTAGATTTTACTGGAATTTGTCAGTCTTTAACATTAGCTTAAAGTACATAAAACTGTCCAAAATTTAATGCTTCAGTATAAAGAAACCTAGAAACAGAATAGAATTATTCATTCTTCCCCTATTCAAACTATTAAGTACTAACCCTACAGAGAAGGCCTAAAAAGCAAGCCTACGTCTTTTTGTTCCATAAAAAGATCAAAAACAAACATTAAATTCAGTAAAACCATCATGACCACAGGGTTATAATCTGCAGTTCAAATCAAATGCTCTGAGGACACAGGACCACTTAAAACAGTTCCCACTCAGAAATCTAGAGTACCATTCATTGCTCCTGAACATAAGGGCTACATAGCAGTCTCTAACATCACTTTTAGAAACAAAGCCTTATTTTTCTTCTTTGTAAGTTAACTAAGGATATTGAGCATCTTTTCATGTGTTTGTCTGTCACTCTATTATCTTCTTCAGAAAACAGAATGGTCATATTTTTTAACTGGATTGCTTAAGTTTTTATTAGTGAGTCTTGATAATTCTTTATATACTCTGAATATCAATCCTTTGAATTTTGTAAAATATTGTTTCCTAGTCTTTAACTTATACTTTGATTTTAATTATACTCTTCAAAGAGCAAAAATCTTAAATTTTGATAAGTCTAATTTATCATATTTTCTTTCATGGATTGTTCTTTTGATAGGTATCTTAGAAATTTGCTTAACCCAAGGTCACAGGAATTTTTTTCTCCTAAAAGTTTCATACCTTTCATACTTAAGTTTCACACTAAGGCTTATTGATACCTTCAGAGTTTATATGAAGTATAAGATGTGGGTCTAGTTTTGTGTTTTTACATATGGGTACTTAATTGTTCAGCATCATTTGTTGAAAAACCAATCCTTATTCTACTGAATTCCAAGGGTAAAAATGCAACATTGTAAAAAAAACCAATTAAGCATATTATATGTGCTGCTATTTCTGGGCTATTTATTTATTATTTGTAGATACAGGGTCTCACTGAGTTGCTTAGTGCCTCGCCCTTGCTGAGGCTGGCTTTGAACTCAAAATCCTCCTGCCTCAGTCTGCTGAGCCACTAGGATTACAGACATGCGTCAACATGCCCAGCTGGGCTTTCTATTTTATTCTTTTCCATTGATTTTTTTAAAAATATGTTAACAGGGAAATGCATTACAATTCTTATTACATATATAGAGTACAACTTTTCATATCTCTGGTTGTATATATATTCACACCAATTCATGTCTTCATACATGTACTTTGAATAGTAATAATCATCACATTCAATCATCATTAATTACCCCATGCCCCCTCCCTTCCCCTCCCACCCCTCTGCCCTATCTAGTGTTCATCTATTCCTCTCATGCTCCCTCTCCTTATCCCACTATAAATCAGCCTCCTTTTATCAAAGAAAACATTCGGCATTTGGTTTTGGGGGATTGGCTAACTTCACTTAGCATTATCTTCTCTAACTCCATCCAATTACCTGCAAATGCCATGATTTTATTCTCTTTTATTGCTGAGTAATATTCCATTGTGTATATATGCCACATATTTTTTTATCCATTCAGCTATTGAAGAGCATCTAGGTTGGTTCCACAATTTAGCTGTTGTGAATTGTGCTGCTATAAACATTAAGGTGGCTGTGTCCCTGTAGTATGCTGTTTTTAAGTCCTTTGGGTATAGACCAAGGAGAGGGACAGCTGGGTCAAATGGTGGTTCCATTCCCAATTTTCCAAGAAATCTCCATGATGCTTTCCATATTGGCTGCACCAATTTGCAGGCCCACCAGCAGTATATGAGTGTACTTTTTTCCCCCTATCCTCACCAACACTTATTGTTGTTTGTCTTCATAATAGCTGCCATTCTGACTGGAATGAGATGAAATCTTAAGAGATATAATTGCTAGTGATGGTGAACAGTTTTTCATGTGTTTGTTGATTGATTGTACATAATCTTCTGAGAAGTGTCTCTTCAGGTCCTTGGCCCATTTATTGATTGGGTTATTTGTTTTATTGGTGTCTAGTTTTTTGAGTTCTTTATATACCCTAGTGATTAGTGTTCTATCTGATCTGTGAGGGGAACATTTGCTCCCAAGATGTAGACTCTCTTTTCACCTCACAGATTGTTTCTTTTGCTGAGAAGAAACTTTTTAGTTTGAGTTCATCCCATTTATTGATTCTTGATTTTAATTCTTCTGCCACAGGAGTCTTATTAAGGAAGTCGGGGCCTAATCCCACATGATGAAGATTAGGGCCTACTTTTTCTTCTATTAGACACAGGGTCTCTGGTTGTATTCCTAAATCCTTGATCCATTTTGAGTTGAGTTTTGTGCATGGTGAGAGATAGGGGTTTAATTTCATTTTGTTGTATATGGATTTCCAGTTTTCCCAGCACCATTTGTTGAAGAGGCTATCTTTTCTACAATGCATGTTCTTGGCACCTTTGTCTAATATAAGATAATTGTAGTTTTCTGGATTAGTCTCTTTGTTCCCTATTCGGTACCATTGGTCTAAAAGCCTGTTTTGGTACCAATACCATGCTGTTTTTGTTACTATCGCTCTGTAGTATAGTTTAAGGTCTGGTATAGTGATGCCAGCTGCTTCACTTTTCCTGCTAAGGATTGCTTCAGCTATTCTAGGTCTCTTATTTTTCCACTGATCTTTAAGTCTATACATTTTGCCAAGACAACTGCTTAATTACACTATTTGAGTAGTAAGTCTTTTGGGGGTAGGGAGCAGGGGTTGTACTAGAGATTGAACCCAGCACCTCACCTATGCTAGCTAGGTAAGGGCTCTATCCCAGAGCTACATCCCAGCCTTTTTCATTTTGAGATAGGGTCTCACTAAATTGTCCAGGCTGGTCTCCTGGAATTACAGGTGTGTGCCTCTATGTGTGATTTGTACAGTAAGTCTAAAAATAAGATGATGTGGGGCTGGGGCTGGGGCTCAGTGATACATGCCAGGGAGGTTCACTATGAGGCACTGGTTTGATTCTCAGCACCACGTATAAATAAATAAAATAAAGGTCTATCAACAATTAAAAAAAAAATAAGGTAATGTGAGTCCTCCAACTTAGGTCCTTTCCAAATTGTTTTTTGTCCCTTTGCTTTTCCATATAAATTTTAGGACCAATTGCTGATTTATTTAAAAAAAAAATCTTGATGAGATCTTATTTCAAATGCACTAAATATATAGATCAATTCAGGGAATGCACCACCTTTTCTGAAAGGCTTTGACTATGTATAACATTTCAACAATCTGCTAACTCTGCAATATGTATCGTATGTATCATTCTCAAGATCCTCAGACACTGGGGGATAGTAGAGTATAGGAAAGGCAGCAGAATACAACAGACACTAGTATAGCAATATGTAAAACAGTGGATGTGTAACCGATGTGATGCTGCAATCTGTATATGGGGTAAAAATGGGAGTTCATAACCCACTTAGTGTGAAATATGATAGGTCAAGAACTAGGTAATGTTTTGAACAATCAACAATAAAATTAAAGAAAAAAAAAGATCCTCAGACACATTTCTTTTAAGTGAAAATCTAGGATTTGTACTACTAAAATATAAAATGCAAGACTTTACTTTGGAAGATAACAAATGAATACTAATTCGCTGACCCCCACTAATCCAAGGTAGAAATCCTTTACATAAACTTCTCAGTGAGAAGACCATTCATTCTGTAATCTCAGGAGCAACCAACAAGAACCACTTAAAAAAACAAGATAGACCAAATAAAGAATATCAATTTAACTGGAAGAACTGGGAGATAAAGTGAAAGATAAATCAGGTATGATGGCACCCACTTGTGTTTCCAGGGATGTGGGAAGCTGAGGCAGAAATGGGATCTCACATTCAAGCTGGCCTGGGTAACTTAATCAGACCCCTCTCAGAAAGGAAGTATACAAGAAGCCCTAGATTGGACAGGCACAGAGGAGAAGACCACACAACAACCACACTGTGGCCCCGCATCTACCAATGCATTGATCTCCCAGCCCACTTCCATCTTGGGACACTGCAGCCACCTCCATACCACCCCCGACGTGTTAGCCTCTACCTTGGGGCAACAGACAGCACCTGGAGGCAGCAACCCTCTGTAGCACTGCATCTCCGAACACCATCACACAGCCTGCCCTCTCAGCCCCATCTCTGAAAGCAGTCACCTCCATCTTAGGAATACCTCTGCTGCCGCAATCACCATCTTTAGTTGGGGCAGCTTCCAGCATAGGACACCGGCTAGGCCCTGGAAGCCTAACATCAATGTAACTATAGGTTTGACACTGTCACTACCAACAACTAGGAACATGTTTGCATCCATCTAGAGACAACAACAAGGACCTGGAAGACCATCACCAAGGTCCCTGCAGGCTTGGTTACACCAGAGGTATCCCTGATAGCCTATTACTCTTGATTCCTCTTTCACTCTTCTTATGATCTAATACCTCTATATTCTCACCTCTTACGTCATAAACCCCACATCCTATACCCCACCACACACTCTCTTTGTCCACCGTTAGAAACTGTAGACCCCTACGGAAATCTACTATATATATAAATAGTAGACATCATTTCTGTTTATTGCAACAAAACTGTAATTGTCTAAATAAGAGGTATATGGTTTACAGGTGAATACTGTTTGCATTGGGTGCTGTATATATTGATCTCCCCCCTTAAAGGTGCAATATTGGTTACCTGCAGGGACACTACAAGATTATAGGGTAGAAACTATAATACCTTGGATCTGCACTGCTAGAGAGGATGACACATGGACAACATGAAAAATTCAGGGAAGAAAGTGCCCCAAACAAACCAAGATGGTACAATAATAGAATCCATTGACAGCACAATACATCAAATATCAGAGAAGGAGTTCAGAATGTACATAATTAAAATGATCTGCAAAGCAAGTAATGATATAAGAGAGTAAATACAGGCAACAATTGATTGCTCTAACAAAGATAAGAGAGCAAATTCAAGTAACAAAAGATTACTTCAAGAAAGAGACAGAGATTCTGAAAATAAAACAAACAGAAATCCTTGAAGTGAAGGAAACAAGAAACCAAATTAAAAAGTCAATAGATGGGTTGGGGATGTGGCTCAAGTGGTAACACGATTGCCTGGCATGTGCTGGGCACTGGGTTCGATCCTCAGCACCACATAAAAATAGAATAAAGATGCTGTATCCACTGAAAACTAAGAAATAAACACTAAAAAAATCTTCTCTCTCTTAGACTACCACTAAATAGGGAAGAGAGGTGGGAGGAAAAAAGAGGGAGAAGGGGAGTTGCACGGAAGATGGAAGGAGAACCTCATTGTTATACAGAATACATATATGATGATGCAATGAGAAAAAGGAAAAAAAATGTGTCACATTAGATTGGATAGAGAGAAAGGATGGGAGAGGAGGGGAGGAGTAGGGGTGATAGGAAGGGCAGCAGAATAGAATAGACAATATGATTGATATATGTACATTCCATGTATGTATTATATGTCAAAATACATTCTGCTGTCATGTATGACTAAAAATAAATAAAAATTAAAATTAAAAAAAATCTTCTCTCTCTCAAAAAAAAAAGTCAATAGAAAGCATCTCCAATAGACTAGATCACTTGGAAGAAAGAACCTCAGGCAATGAAGACAAAATATATAATCTTGAAAATAAAGTTGACCACACAGTGAAGATGGTGAGAAACCATGAACAGAACCTCCAAGAATTATGGGATAACATCAAAAACCAAATCTAAGAATTATCGGGATAGAAAAAGGCACAGAGATACAAAACAAAGGAATGCACAATCTCTTTAACAAAATATCAGAAAATTTCCCAAGCACAAAGAATGAATTGGAAAATCAAAGAGGCTTACAGGACATCAAGTGTACATCCACATAAAGGTTTATTATAATGAAAATGCCTAGCATACAGAATAAGGATAGAATTTTAAAAGGCACAAGAGAAAAGTTTCAGATTACATATAGGGGGAAACCAATTCAGATCTCAGTAGATTTTTCAACCCATAGCCTCAAAACCAGAAGATCAGGGAACAACATATACCAAAGCTTTGAAAGAAAATGGATGCCAACCAATAATCTTGTATCCAGCAAAATTAAGCTTCAGATTTGATGACAAAACAAAAAAACCTTCCATGATAAACAAAAGTTAAAAGAATTTACAACAAGAAATTCTGCACTACATAGTATTCTCAGCAAAATATTGCATGAGGAGGAAATTTAAAACAATGGAAATCAGCAAAGGAAGAAACCACATTAAACACCAATCAAAGGAGAAACCAAGTCAAGTTAAAAAACAAAAATAAACCAAAATGAATGCAAACCATATTTCATAACAAATTTATATGTAAAGAACATATAGGCCTATGTAGTTACTTATATGTCAAAAAGTATGGTTAGATTTAGGGATTGGGTAGAATTAGAATAGCTTTTAAGTCTTTGTATAATCTTTTTTTTTTTAAGTTGTAGATGAACATAGTATATTTATTTATTTCAATAATAAATAAGAATCAAACCCAGTGCCTTACACATGCCAGTACAATACTCTACCACTGAGCCACAACTCCAGCCCCTACATAATCTTTTTTTTTTTTGGTTAGACACAATACCTTTATTTTGTTTATTTATTTTTATGTGGTGTTGAGGATCAAATACAGGGCCTCCCTCTACCACGGAGCCACAACCCCAGCCCTGCATAATCTTTTAAATTAAGCACCTAGAGTTATAACTGTGAATTTCAGCTGTAGTCATAGGGATTAAGAATTCTTGGTTAATATTAGAATACAGTTAGAGTTATATATAGTTAATAAGAATATATATTATGTATGAGTATATAAAAATAGGACTAATATAAAAACAATATAAAATTAGAAAGAATATAAAAATATGCTTAGTGTTTTCATTTGTGTTACAGTTTAGTTTAGAAGATTTGGGTTTCTTGTAGTGACAGGATTATGGTTAACATTATAGTCTCATATATACATAAAAATATATATAATGATTTATATAAATACATACATAAAGATATAATAGATATTCAAAGTAATATTTATAGTTTATACATGAAAGCTTTTGTTTAGGGTTAACTCAGAGTTACAAATTAGCTTTGTGGTTAGAGTTACAGCTTAAAAATATACTAATATAAACATATAAGTAAAATTATATATAAAAACATAATTACATGTGCTTTTATCTCTAGTTAGGTTTATGGTAAGGGGAACTGTTAAGTTTTGTGTTAAAGATAGAGTAAGCCTGCACAAATGAACATATATGAATATATATATATGGATTTATATGTGAATTTTTAAGTATATATCTCACAATATACAGACATATTCATGAAAAATATTGTTTATATGTAACAATGTTTATGAGCTATATTCCATAATATATAGGTACATTCATATAAATTGTTATGGTTTATATGTATAGAGGTTTCTGTGAGGCATATTGGTAGGTATAGGAATAAGTTTAAAAAATAGTTTGCATTAGTTTTAAACCTTATTATCCAAATATATGAATTCAATATAAATACATATGTGAAAATACTTAAATGTACATGGATCTGTATGTAGTATTTTTTGAGATGATGTTTACACTGTTGTTTAGATATATTTGATGAACATGTAACTGAATATATATTAAATTTATGATGATTTTATTTAGCATTAGAATACATATGTTTATAAACATCAAGGAATATATATGCAAAAAATATATGGGTATTCCAAGTAATAATTTTAATCTTTATATAAAAGACCGATGGTTATGGGTAGGATTAGGTTTAGTTCCAAGTTAGGGACTAGGCTGAGGATGAGGGTTACAATTGGAATACCTCTCTCTCTCTCTCTCTCTCTCTCTCTCTCTCTCTCTCTCTCTCTCATATATATATGAATATAGAATTAAAATTATATATGAAAGTTTATAAATATTAAAAAAAGATCCTAGGTTTGATCCCCAGTACAGCCAAAACATAATAATAATATAAAAAAGGATTATATGCCTGGCACAGTGGCACACGCCTGTAATCCCAGAAGCTCGGGAGGCTGAGAAGGAAGATAATGAGTTCAAAGCCAGTCTCAGCAAAAGTGAGGTGCTACGCAACTCAATGAGACCCTATCTCTAAATAAATAAAATACAAAATAAAGCTGGGGATGTGGCTCAGTGGTTGAGTGCCCCAGAGTTCAATTCCTGGTAAACCCCCAGCCCCCCCCAAAAAAGGATTAAAAAAACTTTAACAAAAGTTTTAAATAAATTGACCTTCAGATGTGTTATCTCTAGCCCAGAGCTCTCCTGAACCCCAGACTTTTGTCAAGCTATCTATCATCTTCTCCATGTGGACTAACAGTAATTTTCGCTGAATATACAAGTTGAATTTCTTATGTTTTTATGCCTTCTATAGCCTGAACATGTTAAATGATGGAGATTCTTTTCTCTCATTTGCTAGGGCCAAAATTCTTGTAATAAAGGACTGGAACTGTAGCTCAGTGGTTCAAATCCCCTGGGTTCAATTCCCCACTGCTGGGGGTGGGGGGATTCTATCTCAATCACCATTCATCTCCTCTACTTCTTTTTATCCTGTCACTTCTTCAAAAGAGAAGTGACAATTTTTTCTTTTTAATTAATTATTTATTTTGCATTCCTGGGGACCGAACTCAGAGGCACTTGTACCAATGAACTACATTCCCCAGTCCTTCTTATTTTTAGTTTTGAGATAGGTTCTCATTAAAATGCCCAGGCTGGCCTTGAAATTGGGATCCTCCTGCTTTGTTTCATGTCCCAAGTCACTGGGATTACAGGCACATGCCACTGCACTGGCTAGATTTTTTTTCAGTGCTAGGGATCAATCCCAGGGCTTCCTGCGTGCAAGGCAAATGGTCTACCACTGAGACACATCCCAGCCCTAGAATTTTTTTTTTAAATGATGGAAAACAAATTACAATCTGTTTGATGCTAAAGAAAGGCCCAGTTAAGTTAATCGAACTGACAATGTAAAAGACAGAAAAGACAACTGCAACAATACTGCCCTGGAATGAGAGTAAAGGCAGTTCATGCTCTACAGAACAATAGAAGAGCATAAGTACATGGATGAAGGTAGATTAGAGGGCTGTTTATGTATATGGGATTATGTGGATCTCTTCTAATTTAGTCTATTGATTCTATATACTAAAGGTCATCAGCTGAGACTATGAATCTGAGAGCAAATGCTGAAAGGTTGAACAGAGAGAAGACATAAAAACAGTTGCTTACGAAAGTGAAGTCTTTTACAAACTCACATGTATTAGAAGCAGAATCCCTGAAATTTGTGCTCTTTATTGAAGTGAAATATAATTCTCATTTAAATTTTCTATATGTAATATTAATGTTTTTAAGAATTCTGCTTGTTGAATTAAATAAGTGAATCTTTAGCTGTCACAAACAGTATCTATTAGATAGTGAGTCAAGCAGAAAGTATGCATTTGTGAAAATTGTAAGGTTCAACAGAAAGAACATGAGTTTTAATGGGTTCAGGTTGTGGTTCTATCATTAACTAAATGATCAAATGCCTAAGGCCTGCTAAGACTTAGGTGCCTCGGGGGGCTGGGGATGTGGCTCAAGCGGTAGCTCGCTCGACTGGCATGCGTGCGGCCCTGGTTCCATCCTCAGCACCACATACAAAACAAAGATGTTGTGTCCACCAAAAACTAAAAAATAAATATTTTAAAAAATTTTTTCTCCCTCTCTCTCTCTCTTAAAAAAAAAAAAAAAGACTTAGGTGCCTCACCTGCAAAGTGAGACTAAGCACAATACAAAAGACAAACTTCTCAAATTTCACAGTGCTAAATAAATGTTAATAACTATTGTTATTCTCACTGCTAACTATAAATTGACCAACAATATGTTCGTGACTCTAAGGACCTATAAATTGATCAATAAACTGTAAAATAACACTTTGAGAATACTGTAATCGGTTTACTTTTTTATTACATAAAAATCTTGGTTGGATTTCTCTCTGTCTGGAAATGGCCCACTTTCTCCCTCGAAAGTGTATTCCCAGTTTACCCCAAAAGTTGCTTATTCTCAAGATAACCCACATTCTCCCTTGAGTGTCTCTGCTTCCCTAAATAAACTTCTGACTAAACCTTTGGGGAGAAAAAAAAAAAAAGCTTGGCTAGATGATATTACGAGATCTAAGACTACTCCAGGCATACTTGTGAAAGCTAATGCAGAAATAAACAATTTTAACAGAATAAATTAAAATGAAAGAAAAAAGAATTTTAGATTAGGAAAAAGGCTTCCAAACTTCTCTTCCAATTAAGATATGCTGGACTCTAATCTCTGGAATGCTGCACATTACTGAGTAAACCCTAACCCAAAAGACTCTAATACTGCCTTTTCTCACTGATACTCCAGAAAATCCTTACTTCATGAAATGAAAACTCTTAGCTAAATATATACAGCACTGAAAATAGCACACATATTTTTGAAACATTACATTCTGTAAGATATGAGGATATTCAACTTATACTTATTTAAAATTCCTCTTTCCCCAAGAGATTTCAAATTCCCACAGCTGGAAAATCAACCTGGCACAGAAGGAAAGTATCAGTAAGCTCAGAGTACCATGTGAAAGCACTATAGTGAATCAGCTTTTGGTATTCCAAAGTCTGAGTCCAACAGTACTCTTTTCTGCATTAGGCCAACACTGCCCTCTAGTGGCAAACTGATTGGCTGTAATGTTCTATAGAAGGAGTCTACTCAGCTGGACAAAAAAAAAATTGCAATACCTAGTTATTATCCTTTAAAGCCAGGATTTACTTAGGCCCTTTCACTTGGATTAAAGCTTCTCAATCTCAGATGTGCATCCAAGTTATCTGTGAGAGCTTGTCAAAATCAGGCCGCATGCCCAGAGTTTCTGATTGTGCATGGGCCCAAGAATTACCCATTGAACAAGCACTCACATGATCTGATACTGCTGGTGGAAAGACCACACTTTGAGAACCACTATCCTACGTTAATTCCCTCTTCTCCAGAAATAAGCTTTTAGGGGCTGGGGTTGTGGCTCAGTGGTGCGCTTGCCTAGCATGTGTGAGACACAGAGTTTTGATTCTCAGCACCACATAAAAATTAAAAATAAAGGTGCATGGGCCCAAGAATTACCCAATTATTAAGAGAAAGCAACTGAGGGGCTGGAGTTGTGGCTCAGTGGTAGAGCACTTGCCTGGCCATGTGTGAGGTCCTGGGTTCAATTCTCAGCACCAAATATAGATAGATAGATAGATAGATAGATTGTAAATACATCTTTTATGTATTTACAATCAAAAATTATTAAAGAGAGAGAGAGAGCGCGCAATTGAGAATTGTTTTCTAAGGTGAAATGCATTTTATTATTATTTTTAAATGAAGGGCATTTTAGATATACAGTTTGATATTGCTTTTATTCCCAGGTATATGTGGATAGTTTATGAGTAAAGGGAGTAAAAAAGAAGAAAGTAGAGCTAGGGATGTAGCTTAGTGGTAAAGTGCTTGCCTAGCAAGCATGAGGCCCTGGATTCAACTCCCAGTAGTACAAAAAAGAAAGAAGGAAAAGAAAGTGTACAGTATGTAAACAGACAAGACTTAAAAACAATATCAAACTCAGCAGCAACAAGCATCCATGACACTCACACTGTGAACCTAAAATACCATTTCCCACTTAAAAAAAAAAAAAAGGGCTTCTTGGAGAAATTGGCATATTCAGGTTTGGTGCAGGAATTGTACTTGGAGGGAAAAGCAACATTCCTACTTTGTGCTAAATAACATAAAGACAGCCCTTCTTTCTTGTCCTTCATTTTTAAGTTGAAGGCTAAAAGTAGGGTGGGAGTATAAGAATTTAAGGAAATAAAACACCATTGTCCAAAGAGTTCTATTACGTGTAACCCATTCAACTGACCCTTCTGTATCTAGATGCAGGAAAGTGGTTAATAAAACTTCCACTGGTTGGCCTGAGACTGCTGCAAAATTTTATCATAAAAGCACCAGTGATATCTTACTGAACCTACTCCGAAAAGAAAATCAAACTTAAAAGGCTAGATGTATAATAAAACATAAAAAGTCTAGAGAACTTCTGTCACTTCTGAAGAAATGTTCAGAAGAACGAACATCATATTTAGAATGTTTTAGATAAAAAACAAAAGTGAAATTAATCATTTTGGCAAAACTGACAGTCTGATAATCTATAAAAATCAGACCCACAGAAAGGAAATTGCCATTCACAGCGAAGCCACTCACTGCTCTATATTTCTCAAGTATCTAATAAAGAAACTCCTCTCCTTTCTTCTTCAATATCTCCAAATAACTACCTTCCATTTCCCTTATCCTCAGCCCAGGCTTCTATAAAAATAAACTTTAGTACACTGGCATGAAAAAAATGGTATTTAATAATTTAAGACACTGCACTTATAAACTTTACTATAATTCTTTTTGAACATGTTAACAAATGCATATATAAAAAATCCAATTAAGCCAAAAGAATATACAGTAAAAAAATGACTCTCCCCAACCCCTACACCACAGCCAGCCAGTTCTGTTTCAAGTAATCACTGCCACCAATTTCTACATTAATGAACTTTTAATAAATTATTTACATACTGCAGCTAGCTGAGAGGAGTATGCTTCCTTAGTATGCAGGAGGCCCTGGGTTTGTACACGCACGCTCACACGCGCGTGCACATACACACACACAAAAAAAAGGCAAATGAAGGGGTGGGTTAAAAAAACAAAAAAGGAAACCTTGTTAAAATGAAACTTAACAGAATAGCAGGGAAGGGGTTAATCATCTTTATAAGCAAAATCAATTTCTGAAAAAACCTTCCTCCCAGGGCTCGAGTGTGTAGCTCAGAGGTAGAGCATTTGTCTATCATGTACAAAGCCCTGGGGGTTTAATCCCCAGAATCACAAAAACAAACATAAAACAACTTTCCTCCTTGTAAATAAAGTTAATGTGACGTGGATCAAACGACTGAAAATGAAGTACAAGAAAACTTCCTGTTACTACTTCATTGTCCTTCAGTCTAAATGGTGAAAGCAATACACAACTAAAGGAAAACAGACAATGATAAGAAGCAAGATTCTTCCACCAGTGACTGATGGGCTGGGGGTGGGGAGGAAGAGATGAGGAGGAGAAGAGATAATATTAAAAAAAAAAAAAAAAAGCAAATTTTTTGTCTTAGAGTGAATATTTATATGGTGCAATCAGATCATAAACTGTCAACATTTTTCCTAATGATTTGGGGTTACCCTCCTTCCCAAATAAATCTTCCATATGAAGACAGAGGCAATGTCACCTCTATCCCAACAAGAAAAAGCCAGACCAACCACTGAACTTGGAATTCACCAGAGGGCTACTTAGGACCACCAAGTAGTAAAAATCCAAATAAAGACAAGCCCCTAAAGGAGACGTGAAGGGTGAGCACTAGCTCTCATGTGTCAGACCATGTGCAAAAGAGATGCTAGGTGCAATATCAGCAGATAAAAAAAGTTCAGCTAACTGAAGAATCCCTGGGATCCACAATTACCCAATGGATTCACACCTACTTGGATGACTGTCTTCACTAGATGAGTTTTTTAAAAGGCTTGAGGCAGCATGGAAGATCAGAGGGTCTCCATTGGAGCTATAGCCCTGGTGGTGCAGACCTGGAGGAAGCTACAACTAAAAGAAAGACATGGGACTGGGGCTGGGGCTGTAGCTCAATGTCAGAGCACTTGCTTAGCATGTGTGAGGCTCTGTTCAGGATTCCCAGGATGAAGTAGGGGGTATACATATTACATAAAGGAAAAAAAGGTGAGATGGGAAGACATAACAATCTAAATGTAGATGTATACATGTGATAACAGATCTTCAAAAACACAAACCAAAACTGAAAGAACTTATGAATTAAAATACAAAATGACACAGAATTCAATCTCAGAGATCATCAGAACAAGTAAACAGAAGTTTAATAAAGATACAGAAAACCAAACACTTTAACATTAACATTCCAACCAATAATAGCATAATACATATTATTTTAAGGCTTTCAGGATATTGACCAAATAGAATTTACTGTAGATCACAAAACAAACCTTGACAATTAAAATAAACTAAAATTTCAAATGATATGTTCTGATAGCTATAGAACTAAACTAAAAAATCAATTAGAGAAAGCTATCAGAAAACTTGCGGAATGCTACAAATTAAGCAATATCCTTAATAAACCACAGTTCAAAGAGAAATTCACAAGGGAAATTAGGTTTAATTGAATGGAAATAAAAAATACAACATAATAAAATCCACGGGACAGCATGTGATGGCACATGCCTAAAATTCCAGCTGTTCAGGAGGCTGAGGCAGGAGGATCCTGAGTTCAAACCCAGCTTCAGCAACTCAGCAAGAACCTAAAAAACTCAATAAGGCCCTGTGTCTAAATAAAAATGTAAAAGATGGACTAGGGATGTGGCTCAGTGGTTAAGCGCCCCAGGATTCAATCCATGGTCCAAAAAAAATTTTTAAAAAAATAGGGTCTCTAACCAACTGTCTATGCAGCCACCGTAAGTAAAATGAGCAAATCAACTCAAAATAAAAAGAAAGAAGAAAATAATAAAGATATGAGCAGAATTGAAAACAGAAAGATAGTAGAAAAAAATTAATAGAACCAAAAAGCTAAATCTTTAAAAATATTAAGATAATTGATATATCTCTATCTAGACTTACCAAGAAAAAGGATACAAATTGTCAATAAGGAAAGAAAGAAGGGTCATAACAATAGGCCCTAGAACATTAAAAAAGATTTTATCTCCATTAATTTGACCACTTAGAGAAAATGAACCAAGGAACTCCTAGAAGGATGCAAATTAGGGCTGAGGAATATAGCTCAATGGTAAAGCACTTGCTTAGCATGCATGATACCCTAGGTTCAATCCCCAATGGATATAAAGGAGGTGAGAGGAGACAAAGATACAAATTACCAAAACTCACTTGACAAGAAATAGAAAACCTAAATAATCCTCCTATTCTCGCTCTTCAAATGGGGACTGAAACCAGGAGCTTGCACATGCTAGACAAGCACTCAACTACTGAGGGACAATCCCAGTCCTCTCTCTTTCTTCCTTCCTTTCCTTTTTTCTTTCTTTCTTTCTTTCTTCCTTTTAAGAGGGTCTTGCTAAACTGCCCTGATTGATCTTGAACTGGGTGAGATCCTCCTGACTCAGTCTCCCAAGTAGCTTAGATTATAGGTGTGTGCCACTATACCCAGTTAATCCTATTATCTCAATGAAATTTAATTCCTAGTTTTAAAAAGTTGACAAATCTAGGCATGGATGGATTAATTGATGAATTCCATCAAACATTAAAAAAAAGAAAACAATATCCATTACATACAAATTATTCTGGAAAACAAAAGAGGGGGGAATACTTTCCCAACTCATTTTATGGAGTCAGCATGACCTCAATTCTAAAGCCGGACAAAGATGTTACCAGACAATGAAGGACCAATATCCCTCATGAATATTGCTGCAAAAATCCTCAACCAAATATTTAGCAAATCTGATTCAGAAATATATAAAACAGCAAATCTCTTTTAAAGGCTTTAATCCATTTTTTAATCCTGACCTGAAGTGACTCTAAAAACAATAAATGGTGTCTCATTCCCATCTAAGATAAATTCTATTCAAGTACATAATCTTATGTATCTAATTTTACAAGGCTATTTTCAAAGGAAAGGCACAGTAAGGAAATTAAGAAGTAGATTATATAAGAGTTGAAATATCACAGAAGAAACTTTAGAATTAAAGTGATTTACAGGGGCTCAGGAAATAGCTCAACTGGTAGAGTGCTTGACTAGCATGCACAAGCCCCCCCCCCCCCGCCACCAACACACACACACACACACACACACACACACACACACGTAATTTATAGTCTCATGAACACACACTTAATTAAAAGGTAATGAGTCTGTCTCTCCAGTTTCTAACAAAGAAATTTAAAGAGAAAGTTACTAGCCTATACTAAAAAACTTGAATGAGTTTCCTCAGGGTTTCTAAGATTATGACCCAAATCATAAACTCCAATTTACTTTCTGAACATATATTTTCAGTTTGCCTTAAATACTTACCTTCAATCTGGCTGGTATCTGAGCATGGTTTCTTCTTTGACTCAGAGTTCTCAGTTTTCTCGTCCACATCCAGGAGAGGAATATAGTCTGTTTTTCCAACAGTTTCCCCCACAACATCCTCAAAGGCCTCTGACTCCAGTGTGGCAATGAAGTCCCGCTTTATCTCTTCCTCAATTTCTGGAGGTGGCTCTGTTAATGCATCTGCAAGACTGAGGTCAGCCATTCTGTACTGTTGCAACTGCCTGTTTTAGGGGAAAGAGATACTTCATTTGATGAGCACAGCAAAGGGAAAGATTTTTCTAGACACTCTCATGCCTTGCCTTTTTTTAAAAAAAGAGGCATAATCAAAAACTTTACAGGTAGGGCTGGGGTTACGGCTCAGTGTTAGAGCATTTGCCTAGCATGTGTGAGGCACTGGGTTTGATTCTCAGCAACACATATAAATAAATGAATAAAGTAAAGGTCCATCAACATCTTAATTTATTTATTTATTTTTAGTTCTCGGCAGACACAACATCTTTGTTGGTATGTGGTGCTGAGGATCGAACCTGGGCCGCACGCATGCCAGGCGAGCGCGCTACCGCTTGAGCCACATCCCCAGCCCCCATCAACATCTTAAAAAAAAAAAAAAAGAGAGAGAGGCTTCCTTATTTGAAAAATGATAAAAGTAAAGCAAAAGCATTTTGCCTTTTTTTTCCATTTAATAAAATTAAATACCTTTAATTAATTTATTTATTTTATGTGGTGTTGAGGATCTAATTCACTACCTCACATGCCAGGCAAGCACTCTTCCACGGAGCTACAATCCCAGCTCCTTTTTATTAATGTTTTATTAAATACCAAAAAAAATCATGTTCCAGAAAAGTTTTTTAAAAAGAATACAAAAAGAGGTCAGGTGAGAATATTCCCATAAAATATATTACATTATTATCAGGTGAATGAAAGAGGCTTTCTGACTGAAGTCTGAGTATGGGCCTTTGAGTTCTCCTTCACCAGTCACATGGGATAGCCCCATCCACCAAACCACAACCTTCAGCACTGGCATGAAAAATACAGACATGTCCCTGAATTAGGTAAGGAAGATGGCCACATATATTACCATTTTCATAGAATCCCAAACTCTTAATTTTCAAAGATAATCTGAAGCTAAGAAGTATAATTTATTATAGGAACAACTAGAGATGGCTAGCCTGGAAAATACAAAAATCATATAGTAAAAAGAACCCAACAGGGCTGCAATAAACTAAACATTAAGTACTTCCAGAGTACAAACATAATACAGAATACTATCCCTGCTTTCAAAGAGTCTAATTTACTACAAACTCCAAGAGACTCATAAGGATAAGGTGAACTATTAGCTATACTATTTTTTTTTACAATTTTTTATTGGTTGTTCAAAATATTACAAATCTCTTGTCATATCATATTTCATACATTAGATTCAAGTGGATTATGAACTCCCATTTTTACCCCAAATACAGATTGCAGAATCACATCGGTTACACATCCACAATTTTACATAATGCCCTATTAGTAACTGTTGTATTCTGCTACCTTTCCTATCCTCTACTATCCCCCCTCCCCTCCCCTCCCCTCCCATCTTCTCTCTCTACCCCATCTACTGTAATTCATTTCCCTCCTTGTTTATTTTCCCCTTCTAGCTATACTATTGATTGGGTAAATGTAAGTCAAATAGCAATCCTTAGTTGCATATAGTGTAATGATCATTGCTTGTGTTCACCAATAAATTTATTCTTCTGATCTCACCCAATACAAACAAACCAGTCCCCATCCCCAAAGGATTAGGGCTAAAACTAAAAGTCTGAAAAAAACAATTAGAAGAGGAGAATTTTGTGACTACACTCTGAAAAGAAGGCTCATTCTGTTCTTTCAAGGAGAAATGAATTTTCTTCCCATAAATCTTTCTTTTGCTTAATCAGGCAATCTACTTCAGTTGCCTACAACCAATCTCAATGTATGTATCTTGCCCTAAAAAAAAAAATAATAAAATACTGGGGATAGAACCCATGGACACTTTATCACTAAGCTACATCCCCAGTCCTTTTATTTGAGATACAGACTTGCTAGTTTACTTGAAAGTCTCACTGAGTTGCCAAGGCTGGCCTTGAACTTGTGATCCTCCTGCCTCAGCAACCTGAGTCTCTGGGATTACAGGTGTGCACCCACACTCGACTGCTAACCCAAATTTTTAAAAAGTCAAAATGTATTATGATTCAAGCCACCAAATGGTCAGGGTTTCCTTTCAAGCTCTTCTCAACCATCTACCTCTCCACAACAAATGAGGGACACAGTGAGGAATGTAGTCATTCTCTTCAGTCTTGTTCTCATATATCCTGTCCTCCCACTTATACTATCCTTTCTTTGCTAGAAATATAAAAGTCACAGAACTTTTCACTCATTAATTCTTTTTTTTGTTTTGTTTTTTGTTTGTCTGTTTCCACCAAGATGTGTGGCCACCACAATTATAAAACATGTACAAAGCAAATATTTTCCAGAACCCTAAAAAATCAGGGGTCATTCTATCCCCAAAACCCAAATCCAACACCTAAAGGCTTTGATGTATGTTTCAATGGTCAAAGTATAAGGTTGAAGGCATAGGTGTTTAAATACTGAATAGCATCAACTACTGAATTCTACTATACAAAACAAAGTACAGATGGGATAATGAAGCCTGGGAACAAGATCTGTTTCTTCTAAGCAGGTGCTAGTAAATAAGATATTTTTCCAGCACAGAGAATGCTGGAGGAAATTTGTCCAGATGTATATGGGGCTTGGTGAAAATAGTCATTATATATTCCTTATACCAAATAAGAAAAAATAAAATACCAAGATTTAGAAAAATATTAAATACTGAATTTACATAGACTTCCAAATAAAACCTTTTCAAAATTAATAAATTTGAGCCTTCTTCCATGTGACTTTTTAATATTAGGCTTCCTACTTGGAGTAGTTACTTTAATTCCTGATCAAGAGTTTCAATAACGCCAGGCACAGTGACACTCACCTGTAATCCCATTGACTTTGGAGGCTAAGATTGTGAGTTCAAAGCCAGCCTCAGCAACTTAGTGAGACCCTGTCTCTAAATAAATATAAAAAAGGGTTGGGGATGTGGTTCAGTCATTAAGCACCCCTGGGTTCAATCCTGGTACCAAAAAAGAAAAAGAATTATAAATGACTGGGATGGGGTTGTTGCTCAGTGTAAGAGTACTTCCTCAGTATTATGAGGTCCTGGTTCAATCCTCAGGTACTGAGCAGGTAGCAGGATTGAACTCAGGGGCACTTGACCGCTCAGTCACACCCCCAGCCCTATTTTGTATTTTATTTGCTTATATTTTATTTAGTTGCCAAGTATCTCACCGCTGCTAAGGCTGGCTTTGAACTCCTGATCCTCCTGACTCATCCTCCAGAGTTGCTGGGATTTCAGGTATGCGCCACCATGAGCGACCCATCCCCCTTTTTTTTAAACAGGTAAAGTCTAGATTTATTGAAAGCAAAGGTAGCACTACTTAAGATAGAGTGGAGTGAGCTGAGCAAGAGAGAGGCTCAAGTTCCCACTGTCTGGAAAATTAGTGTTTTATATGCTCATCTCATCATTTTTTAAAATGGTAGATTTTTTTTTTAAATCCTTTTCTTAAAACAAATGTGATATTTAAATTTCCTGTGGCTTGGGGGAGTAGCTCAGTGACAGAGCACTTGCCTAGCACATGTAAGGCACCACATTAAAATAAAGGAATGATGTCCATCTACAGCTACAAAAATAAAAAATAAAAAGTAAAAGTAAATTTCCTGAGGCTTAAATTCCTTAATCACATCTTTTTTTCAAATCTAGTATTTCAAATCAATAAAAACTTGCTTCATGCATACAGAAATGTTACACCAACTTCAATTCAACTCCTAAAGAATAGTGGTAAACATCACTCTTCGCTTTTGTAAAGTAATTATGAATTAAATTATTTATAAATTTGCGTTTCAAACCTGAGGTTTATTTTGAAGCCATAAACTCTGGCATAATAGTACTATACTCATTCAGGTCTTAAAAATGTAAATTAAGAGATACTTGTGCTCAAATTATCACTGCAGCATTATCCAGATTAGCCAAGATAAGGAAACAACCTAAGCATATGTTGATGGAAGCTATAGTTTGGGCCTTAAATGTCCTTGGAAGGCCCATGTGTTAAAGCATTGGTCCTCAAATAGGCATTACAGGAGGTTATAAAGCCTTAGGTAGGGCCTAGTGGGAAACCTTCAGATCACTGGGGATCTGGCTTTGAAAGGGATAATGGAACCCCAGGCCTTCTCTCTTCTTCTCCCACTTCCTGGCTAAGAGGTAAGCAGTTTTACTTGGCCAAAGACTCCCACCATGATGTACCGTCACAGGTCTAATGGAATAGAGCAAACCAATCAAGGACTGAAACTTTTTAAACTGTGAGCCAAAATAACTTTTTTTGTAAGTTAATCATCTCAAGAATTTGTTACAGTAATGGAAAGATGACTAACACAATGGATGAATGGGTAAAGAAATCATATGTGTGTGTGTGTGTGTGTGTGTGTGTGTGTGTGTGTGAGAGAGAGAGAGAGAGAGAGAGAGAGAGAGAGAGAGAGAGAGAGAGAGAGATATGGAATATCATGCATCCATTAAAAAGAACTTTTCATTTGCAACAACATGGATGAAATTTGAAGACATTATACCAAGTGAAAAAAGCCAGACAGAAACAAAAATACTTCATAATCTCATTTATATGTGGAATCTAGTATATAGTTTCCAGGTACTCTAACTATACATACACACAGACAGGTAATTATTTGAGATGGATATGCTAATTTGCTCAACTGAAGTAATCATTTCACTAGTATACAAAAACATCACATTGTAACCTTAAGTATACATAACTTTTTATTATTTTTTTAAAGAGAGAGGAGAGAAAGAGAGAGAGAGAATGAATTTTAATATTTATTTTTTAGTTTTCGGCAAACACAACATTTTTGTTTGTATGTGGTGCTGAGGATCGAACCTGGGCCGCACGCATACCAGGCCAGCGCGCTACCGCTTGAGCCACATCCCCAGCCCTACATAATTTTTTAAATGTCAACTAAATAAAACCATTGTTTTTGGTCTTTCCAAAAACATATAAAGAGAATTATTCCCATACCAACTTTTTTCTCCTATTAAGTATCTTTTTTTTCTCTTGGAACAGAGGATTGAACCCAGGGCCTCATACATGCTAAGAAAGTGTCCTATCACTGAGCCACATCCCCAGCCCTGAGCAGCTTTTCATTCTTGAAATCTGTTCCAGCTCTGGGTAAACTCAGCAAGACTCCATGGCATTCTTCTCTAGAGCTGCTCCCATTCAATCTCAGTCCACACTCAACATGACCAGCAATAATTATACTTTTACCAGTGTGGAACTGGTGACAAAAACTGGCAGTTTTTTAAAAAAAAAAAAAGGTAGTTTTGCTGCCAAAGAGGTAAACTCTATTTGGAGTGGGAATTAGAAATCCTGTGGCATGACAAGAGTCTGCTGCAAATGCAATATCAAACTGAATTTCACTACTAAAATTATGAATTCCACTAGTGAATAATGATTATTAAATTTAGGCTTCAGCAGCCTTTCAGAGAGAATCATAAACAAGAATTCAAATATAATTTCAACTTAAGACAGTAGTAGCGGCACACCCAGAACCCATTCACAACACATGAATGTGGGTAGGAAGTCCCGTCCTTTGCCCATACTACTTTATATCTGAAATATTATTATAGCTCCAGATCCTGCCAAGGAAAATGACAAAAACTGATCATTAAAGAGTTTGATAGGGGCTGGAGCTGGGGCTCAGTGGTAGGGCGCCTGCCATGAACGTGTGAGGCCCTGGATTAGATCCTCAGCACCACATAAAAATAAATAAAGATATTGTGTCCATCTACAACTAAAAAAAATGTTAAAAAAAAAAGAGTTTGATAAAAACCTGACAAATTCTAATGTCGAAGGATTCCACAAAAAATCATTGCTTTTCCCTTTTCTATGAGAACAACTGTTACCAGATTAGCCTTTGAGAGCTTTCCGTACTAAAAACAATAAAGGATGTCTATAATTAAACTGTTTCATGGTCAAAGAAATATGAAGGAATATCCTTAATAACATTCAATAAAGGCCCAATAGATAAAATTTCCCTCTAGAAATATTATAGAAGTCTCACAGTGCAATCTACTCATATTTTTCCTGATTTAGAACACAGGTAGCCAGACTGAGGCAGGTGAACTGCAAGTTTGTTTGTTTTGTACTTTTTATATCATCTATTTTTTTTCTCTTCACATTTTTTTACTGGTGCATTTTAGTTGTACATAATGATGGGACTTTTTTGTTACATATTCATATATGTGCACAATATAACAATATAATTTGGTCCATATTACTCAACACTTCCCCTAAGGACTGCAAGTTTGAGGACAAGTTTGAGGCTCAGCAACTTAGAGGAACTCTGTCTGGAAATTAAATTTTTAAAAAGGTCTGGGGATGTCGCTCAATGGAAGAACACTTGGCTAGCATACATGAATGAAAACACCAATACATTTTAAATATTATTTAACAGATTGTAGATTCTCAAATAGCAGCTTCTTAATCCACCGTAAACCTTCTCCCCCTAGATCCCTACCTGCACATATTCCCACACAAGCTCCTGACTAACTGTGGTTTGGCTGTTTAAATTTGCCAGAAGGCAAAACTGATAGAATATAACAAAATTGGAAAGTGAGAAGGTCACTTGACTGAAAGCATCAAGCCAACCACCCAGCATCTGCATCTCAATGGTTTAGCTATTTTTATTTGTCCCACACATAATTAGAAGTATGACTTAAAAAAACATGCACACAAACTCTACTTATAGAATAAGCAGGGCTAGTAATGTTGGAAGTGAAAGTATAAGATTTTAGTCAGAAAACCTCAGTTTTCAATAAATTAACAAGATTACTTAATTTTCTAGTTATTGTGTTTATGTGATTTTCTGTTTGTTTTGGCACTGGGGATTGAAGCCAAAGATTCTTTACCAGTGAAGCACATACCCAGACCTTTTTCTTTTTGAGACAGGTTCTTGCTAAGATGCTAAGGGCCTCACTTGAGTTTCTGAGGCTGCCCTCAAACTTACAACCCTCCTGTCTCAGCCTCCCAAGTTGCTAGGCTTGGCATGCACTACCACGCCCAACTATCTATTGAATCTTAAAAGACATACAAGTCTAATATGCTTTTTAAGTGCTCTATAGATTTGTTTAAATAATTCTGTGTTCCATCCTATAATAAATTCATGTATGAATCTCACCTAACAAAGAATTATTTGATGTTATTTAATATTCAGTTATGCCTTAAATGTTCAGTTACATATTTTATAGACAAAAAGACACAACACAGAATTGCTTTCAAATCTGGATATTCGGGAAGACCAAAAAACATACCCTTGTAAATAAGAAGTACCTACTTTCAAAAAAAAAATTATCTCTCCTTGATCATTCTTCTATCTGTATAAATAAAAAGGTAACACTAAATGGATGTATGGGTAAAGTACAAGAGAATTTGAAAGCTGAATACAGAAAATGCTATGTTTCACTGAAGTACTGGTTGAATCTGACATTGTAGCCTTGAGTGAGTCACCTTCTGGGGCAAGTTCCCTAATTGTAAAATGAGAGTGCTATGTTAAATGATTCCTCAGGTTGTTTATTCTTTGAGCTACTTACAATTCAGTTTCATTGATTCAGTTAGCTATTAATAAACAAAACTCATATAGACCCTCAATGTGAGTAGGTATGACTCTTATTCCATAAATCAAGTTCTCTTAATTATAACTGTGCTCAACTTTATTAAAAGGCAAAAAAAAAAAAAAAAATGGCAGTAAAGGACTGAAAACAAATTCACCCGTGCACAGTGCCCTGCTTGAGCCAAAGTGACTGGAGCGTAAGAAACTCCACCCAGTCCTGGCTAACATCAAAAGAGCCTGACACTGCTCTGCCAGAAAATAAGCCCCATATTATCTAACCAGACACCAAGAGAACACATGGTTTGTAAGCATAGCACTTTTGACATTTGATCTTTCATTCTAACCACATGCCTGAAGTGAAATTATCTGGTGAGAAATGTTTTGAAATAGGTAAACTAAAGGTAGGAGGAAACTACATGACATGATGATAAAGCAAAGAATAGAATCATGGTGTCTTGACTACTGTCTCACTATTAACAGCCATGTGCTCATAAATAGTAAATAAGTATATATGATGAAGTTATAAGCACCTTCAGTGGTAAGTAGTTTACTTTAGAATTAATTACTAAACTAAATGTATTTTTAAGATCTTTACAGATTAGTGTTCATGTCTAATTTAAACAAAGTAGTTGCCAGATGTGGTGATGCACACCTGTAATCCCAGCTACTCTGGAGGCTGAAGCAGGAAAATCACAAGTTTTAGGCCAGCCTAAGCAACTTAACAAGACTCTTTTTTTTCTCCAAAAAAGAACTGGGGACATAGCTCAGTGGGTAGAGCACCCTTGGGTCCAATCCCCAGTATTCCCCTTCCCCTGCCACCCGTCCACCCCAAAAAAAAAACTGACTAGTAAGTATGCTATGCTTAAAATGCAGTGTTTATGCCTTAGGCTTGGAAGGAATCCAACATCCCAGTCAGACCTAGAGACCACTTAAAATCTAACATGTTTAAAGTTATAGCCTACATCATAATATTTTCATATTCAACATTAGATTTCTTTTTGTAGTTTGCTTATTAGCAAGCTTTAATCTACTAAATGATAACTTTATTTACCCAAATTTGGGGGGCAGGGTTACTGGGGGTTGAATCCAGGGGTGCTTTACCACTGAGCTATATATCCCCAGTCCTTTTTATTTTTTACTTTGAGACAGGGTCTTGCTAAGTTGCTGAGGGTCTCACTAAGTTACTGAATTTGTAATTCTCCTGTCTCAGCTGCACTGCTGTCCTCAGATTGATCTTTAATGAATTTCTTTCAGAGATCTATTACATATCAATCTAAACCTTATTTGTCTCTTTCAATCAACATGGTATTTCATTAGAAGTAAAACTAAATCTTCAGCAAGGATCTCTTGAGGAATCAGTTACCAATTTACACAGTTCACAGGCTCATATTATCTTTGAGGCAAATCTGAATTACTCCTACTTCTCAGAAGGAGACCTGCAAACAGAACAGACACTCAGCAGGATCTCACATCCCTAAGCAATAAACTCCAAACCCCAGAAGAATGTATTACCTTTCTACCCCCAGGTGCCTCCCTATAGTTGCAAAGATAATAGCAGTACTAGTAAGAACTGATGAAATTTCCAGACTTGACAAGGTTCTGTTCATTACAGGATTAGCAACAGGAAAGGACCCTTGATTACTAGAAGAGCTGAGGCCATCATCCAGATAAATTCCTACATGAAAGAACACACTGATGCAGGTTTAAAAAAGTTACATTTCACTCCCAAGTAGTTCCCATAACAAAGAGTCCCTTTTCCCACAGCTGCCTTATAGAGCTCTGCCCTCTAAATAGAAAAACACTGCAGACACATGCACATACAGAAAACCTGTATGACAAAGCTCAAAGCCAAGCTCTCTTACTTACATTAACTATCCAGGCAGCTTGTGTTTGGTCTTGACTGAATACATTTTTGGATCTATAAACAGGCACCAGTCTGTGACATTTCTGACCAAGTAAATTTAAATCTATTCCTCCAAGAAGAATAATCTACACCAGATACCTCCCACTGTTAGCCATGTGATACAGATAGCATGTCTTGCTGAAGTCTGGTTATATGAGCCAAAACAAGAGATGACAATGACACAGCACTTACATTTCTGTTATAACTATCCTTAAGAGTGAATCTTCAATTTTATTTCAATAAAAATAATGTGAGGGCTGGGTAATATAGCACAGTTGGAAGAGTGCTTGCCTCACATGCACAAGGCCCTGGGTTCAATCCACAGCACCATAAATAAATAAATAATACTATGTTACATTAAGAAATAAGTGAATCTTAAGAAGATTCTCAATATCTAACACCTCAAAGTTTTGAAAAAGAGAAGGCATTTTTTTTAACTTTCCTATTTATTCCATTTATTTTTCCTCCCCTTAGTTAACACAGTAAAGCACTGAGTTGGTCTATATCTACCCAAAATTATTTCTCACCATTTAAGATATCCAAAGACTTTTAAAAACACCAGTTCAAATGACCTATGACTTATTACCCTAACTTTAACAGGTAAAAAAAAAAAAAATGAGAAAACAAGTCATTTATAAATGATGCTAGGACTACGGATCAGGCTTAGAGAAACCAGAGAATATAGAAACAGAAGTGAAATGAAAAAAATAAAGAAAACCTTGCAGTTTTGAAGTTTCTGCTTTTATATGACACAATAACATCACCATACTCTAAATACGTTTTAAGTATATCAACCTTAGCTACATACCTATCATTATACCTACTTAAAGGTATGGAGGCAGTTAAGAAGAATACTGAACATTGAGAAAACACCCAAGTTGCCTAGTATGGTGCCACACACCTGCAATCCCAACATCTTGGGAGGCTGAGGCAAAGGATCCCAAGTTCAAGGCCAGCCTCAGCAATTAATGAGGCCCTAAGCAACTTAGCAAGATCCTGTCTCAAAAAAATAAATAAATAAATAAATAAAGGGCTGGGGATATGGCTCGGTGGTTAAGCCCCTGAGTTCAATTCCTGTTAACGTGAGAGAAAAAAAAAAAAAAAAAACTCCAGTTAATTTAAAAGTCCCAATTCCTATTAATGAATTCTTTTTTCTTTTTTTTTTTTTCTTTCGTTTTAATTCTAGCAGCTCCTGAAGCTGAGGCAAGAGGATCTTGAGTTCAAAGCCAACCTCTTCAACTTAGTGAGGCCCTAAGCAACTCAGTGAAAACTTGTCTCTAAAGAAAAAATATAAAAAGGGCTGAGGATGTGGCTCAGTGGTTAAGTGCCCCTGGCTGGGTTCAATCTCTGGTACAAAAAAAAAAAAAATTCAGGGAGGCAGGGATCTCATGAAAATCAAAAGGAGCTTAGTAAGAATGAGGGGACCAGGTGGTAAAGGGGGGTTCGTGGGGGATGCTGAGGATTGATATTGGCCAAAATTATTATATTGTGTGCATGCACAAATACATAACAACAAATTCCACCATTATGCACAACTATAATATGCCAATAAAATAATGTGGAAAGGAAAAAAAATTCAAACTCGGTAGGTGCTATCAAGGCCACAGGTAACTGAAAACCCAGTCATATCACCTACCGTATTCAATAGCTGTCCAAGCAGGGAGGGTCTCCCTATATTTTAGTCACATGGGACCATCTGTCATTTTGCAAGCATGTCATTCACATGATCACTGTACACCTTGCTCATATTGCTCTCCACACCTGCATCTCTCTTTTCTCTCTCTCCATTGGTCAAAGTCTCAAACTCAAGGTTCAAATGGACTATCACCGTATGTGATTCCGTTTTAGAATCTCCTAGTGCTATTCAGAACTAGTGTTATCATCTGTACTTGCATTGTGAAAGTACAGTCTGATCTGTACCTGTTAGTTGTATATAATAGTTTCTGTAAAATGCTAGGTCCCAAAGGGGAAGGACCATGCCTAAATGCTGTGTACACCCTCCCTGCCCTTAGATTATTTTATACAGGAGATGGCCAAACAATAAAAATCAACAACACAAGGGTCTAGCTAAATAAATAGTTCTACAATAATATAAACTGAATCTAATTTAAAATTAATCAGAGGTTCTGAAACTGTAAAAACTCTTCAGAACTCAAAAAATAAACAAAGCATCACCACTAATAAAGAATATTCACTTCATTCCTTCCATTTCTTAAACATAGTTTGTGCCAAAGCAATCATGTTTGCAATTATGGAAAGAAAACTAACAGGGAATATCCAAATAAACCAGCTCTCCATGCTAGGCCATCTTATCGTTTATTAGGCAGAGTAATAAAAATAGCTCTCTGTTTTTAGAAAAGCAAAACATGATGCAATGTAGCAAAAACAAATATTTAGTCAAGAAATCAGCTACCATCACCAAGTTAATATCATACATATTAAAACATATTATTAATCTGCTAACTTTCTATGGTATCAACTCATCTCTCAGGGAGTTATAAGATATAATGTCATTTTAAGATTGAGTATTCACACTCAATTCGTATCAGCTCGTAATTTTTAAGAACTATTTTATTTAAGAAAAACCTCTCCATCAAGCAAAGTTTGGTTTCACTCTATATTATCATATAAGATGTTGGTAAAAAATGAAATAAAGTGGCGTGTAAAATCAGGAAAGGGTAGGAATTTGTGCTAACAATTCTGTAATTACGTATTTACAATATGTGTTCCTCCCGGAAGATCTAATATAATAAACATGCAGTAAATACACCTTCATCCTGCTAGGTGTGCTCTGTTCTGTATCATGACACAAGCCTTCTCTTGCTGGGAGTGATGTATGGCCAGCTGAAAGTACCCTCATGCCTCTTCCACTATTGGTCCTAAGCACAGAATCAGCACTGAGATAAGAGTAGTTTGTCCCTTTTGAACAAGAAAGAGAAGATATAAATTTTACAGGACTACTTAGAAGGCATTTTGTAGTAATGGTAAATATTTTACTTTAATGTATAAATACCTTACAGATGCTTAGAAGTAAAAATAACATTGGGTAAAAATTAAAGAGAAAAATCAAATAAGCTTTTAAGTTTTTGTTGTTGTTGTTTTGGGGGGTGGGGGTGCGCGGTTCTAAGAATTTAACCCAGGGGCAATTTACCAATGAAATATACCCCATGTCCATTTTATTTCTTATTGAGGCAGGGTCTCACCAAGTTGCTGAGGCTAGCCTAAAACTTATGATCCTCCTGCCTTCTTAGCTTCCCATGTCACAGGGATTACAGGGGTGCACCACCACTCCCAATTTTTTTTTAAAATGGTGCTGGTGACATTTTGCTAAGCAAGTGTTTTTGTTAACACAATTTTGAACATTTTATCTTAAATGAAGATAGAAAACAGTTAAAAGCAAAAATCATTAAATGGATTCTTATTTTACATACACACATATGTGTATACATGCTAAAATTATATAATATTTTATATTCCAGAAGAATTACCACAGAATCATTAACTGTTAAGGACAGGACAGAGCAATTACATATTTTTTTTAATTTTACTTATTTATTCACTTTAGTTGTTGATGGATCTTTTATTTTTTATTATTTATATATGGTGCTGAGAATCGAACCCAGTGCCTCACACATTCGAGGCAAGTGCTCTACCACTGAACCACAACCCCAGCCCCAGAAATCACAGAAAAGTTGATTTTGAAGGGGACCTACAATTGAGAGTCACTAAATTAATCAACAATCTGCATAATCCATTCAACATAAAATATTCACTGAAATTAAATATAACAGTTCTTCTATAACTTAACATTAGACACTTTAGACTCACTTTGTTAGAAGTAGAGCCTGAGAGGGATTTCTGTAAAAGTGACCTTTTGAGGGAATATTCTCAGGAGAAACCTATGTAAAGCAAGAAAAACTATGGTTTTAGCTGAAGTCTAGCCTCTACTTGTTCCATGAGAAGCTCTGAGAAACAACTACACATGAAGTCAATACCACATGACCAGGGGACACAGTTTCATATCTCTTATCAGACAGTCATTGGCTGAGGGCTGTGTGAAATCTGGGTTAGAACCTCCCAGACATCTCTGAAGAAGGTGACACCTAACTACTGTGGACCTGACAATTAACACGTCAGCTGGGGATGGGGGAGCAACTGGCTGGTTAAGAGGTTCTGAATATTACCAGCACTACTAAAAAAGTTCAACCATATAACAAAAAGGCATATCAAATTGGCTGAGGTATATAAATTTCAAGCAAAATAGACTCTAAAAAAATAAAAAGATAAACACAAAATGACAAAAATTAAACAAGATTTAGCAATACTGAATATTATACTTATATAAAACTTACAGAAATATGAGGATAAACAGGTGAGGAATATTTTAAGACACACCCAATAAAGGAATACCATAATATATATATTGCTCAGAAACCAATATAGCATACAGATAAAAATCGGTTAAGTATACACCTTAAGTATAAACCTTAAGGTTTGAATAATATAAAGAAAAAGTCTCAACTAATGAACTATATGATATACTAGAGAGAGGACATTTTATCTTCTACCATATTGTGGAACTTTTTTAAATGTTTATTTATTCATTTTGGTTTATGATGTTAGGGACTGAATCCAGGGCCTCCCTCACACATGCCATGTATATATTCCTGGCCTCCACTTATTTTAAAAATCAATGTATATGTGCTCTCTTCTCCGGTCTCTGGTCTCTTCTTCATCTTCTCTTGCCCTCCAGTGCTGCCATGCCCTGTTCTGAAAAAGTAACCGCCATCTCCCCCAGCAAGTGGCCCGCCTGAGGACAAAGGAGGCTTGCGGCTCTGCTGTGTATGACTATTGGAGCATGCCATGGTCCCTACCTGGGGGTCCACACTGGCCGTGGGCTATGATTATACAGTACCACCTATGGAGAAAGCCTTTGTGAAAACAGACATTCAGATAGCTCTTCCTTCTGGGTGCTATGGAAGAACAGCTCCACGTTCTGGCTTGGCTGCAAAATATTCCATACATGTAGGAGTGGTGTCATAATGTTGGTATTATGTTATTTAATTTTGGCAAAGAGAAGTTTGAAGTAAAAAAAAAAAAGGTAATCAAATAGCAGAGCTCATTTGTGAACGGATTTTTTATCCAGATATAGAAGAAGATCAAGTGTTGAATGACACTGAAAGGGGTTCAGGAGGTTTGGGTTCTACTGGACAGAATTAAAATATAGGACAAGTATAGAAAAATGTTACTTTCTCTTAAAAATAAAAACTTTCTATTTAGTATTTTGCACGACTGTAAAGCTAGCTTTAGCTTCTAAAAGTTTATTTTTTTTTTTACAATAAATGAAAGAGTTTCTTTTTTAGTATCACATGGAAACTTTCTTGTATTTTTTTCAGTTTATGGTTGTATGTAAATCTGTGGTAACCTAATGCAAAATTTTTAAAATCAAATGTACATTAATATCAAATTTTTAAAAAATGTTCAATAAATTATTTCCTTTCAAATAAAATAAATGTATAGGTCTTAGAGCAAGTCTTGATTTTAAAAATCATTATTGTATAACCCATGTTCATGAAGCCTATCATAAGGCAGCTGGAAAAACCTGAAAGAACTTTTTAAATATTTTATAGAAAATTCTAACACACTACCAATACCCCATGAGCTAAACCACAAGAGAAATTTTAAAATATTTAGAAGTGAACAACCATAATGCTTCACAGCAAAGCTATTATTTTTATTATTGATTATAAATTGTTGATAATATACCCTTGATAACAAAAGCAAACAAAAAGAATGGCAAAAATTATAAGCTAAACTGAACTAAAAAACTTAGATCAGCTGAGCACAGTGGTGCACGACTGTAATCCCAGCAGCTCGGGAGGCTGAGACAGAATGATCCTGAGTTCAAAGCCAGCCTTAGCAACAGCGAGGTGCTAAGCAACTCAGTGAGATCCTGTCTCTAATAAAATACAAAATTGGGCTGGGAATGTGGCTCAGTGGTTGAGTGCCCCTGAGTTCAATTCTCTTGGTTTAAAAAAAAAAAAAACACCTTAGATCAAGGGGCTGGGGTTGTGGCTTGGTGGTAGAGCACTTGAATAGCATGTGTGAGGCACTGGGTGTGATTCTGAGCACTGCATATAAATAAATGAATAAAATAAAAGTCATCAACAACTAAAAGAAGAATTGCAAAAAAAGAAAATAGCTTAGATCAAGGATCAGCGGACACTTTCTGAAGACAGATAGCAAAGAGTTTAAACTTTGTGGTACATATGATATTTATTTATCACAACTACCGGTAGTCTTTGTTTTGCAAGGTTCTAATATGTATGTATTTCAGTTACCATGGTTCAATTAAATAATATCAGTCCCCAACAGCACAATTTGAATTTTAGTTACCACAGTATATTAACTGTAATTGACAAAGTACTAAATTTGCTGCCAGTACTTGGTCTACATAAGTACACTATATAAGTAACACATGTGGATCAATCTTTACTTGTCTTAAAGTATGCCTGTGATTGGTTACTGTGCCTGTTATTCAGTTTATGCACAGGCAGCAAAGTATAGACAATGTCATTTCCTCATCTTCAAGTTATCAACCCATGTGACAATTTTCAAAAATGGGTAACTGGTGCTCAGTGGTACAGCTCTTGCCTGGCATGCGTGAGGCACTGGGTTCAACCCTCAGCATCATATAAATATAAAATAAAGATACTGTGTCCACCTAAAACTAAAAAATAAATGTTTAAATGCGGGGGGCTGGAGATGAAGCTCAGTGGTAAAGTGCCCCAGATTCAATTCCCCGAACCATCCAAAAAAAAAAAAAAAAACCTTAGAAATAACTTTAATGAGCAATATCAATGACGGTCACACAGAAAACAAAAAAAAAAAAACTTTAAATAAATGACAAATTTAATTTCAAATTTTTAAAAAATGTTCAATAAATGATATCATTTCAAATTAAAAAAATAAAATAAAATAAACCACAACCCCAGTCCCTTGATCTAAGGTGTATGTAGTATGTACTAGAAGTCTCGATATTTAAAGATGTTAATTATCCCCAAATTGATCTACAGATTTAACATAATCCTAAGTAAAACCCAATAGCATTTTGTTTTGTTTTATTTTATTTTTGGTCCTGGGGATTGAACCCAGGGCTGATTAACCACTGAGCCACATAAATCCCCAGCTCTGTTTTTGTATTTTATTTAGAAACAGAATCTCACTGAGTTGCTTTGGATCTCGAGAAGTTGCTGAGGCTAGCTTTGAACTTGAAATCCTCCTACCTCAGCCTCCTGAGCCACTAGAATTACAGGTGACTGCCATAGCACACAGCTCAATGGGTTTTATTCTATTTAAGTCAAATTAAAAAGTTGATTCTCTTGGACTGGGGCTGGGGCTGAGCAATAGTGCACCTTCCTGGCATGTGTAAGGCACTGAGTTGGATTCTCAGCACCACATATAAATAAAGGTCTATCAACAACTTAAAAAAATATTTAAAAAATTTTTTTAATTCTCAATTTTAAGTGGAAATAAAAGGAACCATGAATAGCCAAGACAATCTTGGGGAACAAATTTAAATTAACTCATTAATGGATGAAACTATATCAAAACACTGAAAACTGATGACAGTTTCTCACCTAGTAATTTAGCAATTTCCTATGTTTAAACTTTAAATAAAATAACAAAGACATTGTAGTGCCCAGCATAATCATCAGAAAATGGACAATGCAAGAGAATAGTTTCAAGACAGAACCATATGTACGTAAGTACTGTTGTATTAGTAAGTTTTCCAATACTGTAAAAAATAATACAGGTTGAAAATTTCATAAAGAAAACAAATTTAGTTCATAGTTTGGGAAGCTAAAAGTACAAAATCAGGAAGCTCCATCAATTCAGCCTCTGGTAAGGGTCCCTTCCTTAGCTGGGTCACCTCAAAACAGGTGGCATCATGGTGGGAGAATGTGTGAGCAAGAAAGAGATCATGTGGTGCAAAAGAAAGCCAGAGCCAGAATGAAGAAGGATCAGTAATGACCACCTACTAAGCCCCAACTCTTAAAGGTTGCACCACCTCTGAACATCACCATACTGAGAACCAAGCTTCCAACACATGTGCCTTTTGGAGGTACAGACCAGATCCAAATCATAGAAGATACTCAACAAATAGGACAATGCAGAGCAGTGGGGGAAAGAATTGCCTTTCCAATAAATGGTGCTGGGTTCAATGGGCATTGAGCATATTATTAATAATAATATTAATAATAAATTCCAGATAAATGGCAGGCCTAAATTTGGAAAGTAAAATGATAAAGCTTCTACAAGATAATATGGAAAATATGAATATCTTCATCATCATGAGAGGTACAGAAGAGACAGTCAAGATGGAGACATTAGAAAATAAAAATACCCCTAAGCTGTAAGATTGTCTTTTTTTTTTCTAGTAGCAACACTCAGATATTAGGGGAAAAAAAATAGTGATGGCTTTCAAACTGAAAAGAGCACCTTGAGGGGCTGTGGCTGTGGCTCAGTGGTAGAGTGCTCGCCTAACATGTGTCAGGCACTGGGTTCAATCCTCAGCACCACATAAAAAATAAATAAATAAATAAACAAAATAAAGGTATTGTGTCCATGTACAACTTATAAAAAATTTTTTTTTAAAAAAGAGCACCTTGAAGGTATAACTCATTGGTAGAGCATGTGTTTGTTTAACCCACAGTAGGCTCTAGGTTCAGTTCACAGCACCAAAAACAAAACAAAGAAACTCAGATTAATTTGAAGCTAGCTTTTCATACTTTATCCATCTACTAAATGACACACTGTAAATCCATGCACTATTTTTTTTTAGAGAGAGAGAGAGAGAGAGAGAGAGAGAGAGAATTTTTTTAACATTTATTTATTAGTTTTCGGCGGTCACAACATCTTTGTTTTGTATGTGGTGCTGAGGATCGAACCCGGGCCGCACCCATGCCAGGCGAGCACGCTACTGCTTGAGCCACATCCCCAGCCTTCCATGCACTATTTATGAAAAAGAATTAAGAAAATGAAAAATGTCATGGGAAAGTCTTAATATACAAGAAAGAAAATCGAAATGAAATCCCAGAATGATAATGTTCTAGATCTAGAAACAATTTATCCAAAATTAGTCTTTCAACAAACAGTGTAAGTGAATGATTCTAGACATGAAGGGCAATGGCACATTTAAAAAAACAAATTAAAAATGGGGGAGGCACAATTTATTGAAAGGGGACCTACACAAGAAAGTACTATTACAAATATAATACAAACTAGATTGCGCCATTATTTTGCACTAATTACATATTTTAAAAGTGCATTTAAGGGGTGGGGATTGTAGCTCAGTGGTAAAGTGCTTGCCTAGCATGTGTGAGGCACTGGGTTTAAGCCTCAACACCAAATAAACATAAAGTTAGTGTGTCCATCTACAACTAAAAAATATTTTTTTAAAAGAATGCATTTAATATTTATACTGTGTGTGTGTGTGTGTGTATGTATGTATGTATGTATGTATAACACATCACAGGGGGAGAAAAAGAGAAGAGGGAATGAAGAGGAAGGATGGTAATGATTCTAAAACAGCAGCTTAAATAAGTGAAAGAGTTTTGCTGACTCTCCATGTTTAATCTTAAGTAGGCAGAGGCAGAGAACTTTGCCACATCACTGGAATGTGCTTCTCTTTTGGTTTGAAAGTCTACATGTGCTGACCTTTAAAAGACAGTATAAGGTCTGTCTGTTCTCCCTTCTGCTAGTGGGCTGATAGACTGAACATGGGTGGACAATAACTTTATGGCTCTGATGTTGGCTGTTTTTAGTATTCTATTGTATTTCTTATACAAGCACTGGGAGACTTTTGCAATATAAGCATTTTTAATCATTCAAAAAAAAAAGTAAGACTACTGAGATAAAATAAAATTTTAAACCTTAAATGAAATCACAAATAAAACTAACAATCAGGCTGGGGTTGTGGCTCAGTGGTGGAGCACTCGCCGAGCATGTGCAATGCCTGGGTTCGATCCTCAGCACCACATAAAAATAAATAAAAAATAAAGATGATATTGTATACAACTAAAAAATAAATATTTAAAAAAAAAAAAAACTAACAATCACCTGGGAAAGAAAATTCTCCTAAATATAATAAGCACCAGAGTTTTGACTTACAAACTAATTGCTGCCAAGAAATTTGGAAGTAAATTCTGAGCAATCAAGAGCAAAAAAGCAACATGCAATAGGAGAAAGATTTTGGTGCTGAATATAAAAATCAAAGAATGTTGGGGCTGCGATTGGGCTCAGTGGTAGAGCGCACTAGCACAGGCGGGACCCAGGTTCGATCCTCAGCACCACATTAAAAAAACAAAGGTATTGTGTCAACCTAAACTAAAAAAAAAATTTAAAAGTTAAAAAAAAAAAAAGAGCTGAGGATGTAGCTCAGCAGTTAAGCACTTGCTTAGCATGCCCAAGGCCCTGAGTTTGATCCCCAGCACTGCAAAAAAAAAAAAAAAAAAATATATATATATATATATGCATGTGCTTTACATTATATTTAGCCAGATGCAGTGAGTGGTACACACCTCTAATTCCAGCAACTCAGGAAGCTAAGGCAGAGGATGGCAAGTTCAAGTCCAGCCTCAGCAATTTAGCAAGACCTATTCTCAAAATACAAAATAAAAAGGGTTGGGGATATACCTCAGTGGTAAAGCATCCCTGGGTTAAATTTCCAATACAAAAGAATTTTTTTTAAGTACAAACTAAAAGGACAGTAGCAGACATGAGCAATCCTGTTTCTTCTTTCTAGTACTCAAAAGATAGCATTTCCTCATCTCCAAAGAAGTTGAGACATGTGACTGGGTTTCAATCAATGCAATGTGAGCTGAACTAATAGGCCTCACATAAAACATTTTATCAGAGTCTCCTTCCTAGTTTAACAGGGGTTCACTTGATGCTTTGACTATATCTCTTGTGAATCCGAAACTTACATATTTTTTTCCTTTTTCCAAACTTCTACCTGACCTTCTCCTTTCTGATCTTCTTTTCCCTGATCTTCTCCTTCCTGATTTCTCCTCCTTAATCTCATTTTCTGGGCTGGGATTGTGGCTCAATGGCAGTACTTGCCTGGCATGTGTGAGACACTGGGTTCAATTCTCAGCACCATATATAAACTAATAAATAAAGGCCTTAATCTCATTTTCTTTGAATCATCTCTTTAAAAACCTTGTTCCTATGGATGGGCAGAATCACAGCCTTTGGGACAGGAGTCCCCTGTGTTTTACCTTTGCTAGCAAAGCAATAAATCTTCTTTTTATCAAAAGCGTTGTCCTCGTTACCGGACTGGCATCAGGGACAAGGACCAAGCTTTGGACAACACTATAGTGCTCTTTGCTGTCACAAACTAAATACAAAGGATCCAGTGGAAGACTCCAAAACAACCCATAGAAAGAGTGAAAGTCCTCAATAACAAGTCAGGGGCTGGGGTAATGGCTCAGCAGCAGAGTGCTCGCCTCAAACATGCAAGGCCCTGGGTTCGATCCTCACACCAAATAAAATGAATACATAAAATAAAGTTATTAAAAAAAAATAACAAGTCAAACACTCAGACTATGATGTGGGCAAGAAATAAACCTTTAATTGGGTTAAGCACCAAAATGGTACATATGTATTTTTAAAAGATAACATTAATTATCCTAACTAAGCAAACATCTTACATATCTAACATCCTCATTTTACAAATAAGGAAACTGATAAAGAGCATTCCAAAAATTGCATTACTTGGGAGGAAACCAGATCTCCTGACCTTCCTATTCAGAAACTTTACAGAGGGGATGTGGCTCAAGTGGTAGCGCGCTCGCCTGGCATGCGTGCGGCCCGGGTTCGATTCTCAGCACCACGTACAAACAGAGATGTTGTGTCCGCCGATAACTAAAAAATAAATATTAAAATTCTCTCTCTCTCTCTCTCTCCTCTCTCACTCTCTCTTTAAAAAAAAAAAAAGAAAGAAACTTTACAGAATAGATTTCCATTACATTCAGAAGTAAAAGCTACTGACACATGCCAGTAACACCAGCAAGTCAGTAAGCTGAGGCAGGAGGATCATTCAAGGTTGGCTTCAGCAACTTAGCAAAACCTTATCTCAAAATAAAAAAATGAAAAGGACTAGGGATGTAGCTCAGTGGTAAGGTGAACTTGGATTCAACCCTCAAGTACCAAAAAATAAATAAATAAAATAATAACCACTGACAGATCATCTGCTCTTTTCATAACCTCTGCGATAGCTGAAATATTTATAATATCTTGGGCCAAGACACTTCACTTTGCAAAAGAGAAGAATTAAACAAAGTTCTTTTTCAATCTATCATTTTATGATCTGACTGTTTAGGTCAACAGGATTTCTGCATCTATTAGGTACAACCATAAAAAATTGTTGACATTTGAGCTGGGGTTGCGGCTCAGAGGTAGGGTGCTTGCCTAGCATGCACAAGGCACTGCGTTTGATCTTCAGCACCACATAAAGTAAAATAAAGACATTGTGTCCACCTATAACAACAACAAAAAAATTTTAAAAAATTGTTGACATTTGATCATTTTCTATTTACATGAACATCAATTTCAAATGGCTTGGCCTAATACTAAGTGCCAAGCACCATGTTTTTTTTTTAAAGTACTAATTTTTACGAAATATGCATATATATATATTACACACACACATACACACACACACACACACAAACCCTTTTAAAAGAGAAAATAGTATGCTGACTTAAGAGGTTCCTAAACTTGCCACTAGAGCAAAAAAGCAAAGGCTATAACTTTGAAGAGGAAAACCTTTTATATATACACTTCTGAATACACTTCTGAATACTTATAGGTATTGCTGTTTACAAAGAAACTACACAATTTCATGAATAATGAATCGTTTTAATGAATAAAAAGATCAGAATTAAAACATTTGGCCAAATAAGCATTATCTAAAAATCATTGTAATTACTGTAAAAAAAATTGTAACTACTGTAAAAAATTACTGTAAAAAATTTTATTTATTCCATCCATTTAGATTTACCTGTTTTTGTTTTGTCTTCTTTTAGTATTAGAAATTGAACCAGGGGTGCTCTATCAATGAGCTACACACATCCCAGCCCTTTTAATTTTATATTTTGAGACAGGGTCTTTCAAAATCCCAGGACTGACCTCAAACTTGCAATCCTCCTGTGTTATACTCCTTAGTCACTAGAATTACAGACATGTACCACCATGCACAGTTTAGATTTAATTAAGATTTTAAATTGTTTGCCTTGTCAGGTTCTCAGAAGCTGAAAATACTAGTAAATACTTTGACATTCCTACAAGAGTCTATATCATGAATACTCACTTTACATTCCTCTCAAATACAAAGGTTTCTCTAAAAAAAAAAAAAAAAAATTGGCAAGCTATACAAAACAGGAATTTAGATTGGCCTTCCAGACAGAGGTTTGTTTCTTACCAAATCATGTTACATCAAGATACTTTATTCCAAAGATAACACACACCAAGACCAAATAACATATTTTTCCAAAAAACTTTATACCCAAACTATATAAGTCAAGGGATGATTAACTTATATTCTTAGAGTACATGGAAGAATTTGTCTTTTAAGATTTTTCTAGAAGAATCTTAGACTCTCTATAAACCACCAGCTTGATAAAAAGTGAAGCCAAAGGAGGAAGTAACAGTCTTTTCTTATCTCTGTAGAACACTGCTTTTCAGATTTCAATTTTGCTGTTAATTAGCCTTAAGTCATCCTACAATATTATGCAATTAATTGTAAGCAGTGAACACCAAATATATAATTACTCCAAATATATCTGCCAGAAACTAACCAGTTAAAACTAAACACGATGAAATAAATCAAACTATTAAAAAAATGTTCTCACCAGACACAGTGTTGCATGCCTGTAATCTCAACAGCCTGGGAGGCTGAGACAGAAGGATGGCAAGCTCAAAGTTAGCCTCAGCAATTTAGCTAGGCCCTGAGCAACTTTGCAAGACTATCTCAAAATAAAATATAAAAAGGGCTGGGGATGTACCTCAGTAGTTAAGAGGAAAAAAAAAAAAAAAGCCTCTGTACCAAAATAAAAGTTCTCCATAACTAAGAAAATACTGCTTACTGTCAGCTTTATTATTTTCACCCACCAACATGACTGCTCCCTCAAAACTCCACCTATCAATACAGCTCTCATCCCATCAGAATCAGTTTTACTCGAAAAAACAAATATAATTTATCACCCATCAGTATGTGAGCATTTGCCAAAAAAATGACAGGAGCAATAAGAATGCTGTGTAAGCCAGGCGTGGTGACATGAGCACATAATCCCAGCAGCTCTGGAGGCTGAGGCAGGAGGACCACTGAGTTCAAAGCCAGCCTCAGCAAAAGCAAGGTGCTAATAAGCAACTCAGTGAGACCCTGTCTCTATACAAAATACAAAATAGGGCTGGGGATGTGACTCAGTGGTTGAATGCCCCTGAGTTCAATCCCGGGTTGAAAAAAAAAAAAAAGAATGCTGTGTATTCAGGCAGGGCACAATGACACATACCTGTAATCCCAGAGATTCAGGAGGCTGAGGCAGAAGGATCTTGAGTTCAAAGCCAGCCTCAGCAACTAAGTGAGGCCCTAAGCAATTTAGGAGCTGGGGATGTAGCTTAGTGATAAAGTTCCCCTGGGTTCAATTCCAAAAAATTAAAACCTCTACACTACCAAATTTAAACATTTCCTAATGGTAATATAATCTTGGCTGTGTTTTATTGCCTTGGTTTAACTAAATCACAAAGTCAGTAGACAGGAAAGATGGGGGTGGGGACATGGAATAAACTAAGAAACCAGTGCTAATTCCTGTAGAGTATAAACAGAACTTGATCCACACATCCAAAAAGTCTTACTTCCCCAGGAAGCAATAATCACTAATTCTCCTTTCAAGGTTCTAGTCAGAATTCTAGTCCTGACACATCTGCTTAATGGAAAGATAAGAATACATACATACTTATTCCTAAAATAGCTAAAAAAATAAAAATAAAGAAGGCTCAATTAGGGGCTGGGGTTATAGCTCAGTGGTTGAGCTCTTGCCTTGCATGCGTGAAGCACTGGGTTCAATACTGGGTTAATTTATTAATTAAGTAAATAAATATTTTTTAAAACCCATTTAAAAAAAGGAGGCTCAATTAGAAATAAGATGAAACATTTTTTTTCCTTCAAAATTGAATTTTAATTAAACCTTGGAACACAGGTTTAATTAAAATTTGGGGGAATACCCTGCTATGCACTGAACATACCTAGCACCAGATCTTGGGTTCAAATACCATTCTCTGATAAAAAGGAACAGGTATAGTTTGGAGAAATGATTAATTCTAAAGACTAAGACAAGAAATATTCAAGATGAACCTGAAGCATCCTGTAATGCCAGAAAATTAAAAAGTTCTAAAAATGAATTTTAATTCAAAGGAACATGAGTCAACTGAAAGAGTTTCCAATGGCCAAAGCTAGAATGCTCTGAATAAAATAAGGTCTTATTGGACAAATACATTGCACAAAGAATAAAATAAATATGCATGGGCTGGGGATATAGTTCAGTGCTTGACCAGTGAGAGGCCATGACTTCTATACCTAGCATCACAAAAAGGGGGGAAAAAAAAAAAGATTTATACCATACTGGTATAAATAAATGAGTGAATAAATAGTGAGAGGTGAGAGAAGACGTAAATCTCCTAAGAAGAATTTCAAATAATGTACTTGCTCCACCTTCTAGGAAGTAGAACATAACCCCTCATTCTTGTGTGAAAGTGTGATAGCAGTGTGACCTCCTTCTGAAGAGTACATTATGGAAAGAAGAGAAATAGAAACCTAATACTGACTAAGCCAAGAGATCAGATCAAGATTAGTATCAAAAGTGATGTCATGTTGATAGTATACACCTTGATATAAAGGAATGAAGAGTGCCACTTTACCTCTGTGATCCTCTTCCTGAAAACCATATCCCCAGTCCAATCATGGAAAAAGATCAGACAAATCCCAATTGAACTTTATTCTATAAAATATCAGACCAGAACTCCTCAAAACTGAGGAAAGTCTGAAAAATGGTCATAGCCAAGAAAAACCTAAACATGACAACTAAATGTAATTTGGTATCCTAGATAAGATTCTAGAACAGAAAAAGGTTGTTTAATAAAAACTGAAGAAACATGCCAGGTACATGTCTATGATCCCAGCAACTCAGGAGGCTGAAGCAGGAGAATTCCAAATTCCAGGCCAGCCTCAGCAATTAAGACTGTCTTAATAAAAAATAAATAAATAAATAAAAAGGGTTAAGGGTGTAGTTCACTGGTAGACCACCCCTGGGTTCGATCCCAGTAACATGAAAAACATTTTTTAAATCTGAGTAAACTATGAATATTAGTTAATAATAATGTACCATCCAAATATTAGAAGCTAATGAGACTGGGTGCAGCGGCACACACCTGTAAATCCCAGAAGCTCAGAAGGCTGAGACAGGAGGATCGAGAGTTCTAAGTCCAGCCTCAGCAAATCAGCAAGGCCCTGAGCATCTTAGCAAGACTCTGTCTCAAAATAAAAAATTTTAAAAAGCTGGGGATGTGACTCAGTGGTTAAGCACCCTGGATTCAATACCCAGTGATACCCCCTACCCTGCACTTCCAAAGAATGTTAACGATAGGAGAAACTGAGTGTAGAATATATGGAAACAATGCCATTTATTGTTTCCATATATCAAAATATATCCTTACAGGGCACAGTGGCATATTCCTATAATTCCAGTGACTCAAGAGAGCTAATTTCAGGTCAGCCTCAGTACGGAGACCTAAGTTGCTGGGGATGCATGTAGCTCAGTGGTAAAGCACCCTAGTTCAATTCCTAGTACCAAAAAAAAAAAAAAAAAAAAACCCTCTGGGCCTTATTTGCAGAAATTTCTTAAATACAGAAAAATATAAAATTGCTGAGAGCCATAGCTAAGTAAGAATGACGCATGGCAATTTCCTTGTCAGCCTACCCCATGTTGCTTAGAGGGAGGACTCTCCATTGTGGAAATGGGCTTGCCTTGAACCCAGGTCATTTGCAGTGACATTGCATGAAAGGTGACCTTGCTCAAGGACCAGGGCGCATCAGGGTTTAGGGCGGTTCCAGGTTTAAGGTGATTCCTGCTGGGAATTGGGCGTATCCTGCTGCCTCAGGCGCCCGCCCGCTCCTTCAGTTCCCATTGAGTTCTCACAGGATTCAGAGAGTATTTTGGGATGCAGAGCCTGGTGGAGGTGTGATTTTTCCCCAGAACGTGCTTGTAGAGTGGCAGTGTGAGTTCAGGAATAAAGAATTGCTGTTTGAATCTACAAGGCTGTGAGTGGCTCATGATTTTGTGCCCAGCTAGACTGCAGCATAAAATGTTCATAAAGCTTCAAATCTTGAAGTTCTATCACTGCCAAGTACCTTTCACCTTTTTCCACATATCATTAGTATTCTATCACACAGAAAACTCATACTACCTTCCCTGAACAGAACCACATAGTCATGCTTATTATGTGGTTAATCTATCTAACAAGCTTTTGTCTCAACAAATACTTAGGACATTACACACTATTTAGAAAGAAATGATCTCATTCTACTAACCCAACAGCCAGCTTTATCAAAAAGCTTTTGTTACAAGCTGTGATAACCCAGGAAACCAAATCTATTTTTACTGCTCTGGCAGGGAAAAAGGAAAAGAAATCATAGGGGAAAACTGCTAATATAGCAAATCCTACTTGTGCTCAACGTAGGCCTGCCTTTACTGAGCTTTGTCTCTAGCAGGGGAAATGACAAATAATTATCATAAGTGCCAAAAGAGAAGTACAAGGTGGAGATCTGATGAATGAATAAAGAAAGCAAGAAAGGAAGAAAGAAAGAAAGGCATTGTGTTGTGTCTATCTACACCTAAAAAATTAAATAAAAAAAAAAATCAAGAGTTAAGTTAAGGGGCTGGGGATGTGGCTCAAGTGGTAGCGCGCTCGCCTGGCACGCGTGCAGCCCGGGTCCGATTCTCAGCACCACGTACAAACAAAGATGTTGTGTCCGCCGATAACTAAAAAATAAATATTAAAATTCTCTCTCTCTCTCTCTCCTCTCTCACTCAAAAAAAAAAAAAAAGAGTTAAGTTAAACAGTGCTTGTCTTCCAGTGTAACCCACATTTCTTAAAAAAAAAAAGCTTTTAAACTCCAAAGTCTAATCCCTTTACATGCACGTTCATTTCCTATGCTGAACAACTCTAGAATATAGATACATTAGTATCCCCATTTAAAATAAGGACATCAAAAGCACTTAAGAGTTTACATAACTTGCCTAAGGATACTCAGCTAGTAAACTAGTGGAACCCAACTCTTAAATTACTAAGAAATACAGTTTTTATAGCAAGCTCCAGGCAAAGCTAAAAGAACATTAAATATACTGACTGAAAAGCCAGAAGGTATATAAATATATAAACCCTCCATCACCTCCATTCACACCCACATGCCCACATCTAGGCCAAGTAACCAGCTAGATCCCTTCACCAATACTGCTACTGATCTGACTCCCAAATATAAGGTGTCTTTTCAATATCTAGTGAAAAAGTAAAACTGCTAATATTAGCATTCACCTAGTATTAACTTAATTCTTAAAAAAGGGAAAAAAAGTTATTATTCATCATTCATCATATTCTGGGTACTCAAAGCACACAGATGTGCCTGCTGTCTGCTTGGCTCCAAGCAGGCACCTCCTGGGTACTGTCATATGTGAGGCTATGACCAAATGCTGAAAAAAGGGTATGCAACTCCAGATCCTTGTCCAGTCTGTTCCCCTTCTGCTTCTATAATCAGGGTGCTCAAAACAGATATCTGTAATCACAGCTAATTAGGAGGCTGAGGCAGGAGGAACACAAATTTGAAGATAGCCTAGGCAACTTAGCAAGATTAAAAATGTGAAAAGTGCTCAGTGGTAGAGCACTTGCCTAGGGCATATGAGGCCCTGGCTTCAATTCCTAGTACAAGGGAAAAAAGTTTTCAGTTTTCCAACACTGAAGAACTCCAGAACATACCTCTCACAAAGGATTAAAGAAATCATTCCTCTCCAGAAGAGAAAAAGAAATATAAGAAGTAGCTGCAAAACCCCAATCACTACTTTGAGGATGTAAAATGTGCAGAATGCTAAAAATCATCAGTCTTTTGACTTTGAGTAGTTTTGGATGTTGGCTGCTCCACTGTCCTCTGACAGACTATAGGAGAAAAGCAAGCCTCACAGAAGGATGCTCCTCCAGATGGAAGTAGCACTAAAAGCACTCTGAATGAAAAGGAGTGAAAAAGCATCCCAACAAACATACTGTGGATACCAAAGTAAACAGTTTTCAAACTTTAATATGCACATCCCCTGGGAAGATGGTTTAAAATAGATTACAAAGTTCTACTCCCAGCATCTGATTTGGCAAATCTAGGGAGGGGCATAATAATTTGTTTCACACTGGCTCAAATGGTTATGATATAGATGATATATAAAACTATCCTTATCAATACATGTCTGTATAATTTAATCTCAAAAGCCATAACTTGAATTCCTTTTGACACTAAAGATTAACCAAAGTATTTGCTGGGGGACTGGGGTTGTGGTTTAGTGGTAGAGTACTTGCCTCGCACATGTGGGGCCCTGGGTTTGATCCTCAGCACCACATACACAAACAAATAAAATAAAGGAATTTAAAAAAAAAAAAAAAAAAAGTATTTGCTGGCAAATTTAATAGATTGGTTTTTAATCTGAAAGCTGTTTAGCTCAACAATTCTTTTCATTCATAGACTTTCTCTAAAGCAACCTGGTAAACCACCAAAATCTAACCATTCTTTTAACTATAGACCTTAGCACCAAGAAAACAGAAGAATGATAAGAATGAAAGGAATTTTTGTTGTCAAGTCATCTGCTTTATAACTGAAAAGGCTTTTGAAAACCAGTCACATTTACCATACAAGTGACATATGTAGTCATCAGTTTGGAACCCCAAAGTACAAGCGAACTATAGATCCAAAACAATCATTAACAGTTCAACATCTGACCCCAAAGTACTTGAAAGCCATCGCTGAAATAAAGCTTTCATAAAAGCACCCTACAATACAAACCTCTACTCTTTAAACCAACAATAAAACTCTTGGCTTTTTAGGATTTTAAATTCAACAAAATTGATATAAAAAAGCACCAAATGTTTATGATAAAGAATCCAAAATGAAATTAAGAAAACAGTTCCAAGCCAGGCCCAGTGTAATCCCAGCAGCACTCAGAAAGCAGGAGTGGAAAGATGACTAGAGATCAGGAGTTCAAGACCAGCCTGGGCAACACAGCAAGATCCTATTTCAAATAAACTCCTATAATTCCAGCTAATCATGAGGCTGAGGCATGAGAATTTAACAAATTTTGCTGAAAGAAATTAAAGATCTAAACAAATGGAAAGGGATATCCTAATTTCATGGGTCAGAAGACATAACAATAAGATAGTCATAGTCCCCAAATTGATCCAGAGTCAATGATCTCTATAAAATTCCATCATGAAGTAAAAATAAAGTTAAGAAACACATACTTCCCAATCTCAAAACATACTACACAAAGCTACAATAATCAAGACAATGTAACATGTAGTCATAAACATAAACATAAAACAATGGAACAAAGTAGAAAGTTTGAAAATAAATCTTCACAGTTAAAAATTAACTCAAGTTAATTTTCCACAAAAGCGGCAACACAATCCAGTGAGGAAACAATCTTCAACAAATGGTCTGAGACACCATTTTATAATTAACTGAGTTAATTTAAAATTTGGCAACACACTGTCTCAAAATTTTAAAAACATAAAAAAGTATAAAAAAATTTTAAACTTTATTTAGAGACTTTATTTAGAGTCTTGCTAAATTGCTTAGTAGGTCCTCACTAAGTTGCTGAGGCTGACTTTGAATTTATAATCTCCTGCCTGAGCTTCTCAAACCGCTGGGATTACTCGTGTGTGCCACCGTGCCCAGACCCTTCTTATTTTTACAAGATAATTTTTTTCAGTCAATAAAATCTTTTTAGCAAAGTTTGCCAAAAGAAACAAGCTTGGTTGTAGACATAAAAACCTCCGCAATAAAAAGTTACTTACAGGGGGCCAGGGTTGTGGCTCAGTGGTAAAGTGCTTCCCTGGCACCTGTGAGGCCCTGGGTTCAATTCTCAGTACCACATTCAAATAAATAAATTAAATTAAAGTCCATCAATGACTAAAAAATATTTTTTTAAAAAAGTTACTTATAGGGTGACCCTAAAAGCAAAGGAGAAAAATTAAGCTTTCAATAATTAAGTAGACATTCTTCTTTTTGGGGGTGTGTGGGGGGTGAGTACCAGAGATTGAACTCAGGGGCACTCAACCACTGAGCCACATCCCAGCCCTATTTTGTATTCTATTTAGAGATAAGGTCTCACTGAATTGTTTAGCACCTCACTTTTGCTGAGGCTGGCTTTGCACTCCAGCCCTATTTTATATTTTATTTAGAGATAGGGTCTCACTGAGTTGCTTAGCACCTCACTTTTGCTGGGGCTGGCTTTAAATTCGAGATCCTCCTGTCTCAGCCTTCATAGTTGCTGGGATTACAGGCGTGCACTACCATGCCCAGCACACCATTTTGCACCATGGTATGAGACCATAAAAGTAACTGCAAAATCGAACAATAAAAATGATCATAATAATTCATGAGACAAATTATAATTGTTCTGTAATCTTTATAAAAAAAATTTCTGAAGCCAGGCACAGTGGTGTGTACTTGTAATCCCAGCTACTCAGGAGGCTGAGACAGGAATATCATGTGCCCAGGAATTCAAGATGATCCTGGGCAACACCAAAATCACATCTCAAAAAACTTTTTTTTTGTTCAAACTTCAGAAACTATCGTTATGATGGGCAGAGTGGCACAGCAACTTGGGAGGCTGAGGTAGGAGGATAGCAATTGAAGGTTAGCCTTGACATTTAGCAAGACCCATCTCAAAGAAATTTTTAAAATTTTATCTATTTATTTATCTAATTTTATGATTCTGACGATTAAACCCAGAGACACTTTAACTCAGAGCTACATGCCTAATCCAAAATGGCCTAGAATTTATAATCCTCCTGCTTCAATTTTCTGCGTTTTTATTTTTTATTTTTTTAAGTCCTGGAGATTGAACACAAGACACCCTTCACCACTGAGCCCATTCCCAGTTCTTTTTTAATTTTCATTTTGAGACAGGGTGTATCTAAATTATTGAAGCTAGCCTTGAACTTACAATCCTCCTGCCCCAGCCTCCTCAGTCACTGGGATTACAGGCTTCTGCCTCTACCCTCAGCTCAAAAATTAAAAACTTTTAAAGGGGTTAGGGATATACTTCAGTGGTAAAGTGCCCAAGTTCAATCTCCAGAATCAGAAAAAAAAAAAAAAAAAAGTCAAAAGAAAAATAAACTGTTTTAAATACATAGGAAAACAAAAAGAATAGGGAAACTAATATTTAGTATAAAAATTAGAAACATTGAACTGTTAAAACTCTTTCTAAAAAACTTAGGAGTAACCACCATTTGACCCAGTTATCCCACTTTTCAATATACACCCATAGTTAGACTTAAAATCAGCATACTATAGTGACACAGCCATATCAATGTTTATAGCAGATCAATTCACAATAGCTAAACTATAGAACCAACTCAGGTGCCCTTCAACATACAAATGGATAAAGAAAATGTGGTACATATACACAATGAAATATTACTCTACCATAAAAAAAACATTATGACTTTTGCCAGTAAATGGATGGATCTGGACACTATCATGCTAAGTGAAATATGCCAATCTCCCCCCTCCCAAAAAAAAAGGTCAAATGTTCTCTCTGATATGCAGATGCTAACACACAATAAGGGTGGGGAGGGAAGAAGTTCAGTGAATTAGACAAAGGAAAATGAAGGGAAAGGAGGGGAGATGAGAACAGAAAAGACAGTAGAATGAATCAGACATAACTTTCCTATCTTCATATATGAATACACTACCATGAAACTCCACATCATGTACAGCCACAACAATGGGATCTTAATTAGAATAAGTTATACTCCATGTATGTTTAACATGTCAAAATACACTTTACTATAGTTTGGATAGTGCTTGCCACTTTTTCCTTGTTTAATTTATGATATGAAACAGGCTTTTTTTCCATATCTTAGAAAATTGTCACACCTGTTAAAAGTTTGGAACACCTTCCAAAATTTTATCTTTTATACTTTCAATGTCACAGAAATATCCTCTAGAGTTCTTTTAATTGAAAATTTCTTGCCAGCATCACTTCCTCTGGGAGATCATATTTTTCACCAACCCACTTTCTTCCTTTATGAAAATTAGCTCACCTTCACTAAATTCTATTTGATTCAAATCAAATCTTTCAAGTGGTGGAATGCATTAACATTCCCACAGTGAAGTTTCTTCTGTAACTCCATTTAGGTTCAATTTTAATTTTACTTCCAGTGTTGTTACTTTTGATTCTTTGCTGTGTTTTCATCTTTGTTGGCCAATTCCTTCTTTCAGATATCCATTTTTGTAATTGTCACATGGGTTTACCATTGGAAGATGAGGAGGTAACAAGCTCTGCCCTGCTGCTTCTTAATGAACTAAATAACAGATACATAGACACTGAAAGAAGTAACATAACTGATCACTGATGTTGAGGAACACTTGCTATTTATGTAGTGATTTGTGAAGAGAAGAATTAATAGTGAATCCTGTACTTTAGGCAATTAATACATAGCAGAACCACAAAAAGCAAGGACTCCGGCTGGAGTTGTAGCTCCGTGGTAGAGCGCCTGCCTAGCGTGTGTGAGGCACTGGGTTCAAATCTCAGCACCACATATAAATAAAGAAAGAAATAAAGAAATAATAAATAAGTAAATAAATGGTCCATTAACAACTAAAAAATTTTATAATTTTTTTTTAAAGTAAGAACTTCCTGTATGTCAAATCACAGAAACTGGGCACTTAAAAGGCTCTTTCTAGCACTGCTCCTGCCTGTAATCCCAGCAGCTTGGGAGGCTAAAGCAAGAGGATCACAAGTTCAAAGCCAGCCTCAGCAAAGGCAAGATTTCAATGAGACCCTGTGTCTAAATAAAATACAAAAAAGGGCTAGGGATATGGCTCAGTAATTGAGTGCTCCTGAGTTCAACCCCCAGGACTCCCCTCGCCACCATCCCCCCCACCCCCCGCCAAAAAAAGGCTCCTTCCAGATAATATAATCTAACCACCAAGTATCATGTGGACCCTTGAGGTACATGACTGGTTACCATCTACTGCGTATTTGACTACTTCAAGTGATAGGTGTTACTTCACTCTAAAACAGCTAGGAAAAAAAGCCCCCAAACCAGCATATTGGTTAAGAGTACAGGTCTAGAATCAGACTGCCTGACTGGCTCTCCCTCTGTCAAGCTAAGTTAAATTTAGGCAAGTTAGGTAATCTCTCCATGACTGTTTCTGCATGCACAGAATAGGTATGTTAAGAACTACAATCATGAAGTTGTTACAAAGTCTAAATGAGTAATCCATGGAAGAACAAATTATTTCTAGTACACAGCAAGTATGAAGTAAACGATAATCTATAAAATTAATCATATCACAATCATCATCTATAGAGTACTTGGTTTTCTTTACCCACTCCCATATGTCTTGGTTCCAAATCCTCTTCCCTTATCTGGACTCTGCACTAGACTTTTATTATTTATTTATTTATTATTTATTTATTGTACTGGGGATTGAACTCAGGGACACTTGACCACTGAGCCACATCCCCAGCCCGATTTTGTATTTTATTTAGAGACAGGCCCTCATTGAGTTGTTTAGCACCTTGCTTTGTGCTGAGGCTGGCTTTGAAGTCCCAATCCCCCTGCTCCCAAGCCCAGCTGTACCACTCTCTTAATAGAACTTAACAGTCTCTCACCCAACTCTCCATGTGGTTATTTATCTCCCTAAAAATAAAATCTGACTCTCTTCCCTCCCCCAAACAATTCAGCCTAAAGTCATCATTAGGTAGAACTGGCACAGTAAGGCCAGGAGCTTTGGTGCACACCTATAACCACAGCAGCTCAGGAGGCTGAGGCAGAGGGTTCTGTGTTTAAAGTCAGCCTCAGAAAATTGGTGAGGCCCTAAACAATTTAGCAAGACCCTGTCTCTAATTTTTTTTGTATTTTTAATTAAATGGCTGGGGATGCTGGAGTTGTGGCTCAGTGCTTGAGCATTTGCTTGGTACTGGGTTCGATCCTCAGCATCACATAAAAACAAATAAATGAAGTAAAGATTAAAGTCTTTTTTTTTTTTTTTAGTTTTTAAAAAAGGGGGTTGTTGAGGCTGGGGTTGTGGCTCAGCAGTAGAGTGCTTGACTAGCATGTGTGAGGCCCTGGGTTTGATCCTCAACACCACATAAAAATAAATAAATAAAGGTGCAAAAAAAGTTATGAGACAATTTAAAAGGGGTAGGGGGTTTGCTGGGGACGTGGCTCAGTGATAAAGCAACTTTGGATTTAATCCCCAGCACCAAATAAATAAATAATAAGTCAATCTAAGAGAGGTGGGAGTAAGGCTCCACTTTAAGAAAACTGAGCTTATGACAGACCCAATAACACAAGTAGATTGATTTACTGATTCATTCATTCATCTTTTCATTTATTTATGGTACTATGGTACTAGGGATTAAACTCAGGTACACTTTACCCTGAGTTCCAACCCCAGTCCTTTTTATTTGAGATAGATCTTGCTAAATTTCCCATGTTAGCCTTGAACTTGTGATCTTCCTGCCTCAGCCTCGGGAGGCATACAACACGGCAGTAAGTAGATCCTCATTCTAACTCAATTGAATAATGCTTATTCCTTGGAAATAGGTTAGTGATTTTGTTTTAGAGTTCATCCTTTTTGTTATTTTTTTTAGTGCTCATTTTCACTGCATTCACTTTCAAAATAAAATTTCATTTGGAATGTCTCTTTTGAACTCATCAACAAAATGAAACTCTCAGTGAGGCCTGATCATTAGCTTCACAAATATTCAGTATTTGAAAAAATGCTCCTTCTCCAACAACACATCTCTGGTTTCTCTATCTCAAAGGGAAAAGAAAAAGACAAAAACAAAAAACAGAATTTTAACTCTTGAAACTAAAATAGGTTGTAGAGCTGCTCCTGATGCTGTAACCTGATCATGATGCACGCTGATAATCTCCCATTACACCAACATAAGAAAGGTACAGATAACAGACAAGCCACCACCTTCTTGAATTACAATCTCATGTACTTGCTTTGGATGTTGGGCCTGGTTACCAAAAGCAAAAGTAACATCATTTGGCAACATCTAGTAAGAACCAGGTAAAAACCTAAAATGAATTACCTGGTAAAGCAAGGTTACACAGCACTGTACAAAGAACACACATTTTATCATCACAAAGATCTAGATTTGAACCTGTCTAATTCTTATTTTCTGTGTAATCGGGTCCTCATCTTCTCTGACCTCCATCATCCCAAGTTTATATATAACAAAAAATGTCTACATAGATTACCAGGACTGAACTGAACAATGTATAAAACACCCCAGTATAATCTTGCCTTGCCTTGGATCAACCAAAAGTATATGACAAAAACTTGTAGGGGAATTATAGTGATTCCTTGAAGTGAATTTTATACACACACACACACACAAAATGATCCTTTAAATCTGCTTATATCTACTCTGGTTTCCTTAATCACAGTAGTGAAAGAGCAAGAGTAGGAAAGAGAAACTTCAGTTTTAATTTAATATTCCTGTACTATTTGATTTTCTCAATGTTGTTTAATTTGAGTTTCCAACAAATGCTTTTGTAGGGGTTTTTGTGTGTGTGTCTTTTTCCTTTGGCAGTGCTGGTAACTAAAATGGAGGGATTTGTGCATGCTAGGCAAGCACTGTACCACTGAGCAACACCCCCAATCCTTTTTCCTTTTCTTCCCCCCCCCCCCGCCCCTAATTTTGAGACAAGGTCTCACTAAATTGCCCAGGCTGGCCTCAAACTTGCAATCCTCCTGCCCAGCTTCCCAAGTAAAATCTTTAAAAAAAATACTATAGCCTGTGTTACATCTTAAAATTATTTTATAATTTAGAAAACTTCACATTTATAGATTTCTAGAAGTGAGTTCAACTGTAAAATTCACTTCAAAGAATCACTATAATTCCTCTACAAGGAAAGTTTACTATCTCCACAAATTACATTTCCAATTTTTCTCAATAATCTATAAATTTAGCTGGGTGTGGTAGCATACACCTATAATCCCAGCAATTTGGGAGACTGAGGCAGGAGGATTGAACATTCAAAACCAGCCTCAGCAACTTAGCGAGGTTGAAAGCAAACTAGCGACAGACCCTGTCTCAAAATAAAAAGGGGCTGGGTACATGGCACAGTGGTTAAGTACACTTGGGTTCAAACCCTAGTACCAGAATAATAATAATATTATAAATTAAGTGGTGGTACATGCCCATAATCCCAGAAATTTAGGAGGCTGAGGCAGGAGGATTGCAAGTTTGAGACTAGTCTCAGCAATTTAGTGAGGCCCTAAGCAATTTAGAGAGAACCTGGCTCAAAATAAAAAAGGGCTGGAGACATAGCTCAGTGGTTAAGCACCCCTGTATTCAATCCCTGGTATATGTATGTATGTGTGTATATATATATAAATTTGAAAAAAGGAATGGGGGCTGAGGTATATAGCTCCGTGGTAGAGCCTACCATGACTTTCACCTTTCTTTAATCCTTCATACCTCCTAAAATTATACAATACAAAATCTGATAAAGAAGGAAGGATAACAAACATCTTAGAGTCATATTTTATCTAATTAACTAGTATCACCTCTAAAAACTATTCAATTTCAAAACACACAACAACACAGATTCACAAATCTGCAAAGGAAGCATGATACAATCAGTCTCTAATTCCTTATAGGACTACTGAGATATATAAAATTATTTCTAAAAAGTAATTTCTTTGAAATAAACTATAACATTGGACTCCTAGGCACATTCTTTTTTATATATATTTATTTTTTAGTTATAGATGGACATAATATCTTTATTTTATATTTATGTGGTGCTGAGGATTGAAGCCAGTGCCTCACACATGCTAGGCAAGTGTTCTGCCACTAAGCTACAGCCCCAGCCCTCCTAGGCACATTCTTATTTGGGATCCTAGATTTTGGTAGGGTGGAGGATTAAGAGCGCGAACAGCTAATATAACTATGTGAAGTCTACCAATTTAGATATTCATAATTACAAAATAATTAAGAATCATTTACATTCAAACTATCACCAAATTATCTTGTTCACTCAACAAATACAAACCAAATCAGACTCTGGACTATGATTCACTGCTTTCAGTATGCCCATATTATTATAATATACTAGAAAGACTGAGTCCCTTAGGTCCCTAGTATCTTTTTTTTTTTTAATCTGTGTATCTTCAACACATTCAAAGATTTTATATAACTCATAAAGCTACCATGTAAGACAATATCCTACTCTTAACATGAGGGCTAAAACACTGATTTAATTATTTAGTCTAATTACCACCCAGACCAGAGTTTCTCAACTCTTACTTTTTTTGGTACCAGGGATTGAACTCCAGGGTACTTAACCACCAACCAACACCCCCAGCCCTACGTTTTTACTATTGTGGTCATGGCTGGATAATTCTTTGTTGTAAGAGGTTGTTCTCACATTTGAAGTTGCTTCCCAGTATTCTTGGTTATCTGTATTCACTACACACAAAGAGCACCTTCGCAGTTATAAGGATGAAAACTGTCTATGGACATTATCAAATGTTTCCAAAGAAGCAAAATCACACTTCCATCCCCTCTCAATTAAAAACTATAAAAAAATTGAGACTGGAAATCAAGGGAGATAGAGGATTGGGTGGGGTAATAGCTAGGAAATGGGTTTGTTTGGGTTTCGGGGGGAGGAGAAGAAGCGGGGAGTAATGATAGTGTTCTAAAACGTTTTACAGTGATGGATACACAAAAACTCTGAAAATACTAAAAATCACTAATACAGGGCAGTGGCACACACCTATAATCCCATCTATTCATGCCACTGAGGAAGGAGGATCCCAAGTCCCAGGCTAGCCTGGGCAACTTAGCAAGATTGTCTCAAAATAAAAAGGGCTGAGAATATAGCTCCATAGTAGAGTACCTCTGGGTTCAATCTGCAAAATCAATCTCTCTTTGTGTCTGTGTGTCTCTCTCTGTCTCTCTCTCTCTCTCTCTCCTCTCTCTCACACACACACAAAAAAAAAAAAAAAAGAAAAAAGAAAAAAGAAAAAAAACACCCTCAGGGCTGGAGCTATAGCTCACTCATAGAGTGCTTGCCTAGCATGCACAAGGCCAAGTTCAATCCCAAATACCAGGGAAAAAAAAACTTTATTTTTCATGTCTAATAATACATTTAAATTCCATCTGAGGTTGAAAAACACCTTCCTAAACAAATTATAACATATATACTTTCATCTTTGAAGAAACAGAAACTAAAACTCCAAATATTATATGCTTCTACATTATGCACATTTACAGTCATTTTATGATTATCGATTTCTATGAGTTATACCACAGTTATCTACAACATACTAAGAAAAAGATTATGCACAGTACAAGAAAACAGAATAGCAAATTTTAATTTGACCTACTACATAAATCTAGCTAATACTAAAAATCCCAATTATGAAATCTAAATTTCCAAATAAATCTGAACATCTGGCAGTATATTACACAGCAATTAGAAAACATTATGCTATGGAAAAGACTTAATCATTCTGGTTTATGTTTTGCAAATTCTAGCAGAAAACTAATGCTAGGGTTCATTGAAATGAACTGCTAATAACTCCTATTTTCTCCAAGAAAGCCATTATTATCTCAGATTTTCTTCTGAAAAGTATAATAGCCCCTATTTACAATATTATGGAAAATATGACCAAGAATTTTAATCAAAATAGCATTTTGAAAAGCACCCTTTTGGTGGGGGGGCGGGGGGATACGCAGGACTGAACTCACAGCCTTACACATAGTAAGCAAGCATTCTACCACTGATCCCTAACCTTTCTTTTCATTCCTAAGACTATAAAAAACACCAATACATCAATGTCAAAAAATCAATAAATGCAAACAAGAAAAATCCCAACAAAAGTCAGTTTTCTTCTGTGAAAGGACCAGCAAAGGGTCAGTCTAGCAAGACAGGAAAATTTTAGCTCATAGCTATTCCAGCCAAACACCACAGAAAATACTGTGGTCCAAATCCTACCCATGCTAGCAAAGGCCAACTGGAAACCTACACTCCCATCCTTTCAAGATGTAACAAGCCACTCAACACCCCTTGCAGTATAGAGTCAGAGAAGAGCATGTCGGTTAGCTAGAAATTTTATCAAAAGGTACCCAACCTCAGTGTCATTGGAGACCACTTGAGTAGACTGTACTTCTAGAATATTATATCAATATAAATGGCACTTTCTTTAAAAAGTAAATATACAACTAACACTTAGCCCAGTAATTATACTCCTAGGCAAACTGCCAAACTGTTTTCCAACTTTACAATGAACTGTTTCACTGTCTTATTCTGCTTGGGCTGGGTAAGTGGCCCATGCCTATAATCCCAGTGATTCAGGAGGCTGAGATAGAAAGATTACAAATTCACAGCTGACCTGGACAACTTAATATGATCCTGTTTCAAAATGAAAACTAAAGCCAGATGTGGTGATACACATCTATAATCACAGTGACTCAGGTGGCTAAGGCAGGAATATCACAAGTTCAAAGCCATCCTCAGCAATTTAGCAAGACTCTGTCTCAAAATTTTAAAAAAAATTAAAAGGGCTGGGAATGTGGCTCAGTAGTAGAACACCTCTGGGTTCAATCCCCAGTACCAAAGGTAAATAAATAAAAATAAAAAGGACTGGGCCCAGTGGCTCAGGATGCTGAAACAGGAGGATCACGAGTTCAAAGTAGGCTCAGCAATAGTGAGGTGCTAAGCAACTCAGTGAGACTCTTGTCTCAAATTTTGAAAAATGGACTGGGAATATAAATCTGTGGTAAAGAGTCCCTGGTTTCAATTCCCAACACCAAAAAGAAAAAAAAGATAAGGGCTGGGAATTGTGACTCAGTGGTAGAGTGTTCACCTAGCAGATGAGAGGCAATGGGTTCGATCCTCAGCACCAAATAAAAATGAAATAAAGATATTGTGTCCACCTACAGCTAAAAAAATAAATATTTAAAAAAAAAGATCAGTGATTGCCAACAGATGGAAAGGATAAATAAGTGTATCACAGAGATTTTTTAGGGCAGTAAAAAATCCAAACCCATAGAAAGTATAACACCATGAGTGAACCCTAATGTAATCTATGGACTTTATTTAATGATAACACATTAACAGCAGCTCATCAATTGTAACAATGTACCACGTTTATGCAAGATGTTAATAGGGGAGAGAAGAGGAGTAGATAGGAATTCTGCACCTTAAGCTTAATTTTTCTCTAAATCTCATAAAAGAGCAAATTACAATCAATTGGCTTTATTTTATTTTTTATGTTTTACAGCACTGGGGATTGAATACTAAGCACGAGCTCTACAACTGGGCTATATCCCTACCACTTCACTGGCTTTAAAAAAAAAAAAAAAAAAAACCTTAAATCAGACTCTCCTTTTTTTTAATATTTATTTTTTAGTTGTAGTTGGACACAATATCTTTATTTTACTTATGTATTTTATGTGATACTAAGGATTCAACCCAGGGTTTCACACATTCGAGGCAAGCGCTCTACTGCTGAGTCACAACCCCAGCCCCTCAGACTCTCCTTATTAACTTCCAAAAGTACATAAAAATATGGACTACTTCACGAACTTATGTGTCATCTTTGCACAGGGGCATGTTACTCTCCTCTGCATCATTCCAATTTTAGTATATGTGCTGCCAAAGTAAGCACTTGGCTTTATTTTTCTTATACTAAAATCAAACAACTTTGTTCCATAAAATTGAATAAATGTTCAAATGAGCCTAGCAGAGGAGTTTGGTATTATAAACAGAAAAGCAAAAAAAAGAAAAAAGAGAAACACAAGTGGACTGGTCCTTTCCCAAAGTTACTTTCCTTGTTAGGAGGGGACAGGGAGACAAATAGAGATATTGGTTAGTATCAGATAACTTCAGGATCCTTCAGGTTAACAAAGCAGGTTAAATTTCATTATCCTGTCAATTGAAACTGGGAAATTTAGTTATCTCTGTACTCTTCATTTCTCAAGGAGGTCAAATAAAACAACTTTGTTCTTTTTAGTTGTTGATAAAACTTTACTCTTTAAAAATATATTTTTTAATTGTAGATAGACACAATACTTTTATTTCATGTTATTTTTATTATCATTTTTATGTAATGACAGGGATCGAACCCAGTGCCTCACGCATGCCAGTGCCAGGCAAGTGCACTAGCATTGAGTCACAGCTCCCAAAACTTAGTTTTAACTTAATAACATGCAACTATAATGTGAGAAACTCTATTTGATTTTTTTTTTTTTTTTTTTTGGGTACCATGGATTGAACGCAGGGACACTTAACCACTAACTACATCCCCAGCCCTTATTTTTATTTTTAAGTTGCTTAGGGACTCACTAAATTCCTGAAGCTGGCTTTGAATTCGTCATTCTCCTGCCTCACAGCCTCCTAAATCACTGGAATTACAAATCTCCGCCACCACAACCTGCAGCCCATTTTGATAGTTAGCCTGATCTGTAGAGGCATAAGTGCAGTATTTAGTGCAAAAAAAATGGCATCCTGTGATTTTATCTAACAACCCAAAACTGCTTAAAAAAAAACTCTAAATAAGAAAATAATCTCATTAAATGCTCATTCCACCACTAACATCATTTATACCACTAACTGATCAACCATATAATACGGTCTAACTCCTTGTGACTTAAAATATGATCTGGAAATTAACAGAATCAGAATCACCTCAAAGATTAAAACCCAAAATCTGGATTCCACCCTAAATCTTCAGTCATAATCTGCATAACAAGATCATCAGATCTGAGAGGTTCTAATCTTGAGTTTCAATGCAAGAGCCACATAGGGCCAGGGGGACAAAGGGCCAAGAATCTTCCAAAAATTGTCTTCCAAAAAGACATTCCAGGGCTGGGGCTATGGCTCAGTGGTAGAGCCCTTGCCTCACACATATGAGGCACAGGGTTCAATCCTCAGCACCACCTAAAAAATAAATAATAAATATTTTTAAAAAAAGACATTCCAGGGCTGGGGATGTGGCTCAAGCGGTAGCGCGCTAGCCTGGCCCGGGTTCGATCCTCAGCACCACGTACAAAGATGTTGTGTCCGCCGAAAACTAAAAAAAAAAAATAAATATTAAAAATTCTCTCTCTCTCTCTCTCTCTCTCTCTCTCTCTCCCCCTCCCTCCCTCCCTCCCCCCCACTCTCTCTTTAAAAAAAAAAAAAAAGACATTCCACCATGTCTCTCAGATCTAAATCATTCCCCAAATTTTTCACTACCTCAGAGGGCTATACTAAAGCCTGTCCTGGTGTTGAGGTGGAAAAAAAAAGGGTAAGAAAATTCTTTTTTATTACAGTCACAAAATGACCTTAGCATATACTTATAGGAGACTAACCTTACACATGACTGAGTCACACTCCCCTGCTGGGTGCTGAGGTGCTCAGTCACAGAAATGTGGCAGAGCTTTCCCCATCCTTCTTGGATTCGAGGGTCAGTGGCTCTTGCACTATAGTGTGTCTTGCTATAGCCCCATGGGTGAAGCTATGCTCACCTGTTCCTTTGTAATATAATACCTTGCCCTGTTTAAGATAGAATGGAAGTGCCTTATGTGTGTCCCCTTCTCTTACTGTGCCCTTGGGTGTGGCCTACCCAGGTGTCAGTCAACCTGCTGACAGTGGACATCATGAAGATAGACTCAGCCCCCTGAAATTTGACCCCTTGCCTCCAACCTGTGCAACTTAACAAAATCATTTCAAACACAAATTAGTAATTAAAAAATTCAGCCTAGCAACTCAGGACCGTGAATTCAAAGCCAGCCTCAGCAAAAGTGAGGCACTAAGCAACTCAATGAGACCCTGTCTCTAAATAAAATACAAAAAAGGACTGGGGATGTGGCTCAGTGGTTGAGTGCCCCTGAGTTCAATCCCTGGTACCCACCCCCCAAAAACTTCAAAGGGCCAGAGATCCAACTCAGAGCACTTGCCCAGCAACAACAAACCTGGGTTGTCTCTACTACCCAAAAAAAAAAAAAAAATCATTCCACCTAACCACCTTTTCTCAGTATCTCTGGAATTCTCCAGACTACCACCCAGGCTCTGCTTTAACATGTGTTAAATTCACTATCTTACCTTATCTTTAATATAAGAAAATCATTAGAAAGTTCCATTCCACTATTTAACTTCTACTTGATAGTTATAGTTCTTCTGTCAAGCAACAAAATAGTAAATCTAATTCCTCTTGCATTTGCCAGATCTTTGGTACATTAGAAAATGAGTTGTCCCCATCTACTTCTTCACTAAATGAGACAGCTCCTATTTCTTAAATAAAAACTTCAAATCAATCAGTTGATTTACTGCTACCACCAGCCAGCCAGTTTTCTTCAGAAATGTGTCTAGTAAAACTGAATACAATAATACAATATTATTAGGAACATAATACGAGAGTATTATTTTCCTAAAGGCCCTTATATATATTTCCCCATCCTCTCCAGCACTCCTGGGGCGTGTGTGTGTGTGTGTGTGTGTGTATGTGTGTGTGTGTGTGGTTTTAACCACAAAGCCACATCCCAGTCCTTTTTATATTTTCTTTTCAAAATGGTCTCACTAAATAAGTTGCTTAGGGCCTTATTAAATTGCTGAGGCTCCAACAGACGAGGTAGAGAGGGAAGATGGGAGGGGAGAGGAGGGGGGATAGTAGGGGATAGGAAAGATAGCAGAATACAACAGTCACTAATATGGCATTATGTAAACATTGTGAATGTATAACTGATGTGATTCTGCAATTTGTAGTTGGGGTAAAAATGGAAAAGCATAACTCACATGAATCAAATGTATGAAAGATGAAAAAAATAAAAAAAATAAAAATAAATTGAAAAAAAAAAAAAAGAAAGAAATGGGAGAAAAACATAAAAAATAAATAAATAAATAAATAAATAAATAAATTGCTGAGGCTGGATTTCACTAGTAATCCTTCTGCCTCAGCCTCCACAGCCACTGGGATTACAGGCAAGTACCACCACACAAAGCTGTTTGATTTTCTTAGTATTAGACCCAGGGACACTCCACCATCGAGCTACAACCCCACTCCAAACCCCTACCTTCTCTTTTTTCTCAAGATGGGGTCTCAGTAAGTGGTCTGGAGCCTTGCTAAATTGCTGAAGCTTGCCTTTAAGATCCTCCAACCTCAGTCTCCTGAGTCTCTGGGATTACAGGTGTATACAACTACATTTGGCTTTGGAGCCCTTATATTTTTCATCTCAAAACTCTAATCGTTATGCTTCTGACTGCCTAAATACTATTATTTTCCTCATTACCGTCTTAAAGTTAACAGAGAAACATTGGGAAAAACTGTTCTAAAGAATATTTAGGGGGCTGGGGCTGTAGCTCAGTGGTAGAGCACTTGCCTAGCACATGTGAGGTACTGGGTTCAATATTCAGCACCACATAAAAATAAATAAATAAAGATATTGTACCAACTACAACTAAAAAAAAAAATTAAAGAATATTTAGCTGGGTGCAATGGCACATGTCTGTAATCCTAGAGACTCAGAAGGCTGGGCAGCAGCATTCCAAGTTCAAGACCAATCTCAGCAATTTATTGAGGCCCTAAGAACTTATCCTGTCTCAAAATTTTAAAAAAATGATAATAAAGGACTAGATGTGGCTCAGTGGTTAAGTTCCCCTGAGTTCAATCCTCAGTACCAAAAAAAACAACAAAAAAAAAGACAACACTGTCCTTCACTGTTGTCCCTGAATTAAACTGGTTGGTTTGCCTGAGGCATTTCAGCAAGCCCAGCTATAATGAGCAAATGAAGTTGTTCAAAATATCCTTTAAACATTTCTTTTGTCCAATTATAAATGTTGTCCCATTTTAGCTTGCTAAAGAACAGCTGCCTGGGTAGCCTGCTGACATTCATTCCTAAAATATACCCAGCCCAAGACAACCTACTAAAAGGGAACCTGCTAATTGGCTGAGTACTAGGCCACCAGCTGTATGAGAGAACCTCATTCTTGGGGATCCAAACATACATCTAATTTTAGTTATATGACTGTACAATACTGATGTCACTGTTTAAGAAGATCAGATGTGACTAAAACACTAAGATAAATCCACTTGTTAACCTATTAGAAATTTTAATGAAACATTTAATGACTTTAGTTTCTATTTCTGGTATTAGGAAATGAACTCAGGGGCACTCTAATACTGAATTACTTTTTTTTTTTTTTTTAAGACATTGGTGGACCTTTTTATTTTATTCATATATTTATTTATATGTGGTGCTGAGAATCGAACCCAATGGCTCACACATGCTAGACAAGTGCTCTACCACTGGCCACAACCCCAGCCCCCTGTTTTTGTTTCTTTCTTTTTTTTTTTTTTAAGAGAGAGAGAATTTTTTAATATTTATTTTTTAGTTTTCGGCAGACGTAACATCTTAGTTTGTATGTGGTGCTGAGGATTGAACCCGGGCCGCACGCATGCCAGGCGAGCGCGCTATCACTTGAGCCACATCTCCAGCCCCCTGAACTATTTTTTTATTTTAAGAAAGAATTTCACTGAATTATCAAGGCTGGCCTCAAATTTGTGATTCTATTGCCTTAAACTCCAGAATAGATGCAATTAGAGAGTTAAGTCACCATACCGAGTTGTTTATTTTTGCTTTACAATGCTGGAGACTGAACCCAAGGCCTCAAGCATGTCAGGGAGGCACACTGAATGGAAAAAAATAATAATAATAATGATAATTCTCAGTGTTAACAAGGACATGATAATATAAGCTTTAATACATACAACCTTTCAGAAAGCAATCTTGCAAAAATGTATCAAGTCTCAGGCTGGGGAAGCAGCTCAGTGGCAGAACACTTGCCTTGCCTGTGAGGCACTGGGTTTGATCCTTAAATGAAATAAAATAAAGGCATTCTGTCCATCTACTACTACAAAAAAACTTATAAAAATGTATCAAGTTTTCGGGCTGGGTTTGTGGCTCAGCAGTAGAGCGCTCAGGTAGAGGGCTCACCTAGCGTATGCAAGGTCCTGGGTTCGACTCAGACCTCATAAAAAAATAAATTAAAAAATAATGGTATTGACAACCACAACTAAAAAATAAATGTTTTTTTAAAATGTATCAAGTCTTCAACTTACACATCTTCTATCTCAGTAATTAATATATATCTAAGAATCTATCATGATGTAGAGAAATTAGAACCTTCATATATTACTACTGGGAATACAGAATGATGCAGTCACTTTAGAAACCAGTCTAGCAGTTTCATATTAAACATTACCTTATGACCTAGCAATTCCACTCACAAGTATATACACTCAAGAAAAATGAAACAAAGGGCTGGGATTTTAGCTCAGTGGTAGAACACTTGCCTAGCACATGTGAAGTGCTGGATTTGATCCTTAACATTACATAAAAATAAATAATATGTCCATCTACAAATAAAAAAATAAGGAAAAATGAGACACAAAAATCTTGCATACAAATGTTCATAGCAGTATTACTCATAATACTTTAAAAGAAAAAACATCTAAATATCCAATTCAGGGCTGGGGATGTGGCTCAAGCGGTAGCGCGCTCGCCTGGCATGCGTGCGGCCCGGGTTCGATCCTCAGCGCCACATACAAACAGAGATGCTGTGTCCGCCGAGAACTAAAAAATAAATATTGAGGAACTCTCTCTCTAATAAATAAATAAATAAATAAATAAACATCCAATTCAACTGATAAATGGATAAATAACATATATTATATCCATACACTCGAATACTATGTGATCTTAAAAAAATGAAGTACTAATACATGCTACAAGATGGCCTATCATGGAAAATATGCTAAATAAAAGCAGTTTAACATGCACAGTGATGCATGCCTGTAATCCAAGCATCTTGGGAGGCTAAGTCAGGAGGATCCAGAGTTCAAAGCCAGCCTCAGCAAAAGCAAGGCACTAAGCAACTCAGTGAGACCCTGTTCTAAATAAAATACAAAACAGGGCTGGGGATGTGGCTCAGTGGTTGAATGCCACTGAGTTGAATCCCCAATACCAAAAAAAACTTTTAAAAAGTAGATAAACACAAAGGTCACATATCACACAATTCCATTTATAATGACACATGCAGAATAGGCACATCCATACTGTAGGGGCTGTCAGGAATTAAGGGATAAAGAGAAAAAGAAAATGACTACTAATGGGTATGTATGTTTCTTCTGGAGTGACAGATTAGTGGTGCTGCTGGAAAACTTGTGAATATACTAAAAACCATTCAAAATGCTAAATTTTATCTCACATCACAATAAGGCTATTAAATTAAAAAACTATCATAATGAAAATGTGAAATATAAACACTCTTACACATAAAAATGAAACAAAAAATGAAAAACAGTCTCTATATGCAATAATAGGGAAAACCAAGTAAATCAAAATCTGTTCACATGATACAACATAATGTAGTCATTAAAGATTATCTTTAGGGGCTGGGGATGTGGCTCAAGCGGTAGCGCGCTCGCCTGGCATGCGTGTGGCCTGGGTTCGATCCTCAGCACCACATACCAACAAAGATGTTGTGTCTGCCGAGAACTAAAAATAAATAAATAAATAAATATTTAAAAAAAAAAAAAAAGATTATCTTTAGCTGGGTGCCAGTGGTGCACACCTGTAATTCCAGCAACCCAGGAGACTAAAGTAGGAGGACTAAAGTTCCAAGCCAGCTTAGGCAACTTAATAAGGCCCTAAGCAATTTAGAGAAGCCTTGTTTCAAAATTAAAAAAAAAATAAATAAGAAGGGCTGGGAATGTAACTCTGTGGTTAAGTGCCCCTGGATTCAATCCCTGGTACAAAAAAAAAAAAAGATTCTTTATGCCTGGCAATGAATGGCAGACAGAAAAGAAAGAAAAGAACAGGTCAAGTCAGGTGCAGTGCCACATACTGGTAATCCCACAGCTCTAAAGGCTAAGGCAAGAGGATCCCAAGTTCAAAGACAGCCTAAGCAGCTTAGTGAGACCCTAAGCAACTCTGCAAGACCGTCTTTAAACAAAAATATCAAAAGGGCTGGGGATGTGTTTCAGTGGCTAAATGCCCCTAGGTTCAATCCCCAGTACCAAATCAAAATAAAGAAAGAAAGAAAGAAAGAAGAATATGGAAAAACAAAAAGAAAAGCAGGTTAGATACTACCCTTTACCAGCAATGTTTTGTTACACTTGTCTCTCTATAATTTAGTGAACAAGAGGGAAAAGAAAATGAAAAAACTTGAGTTAAAAAAATCTGAACACAGAATATAGCCAATCACATTACTGTGAATACTAGATTCAAGGACTGGGGCTGTAGCTCAGCGGCAAAGTGCTCACCTAGCATATGTGAGGCCTTGGGTTCGATCCTCAGCACCACATAAAAATAAATAAATAAATAAAGATATTGTGTACAGCTACAACTAAAAAAAAAATATATATATATATATGTATATATATTTATATATATACATATATATAAATAAAAATACTAGGTTCAAGAAAGAACTATTTTGCGAATGAGCCCAGAATACATTTCCCCAGAGAAACAATACAGAAAATTAAAATAAGGTTCTTACTCTAACTCATAGAAGTTTAAATCTTTTATATTCTGAGTTCTAGAAACATAGAACAACTAGAGGCAAGAGGTACAGAGTGGCAGAAACAGATAAGAATTATCTTTCTCTGGGCCCTCAGGAAACTTTTTCCCCTGTGGCACTAAAGATCAAACCCAGGGTCTTGTGCATTATAGGCAAGAGCTCTACAATTGAGCTACAACCCAGCCCAGGAAACATTTCACAATAGGCAAAAATAGTCTTACAATACTTTACTTCCTTTCTGCATTTTTCCAAGCCATTAGTAGCAGTATGCTTTACTAAATCCCACCATAATAGCACCATTACTCCAGCATAAACTGAATATACTTTTGGCAGAAGGGAAAGAGAAATGAAGAACAAAAATAAAGTAAATACTATCTGATTTCAAAGGGGTCTCAGTCCAATGGATATTTATAATTTAAAGTCAATATGAGAATCCCAAGGAATTTAAAAAAAAAAAAAAAAAAAAAAAACATTGTAAGGGGCTGGGGTTGTGGCTCAGTGGTAGAGCACTTGCCTAGCATGTATGAGGTACTGGATTTCATTCTCAGCACTATATATAAATAAATAAAATACAGATCCATCAAAAACTTAAATAAATAAACATGTGCTTGTGTGTATATATATGTGTATAAAAATATATATATATATTTAAAGAATATTGCTATCTTGGGCTGGGAGTATAGCTCAGTTGGTAGAGTGCTTGCCTTGCATGCACAAGGCACTGGGTTCAAGCCCGAGTAACACACACACACACACACACAAAAAAAAAAAAAAAAAAAAGAATATTGCTGTCTTGTTTTTTGTTTGTTTTTGGTACCAGGGATTTGGTACTCAGGATCCTTAACAACTGAGCCACAACCTCAGCCCTAGTTTGTATTTTACTTATTTATTTTGTTTTGTTTTCGGGGGGTATCTGGGATTGAATTCAGGGTCACTTGACCACTGAGCCATATCCCCACCCTATTTTGTATTATATTTAGAAACAGGGTCTCACTGAGTTTCTTAGTGCTTCGCCATTGCTGAGTCTGACTTTGAACTCTGGATCCTCCTGCCTCAGACTCCCTAGCCTCTGAGATTACAGGCATGTGCTACCGTGCCCAGAAAATACTGGGCAGTTTTAAATCTTCCAGATCATGAAGATGGAATATCTTCCTTTTTAAATATTTTTCATTGAATATAATATTTTTATTTTATATATATGAATATGATATGGCTCCGTGGTAAAGTGGCCCTGGGTTCATTCCCCAGTACAACAAAAATAAAAATAAAAAATAATAACTTTTTTCTAGTTGTCAATGAAATTTTATTTTTTATGTATTTATGTGCAGTTTGAGAATTGAATCCAGTGCCCCACACATGCAAGGCAAGCACTCCACCACTGAGCTACAACCCCAGCCTACAAAAAAATAGTAATAAATTTAACCAAAGAAGTGCAAAGACTTATACACTGAGAAAGAACTTAAAGACATAAATAAATGGCTAAGCACAGTAATCTGCACCTGTCAACGCCAGGTGTTAAAGAGTCTAGGGCAGAAGGAATATAAGTTCAAGACCAGCCTAATCTGGGGATTGAACCCAGGACCTTGTGCATATGAGGCAAACACTCTACCTATTGAGCTGTATCTTCAGCACCCCCCCAAAAAAAATTTATGTTTTATATTTTTAAAAAGGAAGGGCTGTAGCCAGGCACAGTGGCCAAGCCTATAATCCCAGCAGCCTGAAAGGCTGTGATGAGAGGATCACAAGTTCAAAGCCAGCCTCAGCAAAAGCAAGGCTCTCATTGAGAACCTGTCTCTAAATAAAATACAAAATAGGACTGGGGATGTGGCTCAGTGGTCGAGTGCTGGTACCCCCCCAAAAAACAAAAAACAGGTGGCCTACAATACAGCTCAACTATACAGTTCCCCTGTTCAATCCCCAGTACTATCAAAACTGGAAAAAAAAAAAAAAAAAAAAGAGAGAAAGAAAAAAAAAAAGGCTGGGGTTTTGGCTCAGTGGTAGAGTCCTTGCCTAGCATGTGTGAGGCCCTAGGTTGATCCTCAGGACCACATAACATAAATAAAAGTATTGTGTCCACTGAAAAATATTAACAAAATACAAAAGAAGACATTCCATGTTCATGAACTGGAAGATTTCAAACTGTTTAAGAGAGCAATATTCTTTAAATTGATTGACAAATTCAATACAGTATCTAAAAATTTTAACTTCCTTTTTCACAGAAATTGACAAGAGATCCTAAAATTCATATGAAAATGCTAGGAATCCAGAATAGCAAAAAATCTAGAAGCTCGGCATGTTGGTGCAGGCCTGTAATCTCAAGAATTTGGGAGGCTGAGGTGGGAAGATGGAAAGTTCCAGGTCAGCCTCTGCAACTTAGTTTGAAAGTAAAAAATAAAAAACAATCTTGAAAAAAAAGAATAAAGTTAGAAAACTCACACTTCTTGATTTCAAAACATACTACAAAGTTGAGACAGTGTGGTACTTGCATAAGGAAAGACATGTAAATCAACAGAATAAAATCAAAGTTCAGAGATAAACCTGTGTATCTATTGGGTAAACTGATTTGCAACATGGATGCCAAGACAATTTTTTTTAATGAAAAAGATCTCAATACTCTCCAAAGTAGTTATGCGATTAGTAAATAAGCACATCAAGGCTGGGAATGTGGCTCAAGCGGTAGTGCGCTCGCCTGGCGTGCGTGCGGCCAGGGTTCGATCCTCAACACTACATACCAACAAAGATGTTGTGTCCGCCAAAAGCTAAAATGAATATTTAAAAAATTCTCTCTCTCTCTCTCTCTCTCTCTCTCTCTCTCTCTCTAAAAAGAAAAAAAAATAAGCACATCAGTCATCAGGAAAATCAAAATTACAATGAGTTATTCCATTTCATACCCATTAGGATAGCCATACTCAAAAAGATATCAGCAAGTCTTTCGAGGATATGGAGGGAATTAGAACCCTCAAATACTGATAATAGGAATATAAAATGAAAGGCAATTTTGGAAAACATTTTGGTGGTTCCTCAAAAGGTTAAACACAGTTACCACATGACACAACAATTCCACTTCCAGGTATACCTATGAAAACCTATGCCCACACAAAATATACAAAGAATGTTCATAGCACCATTATTCATATTAGCTAAAAAGAGAATTGACACAAATGTTCATCAATGGATGAATGGATAAACAAAATGAAGTGTATCAATGTAATGAAATATTATTTAGCCATAATAATGAAATAAATGGTTGACACATGCTATAACATGGATTAACCTAAAAACAACAGGCTACATGAAAAAAGCCAGACACAAAAGGCCATTTATTGTATGATTCCATTTATATGAAATACCATAATGGAGTAAGGAAAATTTGTGGTTGCCAGTGGATAGAGGAATGAGAAGGAACAGGAAGAAACTGCTAAAGGGTATGGGGTTTCTTTTGAGATGATGAACATGTTCTGGAATTAGATAGTGGTAATAGTTGCAGAACACTATGACTACATCAAAACCCACCAAATTATATGCTTTAAAACATAAGTTTTATGGAATGTATCTTTTTAAATGTGAAATGATAAATGCTCAAAGGTTAATAAAATAAAACATCAAAGAAAAAAAACAACCTAAACTAGGAAAGTGGTTACAAAAGACTTTCTTTGGTTTTTTTTTCAAAGATAAGAATTTATTGAAGAATAGAAACAGGAACAAAATTCTCTCAATGCAAGAGGGGACCCGAGAGCAGGTTTTCCCAAAGAAAGGCAATAAATAAAGATTGACACCTGAGCTGATATGAATTGAACCAATCCTAAAAAGTCTACCTGATCCCCTAACCCCTCTACTCCCAAATTCTTCCTAAGCTCAGAAATCACTTATTTACCTGCCACCCAAAGCAACACTCACTCCCCCAAATTATTTCTTTTTTTTCTTTTCTGGGTTTTTGTTGTTGTATTTTCTTTGATGTTGTTTGTTCATCTGTTTTGGTAGTACTGGGGATTAAACCCAGACACCCAGCCATTTTTTTTTATTATTACTATTATTTTTTTAATTTTTGGTACCAAAGGATTGAACCCAGTGATGCTCTACCACTGAGCTACATCCCCAACCATTTTTATTTTTTGAGACAGGGTATCACTAAATTGCTGAAAATGGCTTTTTTTGTAATATTTTTTAGTTGTCAACCAATCTTTATTTTATTTTTATTTCTATGAGGTACTGAGAATGGAACCCAATGCCTTACACATTTCAGGCAAGTGCTCTACCACTAAGCCACAACCCCAGCCCCTGGGAATGGCTTTGAACTTGCAATCCTCCTGCCTCAGCCTCCCAAGCCATTGGGATGACAGTCCTGCACAACTGCACCAAAACTTTTTATTTTATTTTTAGACAGGGTCTCACTAAGTTGCTAAGGCTGGCCCTGAACCTTCAGTCCTTTTGCCTCATCCACCTGAACCACTGGAACTAGAGAAGTGTGTCCCCACACCAGGGAAAGCTACAACGATTTATATGTTATTTATATGTTATTTATATGTTATTCAGAAACTACCTATACTTTGTCATAATGGAAAAAAAAAAGAATCATATAACCTAATTTTGGTCAACAATCAAAACTATTAAAATGATCTAGCTATGCTGCCAGGCATGATAATGCATGCATATAATCCCAGCAATTTGGGAGTCTGGGGCAGAAGTCCTGATTAAAAGTTTGAGGTCAGTCTCAGCAATTTCTTGAGACCCTCAGCAATCTAGCAAGACCCTGTTTCAAAATAAAAAGTGCTTGGGATATAACTCAGTGGTAAAGCACCACTGGGTTCAACTTCCAGTAGCAGAAATAAATAAATAAATAAATAAATAAATAAATAAATAAGGGGAAGAAAAGAAAGGTTGAACTACAACCTTCAGTTTTAAGATGTAAAATATTTTAATCATAATTTTAAACACAAACTATAGAAAATCAAAACCAAGATCTCTCTTGGATATACTTCCTAAAATAGTAAAGAGAAAAATTAAGCATGAAATTTTGGCTCTAATTACATACTACTAGGGTATTATGTTGATACTCAGTGTTTTTTTTTTTTAAATCACCCAAGTGAAAATCGGAAAAAAAAAAGTTAGTTGTGTAGACACAGGAAGGGTAATAGAAACAATACTCAAAATAATCCCTTTGGAATAACGGACAGAAATTAGCAAAGAAAATGACAGACCACCTTGGTTGGCACATGTAAGGCTGTGGGTTTGATTCCCAGCACCCCCCCAAAAAAAAAGTCAAACATATGGTTCAGAAAAACCAACCAACCAAGGACAAAGACTTGGCTTAATAGCACTTCTAGGAAAAAGATATAGAGATAAGTTTTCTAGTAGACAGATACAAACTAACTTTGAAAAATAAATATTAAAAGAAAAATAATTTATTCTAAAACAGCACTGATGATTGGGCTGGGGATGTGGCTCAAGCGGTAGCGCGCTCGCCTGGCATGTGTTCGGCCCTGGTTCGATCCTCAGCACCACATACAAAAAAGATGTTGTGTCTGCCGAAAATCGCTCTCTCTCTGTCTCTCTCTTTAAAAAAAAAAAAAAAGCACTGATGGAAAATGACTCAGTAGTAAATTCCCTATGGGCAGGGATTATAATTGAATTTTTTTTTGGCAATGGGTACTGGTGATTGAACTGAGGCACTATGAGCCACATCCCCAGCCCTATTTTTTTTTTTAATATTTATTTTTTAGGTGTAAATGGACACAACACAATACCTTTATTTTTATGTGGCGCTTTGTGGTGCTGAGGATGGAACCAGAGCCCCGCCCATGCTAGGCCAGTGCTCTACCACTGAACCACAATCCCAGCCTCCACAGCCCTATTTTACATTTAGAGACAGGGTCTCACTCAGCTGTTTAGGGCCTCACTTTTGCTGATGCTGGCTTTGAACTCACAATCCTCCTGCCACAGCCTCCTGAGATGCTGGTATTATAGGCATATGCCACCATACCCAGCATAATTGATTTTTTTTTTTTTTTTTTTTAGATGATGTCTCACTGTTTCCAAGCTGGGCTCAAGTAATCCTCCTGCCCCCGCCTGCTGCCTGGAACTACAAAAGCACACCATCACACCCAGTCATAATGAATTTTATAATCACTTCATTTCAAAAGCCTAACACAATATCTAGATTAGACCATATCTTACAAACTTTGACAAACTGTAGCATGTACAAAGGATGATGCCCAACATAGTAAAAAAAAAAAAAAAAAAAATCAGCACATTTCATTAGAAACATCTGGAGAAAAAAAAAAACTGTTTAGTCTGGAAAAGAAAAAACTTCAGTGGGGCAAAATAACTGTCACTGAAGAGCTGGAAAGTGGAATTTGGAGATTCACAGAATAAAAATAACTGGGGGTAGCAAAATTAGAATCACAGAACAGAAACTGTAGGGAAGCAGATTTGAAAGCATCTTCAAGGAAGTCTTCCTAAAATGACAAATTTGCAAACATGGAATTGGTTGGTAACCACCAGCTATGAGTTCCCTATCTTGAGAAATACCTGTGTGGAGGACTGGAGAGAGATTACATTATATGCAAAAAACTTGCCTAGATCATCCTTAAAATCTCTTCCAATTCTATGACTGTACAAGTAGAAAGAAGTTCTTGAAAGGAATTATTCTTGTCCTCAATAAAAAAAAAAAAAAAGGTTTTTTAAAAACTGCTAAAAAACAGTAATTTCTTTAACTAGAAGCATTCCATCAAAAAGGGACAAATATTAACTAGTTAGCCAATATACTTGATATGAAGAGACTTCCTTGCTTGGGATGAAACACTGCACTGAAAGTGAGTACAGGTCATCAATTTGAGCTAGACACTCACTTCCTGTTTGGCCAGAGGCAAATGACTTCACCTCTCAAACTGAAAAACAATAATTTAAAATCCCGAAGGAGCTGGTTGTAGAGCATTTTCCCAGCATTCAGGGCCCTGGACAAATAAATAAATTAAATACCAATTTAATTTAAAGTACTTAACACCTGCTAAATGCTTCAGAAATTTATATTACATTTTTAAAATTTTATTTGTTAAGCCACCCAAATTTCTTTCTTTTTTTTTTTTTTTTTTTTTTTTTTAATATTTATTTTTAGTTCTCGGCAGACACAACATCTTTGTTTGTATGTCGTGGTGAGGATCGAACCCGGGCCGCATGCCAAGCGAGCGCACTACCGCTTGAGCCACATCCCCAGCCCCCCAAATTTCTTTGTCAGAAAAGATGCTACAAATAAGCAAGAAGGGGAATACTAGAAGGAATTCTCTGATGCTGGATTAGAGTCAGATATCAGATATGAAAAGAGACAGAAAATCAGATATATATACACATGTGAGCATGCATATATATGTGGATATATATGCATATGTCCATATACACATGCATTATTTCCTAGTTCTGTCCCAAGAGGACCTAGAAGCAGTGATACCCCAGAAGAAACACACATTCAGAAACCAAATCTTTATCTTAATACTCTTTTTTTAACAAAAGAAACCAGGGCTCCTTGGAGAAATGGCTTAGTTTAGCACTGGGACACAGAAAATACAAAATAAGAAAGGAGCATCTTACAATATCAGAAAGTCCTAAAACACAAAAGTGTATGTATGTGTGTGTGTGTGTGTGTGTGTGTGCGCGCACACACATATAAAGAACACAGACCAGGCATGGTGGCTCACACTTGTAATTCCAACACCTCCAGAGCCTGAGGCAGAAGGATCAAGATCAAGATCAGCCTCAGCAATCTAGCAAAGTCCTGAACTTAGTGACACCCTGTCTCAAAATTTAAAAAAAAAAAAATGTTTAAAAAGACTGGGGATGTGGCTCAATTGTTAAGCACCCCAGGTTCAATCCCTGGTACCAAAAACAACAACCTCACAGGTACCAATGTTAAAATGGCCAAAGCTGGATAAACTAGTAATAAAATACAGTAATTTTTTTTTTTAAGAGAGAGAATTTTTTTTTATTTTATTTTTTTTAAGTTTTCGGTGGACACAACATCTTTATTTTATTTTTATGTGGTGCTGAGGATCGAACCCAGCGCCCCACGCATGCCAGACGAACCCGCTACCGCTTGAGCCACATCCCCAGCCCCCAAAATACAGTATTTTTTAATAACTTCATTTTATTTTTTTTTAAAGAGAGAGACAGAGAGACAGAGAGAGAGAGAGAGAGAGAGAGAGAGAGAGAGAGAGAGAGAGGGGAGAGAGAGAGAAAGAGAATTTTTTAATATTTATTTTTCAGTTCTTGGCGGACACAACATCTTTGTTTGTATGTGGTGCTGAGGATCGAACCCGGGCTGCACGCCAGGCGAGCGCGCTACCGCTTGAGCCACATCCCCAGCCCAATAACTTCATTTTATTTATGGTGCTGAGGCCAGTGCCTCACTTTACCACTGAGCCACAAACCCAACACCAAAATACAGTTTTGGATTGCTAACCAAAAAAAAAAAAAAAATCATCAGGGGCTGGTGCTATAGCTCAGTTGGTAAAGTGTTTGCCTCACATGCACAAGGCCCTGAGTTCAAACCCCAGCACTTGAAAAAGAAAAAAAAAAAAAATTCACAAGGCCAGGCACACTCCTGTGGCGCACACCTGTAATCCCAGCGGCTGGAAAGACTGAGGCAGATAGATGGAGAGTTCAGCAAATGTGAGGCACTAAGCAAAACAGAGCTGGCTCAGTTCAATCCCTGGTACCAAAAAAAAAAAAAAAAAAAAAATTAATGAGTCCATGTTGATATAAGTGATTTGATGGATAAAAAAATGGATGGGGGGGCTGGGATTGTGGCTCAGCAGTGGAGCGCTCGCCTAGCACAGGCGGATCAGGGTTCAATCCTCAACACCACATAAAAATAAAGGCATTTTGGGGCTGGGGATGTGGCTCAAGCGGTAGCACACTCGCCTGCCTTGCGTGCAGCCCGGGTTTGATCCTCAGCACCACATACAAAGATGTTGTGTCCGCCGAAAACTAAAAAATAAAAATAAAGGACATTGTGTTATGTCCATCTACACCTAAAAAAAAATAAAGAAAAAAAGAAATGGATGGGAAACATAAACCTTACTTACAGAAGAATTCCAAATAATATAAATAGAAAGAAGTAGGAACAGAGAAAATCACCATTAGACCACCACAATGATTGCTGCTGCTGGCAAGATTCACTAATAAGGGCTGGAGATGTGGCTCAGTGGTAGTGTTTGCCTGGCTTGTGTGAGATCCTGGGTTCAATCCCTAGCATTGCAAAGAAAAAAAATTCACTGATGAATACTAAAATGAGTGGATGAAATTTGAAGGACAACTCAGATCTCTGTATAGCCTTGTAAGCATCTTCTCATAAGAGTTGTGGGGGGTGTTTTGTTTGTTTAGTTTAATACTTGGGATTGAACCCAGGGGTGCTTAATCACTGAGTCATATCCCCAGTCCTTTTTATTTTTTATTTTGAGACAGGGTCTCCCTAAGTTGCTTAGGGCCTGAGTAAATTGCAGAGGCTGGCTTTGAACTTGCAATCCTCTTTACCTCAGCCTCCCTAGACACTGAGATTACAGGTATGTGCCACCACACCCAGCTACCCTATAAGTATTATAAAACACTATAGTGATTTTTAAATATGCCCACAAATTCCTGGATACCCCTCTCTTGAGATAGAGCTTAATTCTTTTCCCCTGGAGTACATATGTCTTGAGGACTTGTTTTCCCTTCTGAGAAATAAAGGCAACATCACTTTAACTCATCAAAGTTATGTCAGTAATGAATCATGTTAGTTACCTGGTATTCCCAGATTTAATGTGACAATAAGGGCACACCAGGCCTGGCAAGGTGGTGCATGTGCCTATAATCTCAGTGACTCAAAAGGCTGAGGCAGGAGGATCACAAGTTTGAGACCAGCCTCAGCAACTTAGCCAAGACACTCAGGACTTAGGGAGACTCTGTCTCAAAAAACTAAAAAGGACTAGGTATAGTGCCTTGGCCCAATACCAATAAAAAATAGGGCATATCAAGCATATCAAGGGTGTAGTTCACTGGTAGAATGGTGAAAGGTGTCCTGAACACATATGAAGCCCTGTGTTCAATAGTTCAACATGGAAAAAAAAAAAAAAGACAGTGAGAACTGTGGTATTTTCTTGGTTTCTCTTTCAAATTGACAAAAATCAAATGAACCACCAATATACTTTCCATTGGGTCAAAAATGTTCCTCTAAGGAAAACTGTTTCAACCCTACAAACACATGAACTATTCTTGTTTAATGTAAAAAAAAGAAGGAGGAGGAGGGCTGGGGATGTGGCTCAATCGGTAGCACGCTCGCCTGGCATGCGTGCAGCCCGGGTTCGATCCTCAGCACCACATACAAAGATGTTGTGTCCGCCGAAAACTAAAAAATAAATATTAAAAATTCTCTCTCTCTCTCTCCCTCCCTCTCTCTTTAAAAAAAAAAAAGGAGGAGGAGGAGGAGAAAAAATAATGTCAAAAACTTGAAGTGTAGGGGCTGGGGCTGTAGCTCAGTGGTAGAGTGCTTACCTTGCATGCATGAGGTACTGGGTTCAATCCTTAATTTAATTTATAAAAATAAATTCAAAAAAATACATTTAAAAAAATGTTCGAAGTGTCAATAGCAAGAACTTATAGTCCATGGATGGATTACCAAATTTAGAAACAAGATTAGGAAAAAGACCAAGGCACTGAGATCAGGAAAAACCAACTCTCTAACTAAAATTAAGTCATCTAGACAAGAAAAAAGAAAATTCAAAGCCTATAATGGTATATGCCTATCGTCAGAATTTTTGGGGAGGCTGAACAGAGGATCACTTGGCTACAAACCAGATCAGCATGGGCAACTCAGGGTCTTTAAAGAAGAAATAAAGAAGAAGAAAAAAAAAATGAAAAGAGGGCTGGGGTTGTGGCTCAGTAGTAGAGGGCTCACCTAGCATGCATGAGGCACTGGGTTCAATCCTCAGCACCACATAAATGTGAAATAAAGATATTGGGTCCACCTAAAACTTAAGAATAAATATTTTTTAAAAAAATCTAAAGAAAGAAAATCCAGGTGTTTCCTTCAGTGTCAATAAACAATGGAAAATGACTTTTTAATAAGCAACTTTATTTGTATATTTGAGAATTTTTTAAATATTTTTTTTAGTTGTCAATGAACTTTTATTTTGTTTATTTATATGTGGTGCTGAGAATCAAACCCAATGCCTCACACATCTAGGCAAATGCTCTATCACCAAGCCACAACCCTAGCCCACTTTTAAGAATTTTAACACAGGGATGCTGACAAATATATGAGATGACCAAAACCAACCAAACAACCAGAGTGGGAAATGTATTTATTTATTTATTTATTTTTATTTTTTTTTTTTAAAGAAAGAGTGAGAGAGAGAGACAATTTTTTAATATTTATTTTTTAGTACTTGGCGGACACAACATCTTTGTACGTGGTGCTGAGGATCGAACCCGGGCCGCACGCATGCCAGGCGGGCGCGCTACCACTTGAGCCACATCCCCAGCCCGGGAAATGTATTTAAACACACCCCAGCTCTTTCCAACTTTAGTTTATGGGTTCTTACAATGGGAAAAGGGAAACTCCCTAGGCTTCTGGAACTTGATTAAAACATCCCTTAAACTAGGCATGGTGGGGCACGCCTGTAATCTCTGTGGCCTGGGAGGCTGAGGCACGAGGATCTCCGGTTCAAAAGCCAGCCTCAGTAACTGTGAGGCCCTAAGCAACCCCAGTCTCTAAATAAAATACAAAACAGAGCTGGGGATGTGGCTCAGTGGCCAAGTGCCCCTGAGTTCAACCCTAGTACCAAAAAAATAAAATAAAAAATCCCTTAAGAATATTCAGTGCCCTCATTCTAATTTTACAATCAACTGCCTTCTTATTACTGATTAAGCTGCCAGGAACAATAAAGGTGTCTTGGTCAGTGGATAATTAAATTCAACTGTGTACATGACAACCAATACTTCTGACATAAATAAACTGGCATCTGGTTTATCAGTCTCTAGTGAGTTTACTTTGCATTAATATACTCCCCCAAGCACTTGAAATCATGCTGTGTGGACCAAAATTCTGAAGTTTCTAAACTACTTTATGGAGGTCAGAGAGATCTAGATGATGGTTTAAATGTCACTTTACTATCTGTGTAACTTCAAATTCCTGTCTCATTCTTCATCTGAAAATAAATAATAAAACTAGCTCATGGGAGATGGTAAGTGCTCAAATTATTATTTTAAAGTTAAATTTAAAAGGAAGAGTATAACTGAGGTTAAACATTTCATATGAAATGTAGTAGAGACAATTAAACTCCATCAATTTAAACGACATCCCCTGAAGAGATTCGAGAAAAGCAAAGTTAAAAAGTTGCAAGTAAGTGCAGACTTGGGAGGCTGAGACAAAAGATCCCTAGTTCCAGGTCAGCATTAGCACTTATTGAGGCCCTCAGTAACTTAATGAAACCCTGTCTCAAAAAAATAAAAAGGGCTGGTGATGTAGCTCAGTGGTAAAACTCCTCTGGGTTCAATCCCCAGTACTGAAAATAAATAAAATTAAACTAAACCTAAAAAAAAAAAAAAAAAAAGTTGCAAGTAGGGGCTGGGCTGTGGCTCAGTGTGAGAGCACTTGCCTGGCATTTCTGAGGCACTGAATTTGATTCTCAGCACTGCATATAAATAAAATAAAGGTCTAACAACAACTAAAAAAAAAAAATATTTTAAAAAAAGTTGTAAATAAAATGCCTACACTGCGTTGTACAGATGGAGTCTCTTCTTAGCAACTCTAATGTTGTCTACCAAATAGTAATACCCCACAATAGTTAGAACATGACAACTGTTCACTCTAAATCCATGTGCTCAGCTTGGATTCAGGATTGATTTATAAAAATAGCTGCTGCTGTTGCTGGTCTTTGAATCTCTGCGTTGAGGACTGGGCAATGTCACCCTATAGGCCCAGAGCAGTTGTATTCCCCCCTCACCACACCCATTTCTCTGCCTACCCAGCCAAGCTGATGGCACCCCCTCCCGTCTCTGCAAAACACTATTCTCCCTCCTCCAGGGCTGAGTGAGCAAATTACAAGCACAAATATCCCCTGATGCAATGCCACAACCATCCCTGGGAAAGAGCAGGGGCAGTTGCCAAAAGCGCAGCAGCAGGGAAATGGGCGGGAGAGAGAGAGAGCAAGAAACACTGCAACGTTATGCAGCCAGGGAGAGAGAATTGAGAGGCCCAGGGGAGCAATACTGTAACTGGACCAGAGGAAAAGGAGAAAAGGGGTTTTCCAATAGAAAGCTGGGTAACACTAATCTTTCCGAGGAGTACATGCTTCACCCCGAGTACGGGTCCTAAAACACAAACCTAAGGTGATTAGCTACCCAAAGCAGCAAATGCATTTAATTTACACGTTTCTGAAGGTAAAACCCCACTCCGAACGACCCAAAGGACCATTTCAATAAACCTGAGCTAACCCAACATACCAATGAAGAACCTGTTTTATGTGCTAAACCATAATCTCTGCTCCAACTGCTCCTTCTCTAGTCCCTGTCCCCACCCTCTCTTAATGCCATCCCTTCCCATTCCCGCAGCCATAGGACTTTAGTCCAACTGCCAGGGCCCACACGCACACAGTAAGAGCCGCGGCTCGGGCCCAGTTCTCTAGACAACCCTCAGCCCCACCCACACCCCCGACAGAACACTCTCCAAGACTCGCCTCAGTCCCACGTCAACTGACACCCTAAAGCCTCAGGAAACAACCCTTGAGTCCCCCACATGCCGAACTGCACCCAGGCCCCAGGCTGAAGCTGCCCCTTGCCTCTGAGCTCACCACACCCGGAGCCTGAGGCGGCCACCAGCTTCACCACCCACGACCCCACGCGGGACCTGAACCCGCCGTGACACACAGCCCCAGGGCCGCGCCTCGAAGACGGCGAGGTCACGCCCGCAGGCCCCGCCCGGCCCCTCCCGGTCGCCCCACGTCCGGCGAGCCCGGGCCACCGCCCTTCCCCGCCCTAGGCAACCCTGAGGGGTCTAAGTGGACGCGGGGCAAGCTCGGGCAGCCCCGGGACAGTGGAAAAGCGGCCCTCGGATCGGCCGCCTACGTCTGACCTACCCGCCGCCGCCGCCGCCGCCGCGCCGGAGCCGGAGGGAGCCGTGAGGAGCCGGGTAAGGGCCGGAACAGCCGGAGCAGCCGGAGCAGCCGGAGCCGGAGAGCGAGCCGAGGGGCGGGGCGCAGGGAGGCGCCGCTTCCTCGCCGCCCTCTTGAGGCCCGGCGCGAGGGCAGAGTACCGCCCCTACCCAGCGGGCGCCGCCGTCGAGGCCAATAGGCGCGGGGCTAGGGCGGGCTGAGGACCGCCGCGAGCCAATGGCAGCTGGCCTAGGCTCTTTGACCGCTCCGGGACTCGCCGCGAGCGCGGGCCGTTGTGGGCAAGGCTAGTGGAGTGTGGTCCGCTGCGCTCCAGCTCGCGGAAGCCGGGCGCACAGCGGATTGACCCGCTGCCCCGGCTGTTCTGTAAGACTGATTCCCTTCAGAGCTTGGGCGTCTGGAGCGGGGAGGGTGGGAGCGCGGGGCCACGGGCCGGGCTGCTCTCAGGCCGCGGGCGGCTCTGTGATGTAACCTGGCGCAGCTGCTCGCTGGGAGGAGCCAGGGGACCAGGCGGCTGGGGCCGCACCAGGGGTCGCTGCCACGAGCCGCCCTTGAAACGTGGCTGGTCCAAACTGAGATGTGCGGTAAGTGTAGATAGAACACACAGCATTTCTGAGACAGTACAGAAAAAGAATAACAAAGTTCATTTTTTTTTTTCAGTATTGAGGATTGAACCCAGGGTCTTGCGCATGCTAATCTAGCGTTCTACCATTGAACCACACCCTACCCTCCCCGCCCGATTTTTTTTTCTTTTGAAACGAGGTCTTTTAAATTGCCCAGGCTGACCTTGGACTTAGGTTCACTTATCTACTCCTAGAAGCAGCAGAGGGGGTGGGGGAGGGGGGTCTGCTTTTTAAATAATGAATCTTTGTGCTCACCTCTGCCCCTAACCTTCCTCTGTCATTTCTCTCTTTGGGACCCCAAAATGAGAGGATTGCGGGTCCTCAAAGGGCCGTTCAAGCCCTGGCACTCTGAAACTAAATTATTTCCGAATTTCATCTTATCTTGTGATACTACTTCCCAAGTTGCTAAGTGCTTTGCTCTCTGGAAGTCCAAGTTTACTTTTCCCTAAATCTGAGATAGGCGGGGCTAGCATTATCATCCACTTTTGAAGTTGAGGAGATGGGTTGAGGAATGTGGAGTGATGTGCCCCAGATTAAACTGAGGAAATGGCTTCAGGATTTTTGGAATGATGTGCCTAAGATCACACGATTATTAAGTGATAGATCCGGAACTAGAAGCCACATCCTTTGATCCTTGCTCAGTGCTCTTTCCACCACACCTTGATTTTCTTGTTGTTGTTTTTTCTTTCCTTTTTTATTCTAGGATTTACTTCCTGGCCATAAACCATAACTTCTGTCAGGTGTGACTCCAAGATTACTCACAGTGATGTCCTCAGTTCCAGGCACTTGGCATGCTCAGCAGCCCCCTGGCTTTCCTCTAGTTCTATCATCCATTCTGAATGCCCCATTTCCAATAAATCCTTATAGTTTCTTACCAATTTTGACTCTTATTTGTCACACCCCCTTCATATCACCACTGGGCTTTCAGCATTTTAAGCCAGAATGCAACCCTACCTAGGTCAGTGTACAGTGTACAGCTCTCATATAGGCTGTTATTGCTTCTGCACTTCACTTAGCTCCATCCAATCACTTGTTCAGCATCTGAGGTCACTAAAGAGGTGAAACATGGTCAGAGATGGCATGAACTGGAAGACCCTTGGAGATCTTCCAGTCCAAAGACCAAGCAGAATTTGTAAGTGAGCAAAGTCCATTGGTCATATTAAAGGATGGGGTCAAGACTCTGGAGCAGAAGGGTACATGCCCATCTCTAGTCAGTTGCTAGGAAAATGTACCCAATGTGGTCAGAGAAGACAGCCACATTTTTACATGAACTGTCCTGTGTGTTGAGTGTCAGGAGCTAATGGAGCTAATCGAGCATTGTTAAAAATAATAATAATAATAATACTGTGCAGGCCAAATGCATATATGGACTGGCAGCTCTTGATTTGCCAGTTTGTGACCTCTACTCCAGTTGCTCCTTTACCTTTAAGAAGGCCTATGTCATGCAGCAGATCCGGAAGAGAGGAAGGCAGGTCCCAGATCTCAGATATTTTGTTCAGAGCTCATCACAGTGTACTTAAAAGCTGAAAAGCAACTCTTGCCAATTCATTTAAGCCTTGTGAGATCTAGCTCTAGGGAAGATTTTCTGAGAAGAGATGAAAATTAAAAGATGCTTGCCTTAGCTCCTGGCACTTTCACTTAGCTTAGAAGCAAATATTTGGCAAGTTGGGCAAGCTAACTTATATTTAGGAAAGAGCTGCACATACTCATGGAATTCCTGCGGGCACAGTCCACACTGACTCAATTAGGATGCAGGGAACTTTGCAGGGGAGCATTTTTTAAACTTTCTATTTGGGGATAATTTCAAACTTACTGAAAAGTTGTAAGAATAAAAATAGTATGTAGGGGCTGGGGATGTGGCTCAAGTGGTAGCGCGCTTGCCTGGCATGTGTGCGGCCTGGGTTCGATTCTCAGCACCACGTACAAACAAAGATGCTGTGTCCGCCGATAACTAAAAAATAAATATTAAAAATATTCTCTCTCTCTCTCTCTCTCTCTCTCTCTCTCTCTCTCTCTCCCCTCTCTCACTGTCTCTTAAAAAAAAAAAATAGTATGTAGGGGCTGGGGATGTGGCTCAAGCGGTAGCGCGCACCCGGGTTCAATCCTCAGCACCACATACAAACAAGGATGTTATGTCCGCTGATAACTAAAAAATAAATAAATAAAATATTAAAATTCTCTCTCTTTTAAAAAAAAATAGTATGTAGAACTTACATGTATCCTTTATGTGTTCACCTATTTTTATCATTTTGCCCATTTCCTTAATTATGCATATGCCATATACAAAAATTTTGAGCCATTGGAGTTTCATTCACATACATTAGACTTTTTACTCCTAAATAGTTCAGTGTGCTGGCTATGATGGTGCAGGTATGCAATCCCAGTGACATGGGAAGCTGAAGCAGGAGGACTGCAAGTTCAAGGCCAACCTGGGCAACTCAGCAAGACCCTGTGTCAAGAAATTAAAAGGAGAACTAGGAATGTAGTTTAGTGGTAGAAGTCCCTTGGATTCAACCCTCACTACCACAAAAAATAAATGTGTGTTTATATGTGTGGGTGTTTATCCATCTAATTAATAGATGGATAGAGGCATGGAATGATGGTTAGAGATGTGGTAAAACTAGTAGGATATAACTAATGAGAACAAATTTTTTTTCAAAGTATAGTAATAAATTGACATGAGTACAAAAAAGTTCTTAAAAAAACAAGTAGGATAAAGTGTTAAAAGTACAAATAAAGTGTTAGAGTTATGGGTGTTAAACTGTAAAATTCTTTCATTTTTGCATATATTTTAAATGTTTCCTAATAAGACATGGAGAAGGAAAGACATTCATACACAACAATGTCAGACTTCAGTCACTATTATGGTAGAGAAATAACAGACTTGCTGTGGGAGCAGGGAAGAGAAAGTGATTATTTCTGCTGGGATGGATGGCAGTGGGGGTTCAAGGAGAGGGTCACAGAGGAGGATTCCTAGGAACTGGGCCTGAAAGATAAGCTTTTGAAGGCAGAGGAAGAGGGAAAGTAGAAAAAGGGTTTTCCATTAGAATAGAACAGGGCAACATGAAAATGCCAGTCCTATTTGAGAAGCTGCTAATGAGCAAAGAGACTTTGGAGGAACAGAGAGGCAGGATAAGAGGCTGACAAGCCAAACTGCGAAGACTGGGAAGACCTTGAAAACAAATCAGTATCTGGATGTGATTCAGTCAACTAGGGGAGACTCGATGAGAGCGTGAGTAGGGTGATGGCTTGCTTTGCTAACTACAGTTAGCCACTGCCACACCTGACTCTGTTGTTTTTAGTAGCAAGCTGAAAATTAGAGTAATTTTTGTGACAGGAAAATGTGTCACAATGTGAGCTTTCCAGAGGCAAATTACCAAAATAATTCAGTTTGTTCTTATCCCCAGTTCTCTAGGGACTCTGATATCCCCAAAGACATCCGGTTCCTTTTTCAACTCTGGGCTGTCCATAGACCACCCCTCTGGCACTCAGCCACCACCCAGAAATGCAGCTCCAAAATAAGCACTCAGGGAAAACTGATTTCCAGACCTGCTTTTGCCCTGCTTCTCTATCTGGACCCCAGATTCCTCATCTGTACATGGTTGTGTTGGCCTGATTGTTCTCTAAGCTTCCGGTTTCAAGACATCCTTTGTGTGTATGTATGTTTGTGTGTGTGCGCGTGTGCTGAGCCACATCACCAACGCTTTTTATTTTTTATTTATTTATTTAATTACTTACTTTGAGTAGAGTCTCACTAAGTTGCTGAGGCTGACTTTGAACTCATGATCATGCTGCCTCAGCCTCTCAAGCCACAGAGATTACAGGTGTGCACCACCATGCCTGACCTCAAGACATCTTTCATCCTGTCTTTTTGCAACTAGCCTCCTAGGTGCACTCTCTCAAATGTTCATTTTCCTCTTGACTTAAAGTTCCTCTGATCATGGAGCTCCCACTCTGTCCTATCTAGCCACCTCTCTTACCTCTTTTCTCCTCCATCAGGGGCATCACTGCAGCATCCAGCTCCAGCTCCATGCTCCGGTTGAGAGAGCAGACCAGGGTCTCTGAGCTCCAGGAGCTGAGTGTGTGAAAAGAGTAATACCTCCATCTCCCTGAGTTGTTGTGAGGAACAAGAATGTGACCTGCCACTTCATAGCACTCAGCTCCTCTCTTGCACACCTTTCTCCATTTCCCAAAGTTCAGAGGCATCCTGTAATGACTTACCCTAAAAGATCTCAGTAACAGCCCTTCCTTATCCATGAGCCATAATACTTTGCTTCTAATCAGCACATTAGCCCTGAAAGGAGGACAAGGGCAGCACAGCAAGGCCCTTCCTGAGTTCCAGGAAGAACACAACAGTTACACACACACACTTGTCACTTTTCATTCTCACAATGAGCCTGTATTTATTCCCCTTTTGACAGATAAGAACGGAAAGCTCAGAGAGGCTATATAACATGCCCAAGGTCACACAGCCAGATCCAAGAAATTCACAATGAAGGTATCGAGAGGAACAGTTAATTCAGTGTTCTTCCAGTCCTGATTTTTGTAAATAAATAATATAATCCTCATAACTAGGCCTCACATAGGCCTGAAGACTATAGCCAGCTGACAGAACAGACTGAAAAACCCTCGTGCTCTTGGAACTCTGAACAGAAGTCTAGTAGGATGTGAAGACTATGCAAACCTGGCATTCTGGGCAAAGGCCTGGAGGTGTTTTTTGCTATTTCCAGAGGAAGAGTAGAAGTTCCTCAGAATTGTTCATTCAGTGAGCAAATTCTGAAACTTCACTTGGGAGCAAATTGTTGGAGGAGAGGGAATAAGGCAGAAGAGAGCCTTCCAAGCTCTCTCAAAAACAAAAAGCCCAGAAATAGTGAGGCGCTTGTAGAGGAAACACATAGAGAAGGGGAGCAGAAAGAGAGAGATGTTCCCAGTGGCTCTGATGAAGGGAAACACACAGGTGCTTCCTTGGAGGAAGCTCATATACCCACCTGAAGCACGGTATGCCAATCCTGAGCAGCATCCAGAGTCTTACCAGATGTGCTGTTATAGTGGGTGAGGGTCCCCCAAGACCTCAGTTCTGATATTCACTGAGTAGCCAGAAAGGTGTCTGCACACCTTCTGTATACCTAGCACCATATTTGGGGGCCTGGTAAATGGTTTGGGGAATTACAACACATATGCCACTCCTAGGAGGCCTTCCCAGGAGGGCCAGGGAAGTATAATAAGCATCCACTGATTTGGATGAGGGTCAGGGAAATACAGTAAGCATCCACTGACATGGTTCAAGCCACCTCTGGGTCCTATCTTCGTTGCTCATTTATACTGCCTCTCCCACTGCCAGAGTCTCGTGGTCAACACGAGCAAGACAGATGACTTTCCACTAGTGTTGGGAGCCACGGCCAAGTCGGGATGGCACCTGGCATTTTGCAAGAAGGAGTGGTTGAGAGGTGACATCCAGGAGCCATTAAGATGATGATAATTAAGTTAAGCTGTGTACTGGATGATGCTGGATTGAAACAGGCTGTGTATTCATTTGTATATAGACCCCTGCTGTCCTGCAATAGGGCGGCTCCTGCTGCCTAGGGCGCCCACTACTTTTGAGTTCTCTGCGGAGTTCCCCCGTTGAGTTCTCCCAGAGCCCGGTGGAGGGCTGGGAGAGTTCCCGGGAGTGCTCATGGAGTGCCGGTGGAGTTCAGGCAATAAAGTAGTTCCTGTTTGAACCTACAAGTGCCTCATGGCGGCTCGGTTATTTGTGCCCAGCCAGACTTCAGCACACTAGAGACTGAATTCCTTGGAATCACTGTACTCTGAGAGCCCATGATTATGCGTAAACTTTCCTGACCTCATTATCTGTAGGATTTAAAATATATTTATAAATTATTTTTCTTCCCTTTTAAAGGTGGAGCTTAATTCCCCTTCACTTGAATGTAGTCACAGAGTTTTGAAGTAATCTGTGCAACAATAAGTAATTAAGACATTATAACATAGATGCAAAAATTCTCAATAAAATTCTGGCAAATCATATACAAAAACATATTTAAAAGATAGTATACTGCAATCAAATGGGGTTCATCCTAGGGATGCAAGGTTGGTTCAACATATGAAAACCAATAAACAATTCATCTCAATAGATGCAGAAAAAACATTTGACAAAATACAACACCCCTTCATGTTCAAAACACTGGAAAAACTAGGGATCGTGGGAATATATCTCAACATTGTAAAAGCTATCTATGGTAAACCCAAGGCCAACATCATTTTAAATGGAGAAAAACTGAAAGTATTCCATCTAAAAACTGGAATAATACAAGAATGCCCTCTTTCACCGCTTTTATTCAACATCATCCTTGAAACTCTAGCCAGAGCAATTAGGAGGAAAATATCAAAGGGATACAAATCAGAAAAGAAGAACTCAAACTATCACTATTTGCCAGTGACATAATTCTATATTTAGAAGATCCAAAAAATTCCACCAGAAAAGTTCTAGAACTAAAAAATTAATTTAGTAAAGTGGCATGATATAAAATAAATACCTGTAAATCAAACATGTTCTATACATCAATGATGAATCTACTGAAAGAGAAATTAGGAAAACTACCCCATTCACAATATTCTCAAAAAATAAAAATAAAATACTTGGGAATCAATCAAACAAAAGAAGGTGAAAGATGTCTATAATGAAGACTACAGAACACTAAATAAAGAAATTAAAGAAGACTTTAGAAGATGGAAAGAACTTCCATACTCCTGGACAGGCAGGATTAATATTGTCAAAATAGCCATACTACCAAAAACATTTTACAGATTGAATGCAATTCCTATTAAAATCCCAATGATGTTCTTCATAGAAATAGAAAAGGCAATCATGAAATTCAATGGGAATAATGAGACACACAGAATAGACAAAGCAATCCTTAGCAAGAAGAGTGAATTAGAAGGCATCACAATACCAGTTCTTAAACTAGACTACAGAGCCATGGTAACAAAAACAGTGTGTTATTTGGCACCAAAACAGACACTAGACCAATGGTACAGAATAGAAGATGCAGAGACAAACACACATATATACCGTAGTCTCACACTAGACAGAGGTGCCAAAAACATTCACTAGAGAAAAGATAACCTATTCAATAAATGTTGCTGGGAAAATTAGAAATTTTCAAATTAAATTTCAAAATAAAATTAAACCTCTATTTCTCGCCATGCACGAAACCCAACTCAAAGTATCAAAGACAGGCACTAGAACAGAGACCGTGTGCCTAATAGAAAAAAAATAGGCCCATATCTTAACCAGGTTAGCTTAAGATCTGACTTCTCTAACAAGACTCTTAAAGCATAAGCAGTAAAATCAAGAATCAATAAATAGCGGGGCTGGGGTTGTGGCTCAGCGGTAGAGCACTCACCTAGCACATGCTAGGCCCTGGGTTCAATCCTCAGCACCACATAAAAATATATAAGTAAAAAAAGGTATTGTATCCAAATATAACTAAAAATTAAATATTTAAATAAATAAAGGGTTGAGGTTGTGGCTCAGTGGTAGGGTGCTCATAGCATGCATGAGGCACTGGGTTCAATCCTCAGCACCACATTAAAAAAAAAAAAAGATAAACTTACTGTGTTCACCTAAAACTAAAAATATTTTTTTAAAAGAATAAATAGGTTGGGGATGGGGTTGTGGCTCAGTGGCAGAGCACTTTCCTAGCATGTGTGAGGCACTGGGTTCAATCCCCCGCACCACATAAAAATAAATAAATAAAGGTATTGTGTCCATCTACAACTAAAAAAAAAATAAAAATAAATAGGTTGGATTCAAACTAAAAGCTTCTCAGCAAAGGAAATAATGTGAAGAGAGAGCCTGCAAATGGGAGAAAATCTTTACCATGTGAAACTTAGAGCATTAATCTCCAGGACATATAAAGAACTCAAAAAACCAAATAACAAAATCAAATAACACCAAGAAAACAACACAATAAATGGGCCCAGGAACTGAACAGACATTTCACAGAAGAAGAAATATAATTGATCAACAAACATGTGAAGAAATGTTCAACATCTCTAGTATAGAGAAATGCAAATCAAAACTACTTAAGATTTCATCTCACTCCAGTTAGAATGGCAATTATCAAGAATACAAGCTGGGGATATGGCTCAAGCGGTAGCGCGCTCGCCTGACATGCGTGCGGCCCGGGTTTGATCCTCAGCACCACATACAAACAAAGATGTTGTGTCTGCCAAAAACTAAATATTAAAATTCTCTCTCTCTCTTTTTCATAACCCAATTGAGTCAAATGTATAAAAGATGATATATCATGAGCTCTGTAATGTTTTGAACAATCAATAAAAAAAAAAAAAAAGAATACAAGCAATGGGCTAGGATTATAGCTCAGTGGTAGAGCACTTGCCTAGCATGTATGAGGCACTGGATTCGATTCTCAGCACCATATAAAAGTAAAAGGTATATTGACAACTAAGAAAAAAAAATTTTTTAAAAAGAATACAAGCCCTTTCCAATTTGGGCCTGGCAAAATGGCTCCCGCAAAGAAGGGTGGCGAGAAGAAGGGCTGTTCTGCCATCAACGAGGTCGTGACCCGGGAATACACCATCAACATTCACAAGCGCATCCATGGAGTGGGCTTCAAGAAGCGTGCTCCTCGGGCCCTTAAAGAGATCCAGAAATTTGCCATGAAAGAGATGGGAACTCCAGATGTGCGCATTGATACCAGGCTCAACAAAGCTGTCTGGGCCAAAGGAATAAGGAATGTCCCATATCATATTCGTGTGCAGTTATCCAGAAAACATAAGGAGGATGAAGATTCACCAAACAAGCTCTATACTTTGGTAACCTATGTCCTCATTACCATGTTCAAAAATCTACAGACAGTCAATGTGGATGAGAACTAACTGCTGATAGTTAAATAAAGTCATAAAACTGTAAAAAAAAAAAAATACAAGCAACAATACATGATAGCAAGAATGTGGGGGAAAGACATTGCTGGTGGGACTGTAAATTGGTGCAACCATTATGGAAAGCAGCGTGGAGATTCCTCAGAAAACTTGGAATTAAACCACCATTTGACCCAGCTATCCTACTCCTGGGTTTATACCCAAACGACTTAAAATCAATATACTACATTAACACAGCCACATCAATGTTTATAGCAGCTCAACTAACAATAGCTAAACTATGGAACCAACCTAGATGCCCTTCAATAGATGAATGGATAAAGAAAATGTGGTATATATACACAATCCAATATTACTCAGCCTTAAAGAAGAATTAAATTATGGCATTTGCTGGTAAATGGATGGAGCTGGAGAATATCATGCTAAGTGAAATAAGCCAATCCCAATAAACCAAAGGCCAAATGTTTTCTCTGATATGCAGATGCTAATTCACAATGAAGGCCTAGGTAAAAATAGAGTTACTTTGGATTCCGCAGAGGGGAGTGAAAGAAGGGGAGAGGCTATGGGGATAAGAAACAGTAGAATGAATTGGACATTATTACCATAAATATATAATATATGACTACATGACCAGTGTGATTCTACATCATGTACAACCAGAAGAATAAGAAGTTATACCCCATGTATATATGATGTGTCAATGCATTCTACTGTCATGCATAACTAATTAGAACAAAAATAAATTTTAAATACCATGAATCTATTTTACAAAATGACAGCATCTTTCTCAATACTGCCTCTCCCCAAGCTCTCTACCCTCCAACCAGACTGAGCCACTCACTGTTTAAAACAGTATGTTTTTACTGAGTACCTTCTGTGTGCCAGCCAGCCATATGCTGGGCTATGGCAGTAACCCAGCTGGGCCTCATGAATTTAAGGAGTCACACAATCACACTGCCCTGATTCACACTGTGTCCTCCCAGAAAGCTCATCCCAGCTCACACCTTTGCATTTTTTAATTGACCTTTCTCCTTCTGCACAGACAAAAGCTTTCCTCCACAGGGCCTTTTCTGATTGCCCCATTGAAAATTATCTTTCCCATCTTTAAACTTGTCTACTGCTTTATGTTAAACTTAGTTTGGCCATTTAACATCTTCCATGTGCTATGATTATATATGTCCTTTAAGTCCCCATTAATGGCCCTAGGCTCCTCAAGATGAATGTCTTACATCTGTATACTCCACAGAAGGAGTGGACAAAGTGTTCTTTGCATAGTAGTTACCACTCAAGAAATGTTCATTTTGCAAATGAACATGAATAACTTGACCATAATATAACAAAGAAGCTAAATACCAAAAGAGAAAAATACTATGTGATGGAAGCTGGAGGGAGGAAGGAGAGTTCTTTCCACTGGAAGAAAGCAGGAAAGATGTATAGTCTATACTAGAAAATCTCGTATGATTTTGTTTTGTTTTGTTTTGTTTTGTTTTGGTACTAGAGATTGAACTCAGGGCACTCTGCCACTAAGCCACATCCCCAGCCCTATTTTGTATTTTATTTAGAGACAGGGTCTCACTGAGTTTCTTAGTGCTTCACCATTGCTGAGTCTGGCTTTGAACTCTGGATCCTCCTGCCTCAGCCTCCCAAGCCATTGGGATTACAGGTGTGTGCCATATAAGGAGGCTCCCTTTGTGTGTGTGTATGTGTGTGTGTGTGTGTGTGTGTGTGTGTTTTGAACCCAGAGCCTTGTGCATGCAAGGCAAGCACTCTATCAACTGAGCTATATCCCCAGCCCCTAGATTATATTAATCATACCCATTCCCCCATGACCTTCTCCTGGGTATATGTGGTTAAGATAAATAGATGCATATATTCAAAAAAAGATTAATATAGGAACATTCTGAGTTTCATTATTTATAACAGGCAAAAATTAACTAACCTAAAAATTAAGGCTAGGGCTAGAGCTTAGTGGGGTAGATCATGTGCTTAGTATACATAAGGACCTGGATTCAATACCCACCAACAAAACAAGAAAAATCAGGCAAGGGCTGGGTGTGGTAGTGCATGCCTGTTATCCCAGTAGCTCAGGAGACTGAGGCAGGAGAATTGTGAGTTCAAAGCCAGCCTCAGCAATGGCAAGGCACTTACCAACTCAGTGAGATCCTGTCTCTAAATAAAATACAAAAATAGAATTGTGGGGAGCTGAGGCTGTGGCTTAGTGGCAGAGTATTTGCCTAGCATGTTTGAGGCACTGGATTCGTTTCTCAGCACCACATATAAATAAATGAATAAAACAAAGGTTCATCAACACCTCATATAAATAAATGAATAAAACAAAGGTTCATCAACATCTGAAAAAAATTTTAAAAAATGAGATTGGAGATGTAGCTCAGTGGTTGAGGGGCTCTGAGTTCAATACCCCCCCCAAAAAAAAAGCAAGGGAGGAGACTTAGTTTAGTGAGTTTTTGCCTTACCTAGCATGCTTAAGGTCCCAAGTTCAATTCCCAACACTGAAAAAGAAAAATCTACAAAGGAATGGATAATGCACTGCTATATGCTCATAAATAGAACACTACATAGCAATAAAAAAGAAAATACTGTGGGCACACACAATCTTATGGCTGAATCTCAAATATATTAAGCTATGTGCAGGAAGCTGGACACAAAAGAATTCATAAATGATGAGTTGGTTGGTTTTTGTTTTGTTTTGTTTGTACTAGGAATTGAACTCAGGGGCACTTAACCACTGAGCCACACTCGGAGCCCTTTTTTATTTATTTTGATACATGGTTTCACTAAAATTGCTTAGGGCCTCACTAAATTGTGAAGGCTGGCTTTGAATTTGTGATCCTCCTGCTGCCTCCCTAGCTGCTGGAATTGGAGTGGTGTGCAACTCTGCTGATTAAATTGTTCCATTTATATATTATTCGAAGCAAACAGAACTAGTCAGGCCCAGTGATTCAAGCCTTTAATCTCAGCAACTCAGGAGGCTCAGGCCAGAGAATCAGAAATTCAAGAACAGCCTGGGCAATTTAGTGAGAGACCTTGTCTCTAAATAAAAAGGGCAGGCCTAGCTCAGTGACACATGCCTACAATCCCAAAGGCTTGGGAGGCTGAGATGGAAGGATTACAAATTCAAGGCCAACCTAAGCAATTTAGCCAGACCCTGTCTCATGTTAAAACAATAAAAAGGACTGGGGATGTCGCTCAGTGGCAAAGTGCCCCTGAGTTCCATTATTAGTAACTGCCCCCCCAAAGACATATACACAACACATTATGATCATCATCATGATCACTGTCATCATTATTTGTAGAACTAAGGATCAAACCTCAGGGCCTTGTGCATGCTAGGGTACTGCTTTACCAACTGAGCTGCATACACAGCCCAAAATCTATTTTTACTTTTATTTTTATTTATTCATTCATCTATTTATGTATTGATTGATACCAGGGATTGAACTCAGGGGCACTCAATCACAGAGCCACATCCCCAACCCCATTTTGTATTTTATTAGAGGCAGGGTCTCACTGAGTTGCCTAGCAACTTGCTGTTGCTGAGGCTGACTTTGAACTCTGAATCCTCCTGCCTCAGCCACCTGAACCTCTGGGATTACAGTCATGTGCCCCCGCGCCCAGCTCATGCCCCAGTATTTGTGTTTCTATGTGTGTGTTTCTGGGGATTGAACCCAGGGCCTTGTGCATGCAAGCCAAGCACTCTACCAACTGAGCTATATCCCCAACCCCTCATGCCCCAGTATTTTAATATTTATTTGTTTATTTTTGGTGTCATTGGTATTGACCCCAGGGCTTTGTGTATGCTAGGCAAGCACTCTACTATTGAACCATATCCCCAAACCCTATTTTAATCATTTTTAAGTGTATGGTTCAGTAACATTAAGTACATTCACATTGTTATACAACCAGCACCTCCATCTATCTACAGAACTTTTTTAATCATCCCATAGTGAAATTCCACACCCACTAAAAAATAACTCCCCATTTGGATCTCTTGCCAACCTGGTAAGTTTACCCACTGTTCTACTTTCTGTTTCTGAATTTGCCTATTTTAGGTATCTTATATGAGTGGAATCATAAAATATTTATCCCAATGTGTCTGACTTACTTAGCATGTTTTCATATCAAAATTTCATTCCTTTTTAAGACTAAGAAATATTATTATAGGCTGGGGATGTGGCTCAAGCGGTAGCGCGCTCGCCTGGCATGAGTGCGGCCCGGGTTCGATCCTCAACACCACATACAAAGATGTTGTGTCCGCCGAAAACTAAAAAATAAAAAAATATTAAAATTTCTCCCTCTCCTCCCTCTCTCTCTCTTTCTCTCTCTCTCTCTCTCTCTCTCTCTAAAAAAAAAAAAAGAAAAGAAAAAGAAATATTATTATAATACATGAACATCCTTGCCTTGAGCATAACTTGAATTTTTCTTCAAGCTTCAGCATTGACATTCTGAATTCTTCTTTCAGTGCCTCAGGCAGAGGGGTTATCTTTATGACTATGACCTTTCTTGAAGGTTTGTTCCCTGCTTCAGTCTCTTGAGCAAAAGGAGTGAGTGAACTGTGTGTTCTCTAGATAGAGAAGGGATGTGGCCTTTGATCTGCACCCTTTCTTGGGCTGCTGCAAGCTCCTTTCATAAGAGGCCAGTGGTTTGGAGGAGGTGAACTAAGGCTGTTGGAGGCCACAGCTAGAAGCACACATCTGACTCCTGTATCAAGACAGGCCACTCCCCTCCCTACCCAAGCCAGCTGGGTGAAAGCCACCGCCAGGCATTTTTCCAGGCACACATCACCCCAGAACCCAGCCAGAGATCAGCACTGATACCAATGGGGAATCCCAGACAATCAGCACCTAAGTCCAGAATCCCGCCTACAGAGAGGGAGGTGCAGCCTGGTTTGGCTCTCCAGGGCACCTAGGAGATAGAAACAGTGCCCAAGGGCATGTTTAGCTGGTTTATGCATCAAAGCCCCTGCCCCAGAGAACCTGTCTAAGATCCCAAAAGACAACTCGCAGCAGCCAGATTTTGTACCTGCCTATCCTTGAACTGAGCATACTTGTAATCATCCTTCCTTAAAAACTTGAGAAAGCTGGGCGTGGTGGCATACCAACTGAAATCCCCGCCAGTTGGGAGGCTAAACCAGGAGGATTGCAGGTTCGAGGCCAGCCTGGGCAATTTAGTGAGTCCATGCCTGAAAATAAAAATAATTTAAAAGGGATGGATATACATAAGTGGTTGGAGTGTTTGCCTAGGCCCTGACATCGGTTCTCAGTACTGGAAAAAAAAAAAGAAGAAGAAGAAGAAGAAAGAAAAGCAACAAACAATCATGAGAGAAGGGCTGGGGGTGTAGCTCAGTAGTAGTTCACAAGGCCTTAGGTTTGATTTCCAGCACTGCAGAAAAAAGAAGTATGTTGTTACATCTTCCAGAGTTAACCTGTAACTTGATCCCCTTCTGGTTTCTTCACTGATGAGCTGTGATGCCTTCAGGTGATATTGTAACAGGGGTTCCCTTGTGGCTTACATGTTTATTTCTTTTTCCAAACCTCCTCCTTTCTGATCTTCTCCTCCCTGATCTTTTCCCTAACCTTTTCCCTGATCTTCTCTGATCTTCTTTTCCCTAACCTTCTCCTCCCTCATCTTCTTTTCCCTGATCTCTCCTCTATAATCTCATTTTCTCTGAATCACCTCTTTAAAAATCCCCTGTTCCTCCTGATGGGCAGAATCACAGTCTTTGGGACAAGAGTCCCCTGTATTTCTCATTTGCTAGCAAGGCGATAAACCTTCTTTGTCCTGGGCTAGGGTTATGGCTCAATGGTAGAGCACTTGCCTAACATATGTGAGGCACTGGGTTTTATTCTTAGCACCGTATATAAATAAATTAATAAAATAAAATCCATTTTTTAAAAAAGGCTGGGGATATAACTCAGTTGGTAGAATGCTTGTCTCACATGCACAGGCCCTGGGTTCAATCCCCAGAAACACAAAAATAAATAAATAAAATTATCTTTTTACTTTTTTCTCAAAACCATGTCCTCATTATTGGATTGGCATGGGGACAAGTACTGAACTTTCAGCAACAATATGAGGATATCAGACCCCAAGTCAGGCATGGGACATACACCTGTAATTCCAGCAATTATGGAGACTAAAGCAGGAGGATCACAAGTTCAAGGCCAGCCTCAGCAATTTAATGAGATCCTTGACAAATTAGTGAGACCTTGTATCAAACTTTAAAATTAAAAGGAGTGGGAATAGGGCTGGGGATGTGGCTCAGTGGTAGAGCACTTACTAGCAAGTAGGAGGCCATGGGTTCAATCCTCAGCACCACATAAAAATAAATAAGTGAAATAAAGGTATTGTGTCCAATTACAACTAAAAAATTTTTAAAAAAAGGACTGGGAATGTAACTCAATAGTAAAATGTCCCTGTATTCAATCCCCAGTACCAAAAAGAAGAAAGAAAAAAAAGTACCAGAACCCATATGCCCTTAAAGAGAGAGAGAGAGAAGAGAAAGAATTTTAATATTTATTTTTTAGTTTTCAGCAGACACAACAGCTTTGTTTGTATGTGGTGCTGAGGATCGAACCCAGGCCGCACGCATGGCAGGCGAGCGCACTACCACTTGAGCCACATCTCCAGCCCTTCATATATTTATTGATTGATGTATATCTTCTTCTGAGAAGTGTCTGTTCAATTTCTTAGCCCATTTATTGATTGTGTTGTTGTTGTTGATGATGTTATTATTTATTATTATTAATATTTTGGGTTTTTCGAGTGTTTTTTTTTCTTTTTGGGTGGGGGATACCGGGTATTAAACTCAGGGGCCCTCAACCACTGAGCCACATCCCCAATCCTATTTTTGTATTTTATTTAAAGATAGGATCTCACTGAGTTGCTTAGCACCTCACTAAATTGCTGAGGCTGGCTTTGAACTTTCGATCTTTCTGCTTTAGCCTCCGGAGCTGCTGGGGATTATAGGCATGTACCACCCAGCCCAGCTTTGAGTTCTTTATAAATCCTAGAGATTAGTGCTGTATCTGATGTGCATGTAGTAAAGATGTTCTCCCATCTGTGGACACTCTCTTCATGTTATTGATTGTTTACTTTGCTGAGAAGAAGATTTTTAGTTTGAATTCACCCCCCCACCCCTTTTTTTTTTTTTTTTTTTTTTTTTTTTGCGTTGCTGGGGGATTGAACCCAGGGCCTTGTGCATGCAAGCCAAGCACTCTAACAACTGAGCTATATCCCCAGCCCCTGAATTCATCCCATTTATTGATTCTTGATTTTAACTCTTGCCCTTTAAGAGTCTGATTTAGGAAGTCAGAACCTAATCCAACAAGATGAAGATTTGGACCTACTTTTTCTTCTATTAGGTGCAGGGTTTCTGGTCTAATTCTTAGGTCCTTGATCCACTTTGAGTTGAGTTTTATGCACAAGCAATTCTTGTCCGAGCCACTTGCTCAAGTTGGGGACTCACTTGCCCAAGTTAGATTAGAAAGTCATTGAAAAGAACCCCACTCAGCCAATGAACAAGAGAAATACCCAGTTTGTTTTAAGATACCACCTGGGGAATCTGTGCTTACTGTGATGGATCTGAGGCGCCTCCCTGGGCCTCTAGACACTAGGATTTTCCTCATTTCATCAGGAATAAAGTACTAAGCAAGTAGTTTGGGGCCAGAGCATCTGGCCAGGAGCCCTGGCTCTATCCTTATAAGGGGGTAATCTTGAACAAGTCAGTTAAACTCTGCAAACCTCAAGTTGCTGGTTTATAAACACAACAATCATACCCTTCAATTTTACAGGGTTCCTGAGAGGGTCAAGGGAAATAAAGGCAGTCTTTTATAAATGATGAGATTACATGGATGATAAGGACTATTATTAGTAATGGCCAGGCATTCTCTTTTTTTTTTTTTTTAAAGAGAGAGAGATGAGAGAGAGAGAGAGAGAGAGAGAATTTTTTAATATATATTTATTTTAGTTCGAGGCGGACACAACATCTTTGTTTGTATGTGGTGCTGAGGATCGAACCCAGGCCGCACACATGCCAGGCGAGCACGCTACTGCTTGAGCCACATCCCCAGCCCTGGCCAGGCATTCTCTATTCTGGTATTGGCCTTGCCTTACCCAGGGTAAGTCCCTTCTCCTCTCTGCATGAACTAGAAGAACTTCCCTGTTGAGCAAGTCTGACAGTCAAGGATGACTGTATGAGAGATTTAGACCATGGGAACCTCTGGGAGGGAAGGCCAGGCAAGGCAGAGAAGCAATCAGTATTGAATGATGGAAAAAGTGACCCCCACATGGGGAGTCCAAGATTCTGGCAGCCTTGGATTTAAGTAGGTAGGTCCCAACTGGTTGTCCTCTGTTTCCTGAGCAGCTCCAAAGTGAAGCCTACCCACTGAGTGTCAGGCCAAAATGAGGCCAGGGCCTATGGCCCTGCTGCTTGGAAGGGCCACTCTGAGCAGAGCTAGTATCTGCTGGCCAGGCAGACATTATGTCATCAGTGCATCTGGAAACCACAGACCCGCCCTTCCGGGTCTCCAGGGCCCTAATCCTCCCTGGCCAAGATCCCTGAGTTCCACACTCTTTGTGTCCCCAACCATTCACATTCCAGGATCCCAAGGAATTGAACTGAGACTTCCTGGGCTTCTGTCCAAGCAGCTAGTTCTAGTTTCCCGTCCCTTGGGAGTAAACAATACAACATTAAACAAAGGCCACTGCCTCCGCCTTGAGGAAAACACTGGGTCTTGTTAAATGTGGTGCTTAACTGTTTACGTCTCTATACCCATATTTTGTTCCAAGATAGAAACTGAGGGAACTATATTTATTGTTATTTTCCTGTCCCCTCCCTTGAATGTCCAGGTACTACAAATATTGCTTACTTTGAGATACTGGAGCAAACATATTTTGACTTGAAAACTTGGGTGTTTGATTCCAGCTTTGCTCATTCTCTTTATTTTTTCCTAGGAATTGAACTCAGGGGCATTCTACCACTGAGCTACCTATCCCCCCTCTTTTTTAAACAGGGACTCATTAAGCTACAGAGGCCTCAGTCACCTGGCATTGCACCTTCTTAATCAGTCAACCTCACAGCCTCTCAAACTGTTTTTTTATCTACAAAATGGGGCCAATAAATAGACCTCTGGAGTTACTGTGAGGACACTATGACTCACTGCATGTCAGTTGGTCATGGTCACACACAGTAGGTACTTATTGTAGCTTGGTCTTCCCCACTCTCCATTCATTCTTTCAGGAGGCCTTGGTGCTCAGATTTGAGCCCAAGGCAATGCCCTGGAGGGTTGTAAAATCTTGAATTGCTGGGTCCCTACACCAAAGCCTCTGTCTGATTCAGCAGGTCTGGGCAAGATTCTGAGATTTGCATTTCTAACAAACTCCCTTGGGCAGCAACTGCTATGGCTGCTGCTGCTGGTCCTTGACCTGCACTTTGAGAACCGCTGTTAGAAGTGTGCACAGCCCTCCCTTAACTGTGAGGGAAGAAGTGGAAGAGCTGACACACCTGCCATCTCCTCCCAGCACAGGCCTTCAACCAAGCTCTAGGGATTGTGGATTTAGCTCAGTGGCAGAATGTTGCCTAGCATGCCCAAGGCCTTGAGTTCAGTCTTCAGCCCTGAAAAACAAAACAAAGTAACTGAGCTCTTTGATGGACCTATTAAATGTGCAGGACTTCACATATTTTTAATGGCTTTATTGACATAATTTATATATCATAAAATTCTTCCATTTTAATAGGATGAAGTTTTGGAAAGTTTACAGAGTTGTACAATCATCTCAGAATCCCGTTGTAGAACATTGCCATCACCCCCTCAAAAAAAAATTTGCTTAAACCCACCTGTGGTCAAGACCCACGCCCACTCCAATCACCAGGCAACTGCTGGTCTGCTTCCTGCCTCTAAGTTTTGCCATAAGTTTCATATACATAGATACATACCATATATGAGCTTTTGGTATCTGGCTTCTTTTGGTCAGCCTAATGGGAATGGAGGATGTGGCTCAGTGGTAGAGTGTTAACATAGGATGCATGATGCCCTAGGTTCAACCCTCAGCACTGCAAAACAAAAACAATCAGCATCATGTTTTTGAACTCCATCCATGTTGTAGCATGCAATAATAATCCATTCCTTTTTAGTCCTGCCTAGTACTCCATGATATGGAGATACCACAGTTTATCCATTCACCAGTGACACACATTTGAGTTGTTTACAGTTTTTGACATTGTGAATAAAGCTGCTATGAACATTCATATGCAAGCTTTTATGTATTTTCAAATGCTATTTTTAAGGATCAATCATGATTTACCAATCTCCCTTCTCTGGTCCATAGTGTCTACCCTCTCCACTGTTAGAGGTGTTGGGTAAAGAGTCAATTCCAAAGGGCTAGTGTGGGGCCCTAACTTCTCCCACCAGCAGTTAGCCAGTTGATATCAAACCCAGACCCCTCCCCAGGTCCTGTCAGTCCATAGCCTCACCTCATCCATCATCATTGCCCTCCCGCTCATTACCCCAAATGTTATGGTTTGATTTAGAGCTGGTGATTAGAGGATTTTGCCTTTCAGTTAAATTAAACTTTTCAAAGCAGCCAGTAGGGAGAGAATGAAAACAGGATTGACCCAGATCCTTTGAAAATCCTGGAGCTTCTCATTCATCAGAGCATCACTAGGCCTGGGATGTCCCTTTGAAAGGGGTACAGTCTGGTCCAAAACTAGCATTGTCTCCATAGAGCACCTCTCTCCATAGCTAGTCAGGAGCAAACCTAGGACCCATACGCTGGCCTTCTATTACAGCCACCCTGTTCCCTTTATGGTGTTTGGCAGACTTCGTTTCTAAAACACCTAAGCTCTTCTTTTATCTCAGGCACATTGCAGCAGCTCTGTGGGACAGTGCCTTTCCTGTTCTACTTTAGAGACCTTCTATGAAGGTCCATGGAAAGCCACATGGTAAGGCCACCAAAGTATACCCTGTATACACACGTTGTCACTTGTAAGGGCCCAAAAGGAACTATCAGAGCAAAGGTTAAATCTCCAAGACCATTTTCTCCAAGCCAGGGGCCAGCTTTTCTCTCCAAGGACCAGTTCCTCTCCAGTTTGGCAAACCTCTCCCATGCCAGGCAGTTCCTGAACTCAAATCATAGGCCATGCCATTTGTATAGGAGGTTCTGCCCTCAGATCAAAATGTCTAGGTCTGTGCTCCTGTGGGAAAATGGGGAAGTAGTGACCTCAGGCTCCTCACTTGTGCCTGGGTAATGCTTTCAATCCTGCCTCTTGCCTGGACCAGCTAATAGAAGGAGGTGGTAGATGTACCTGTCATGGGAGAATTATGGGGCTTTTATGGGCTAATTCATGTCAGAGAAATACAAAGGGAGGAAGTGGCTTTGTTCCTAGAATCAGTGAAGTGGAAATAAATACCCTTTTGGAAAACAGTCTCCCCTGAGTAGTCTCTTTCAACTTGCTACCCAGATTCACCAAGTCAAAGAGTAGCCCTGCACCAGAGTTAAAGTTGTACTATGTAGTAATGAGAGATTGGGTGAATTAGTCCAGAACTATATGCTTGGGATTGGGGTTATTATTACTGTTATTCTTATTAGTAGTAGTAGTAGTATTTAGTGCCCGGGATTGAACCAAAGGGCACTCAACCACTGAACCACATCCCCAACCACTTTTTGTATTTTATTTAGAGATAGGGTCTCACTGAGTTGCTTAGGGTCTCACTAAGTTGCTGAGGCTGGCTTTGAACTCACAATCCTCCCGCCTCAGCCTCCTGAGCCCCTGGGATTACAGGTGTGTGCCACCTTGCCCAACTTGGGGCTGGAGTTATAGCTCAGTGGTAGAGTGCTTAGCACTTGTGAGGCCCAGGATTCCATCCCCAACACCAAAATATTGTCCCCCAAAAGCTATGTGCTTGTACTTATCGTATAGAAAGGATTTACAGCAAGTGGACAAGAATAAAGGCCCAGAGTATGTCAATCCCAGTCCTGTAACCTGTGTGACCTGGGTAAATTAACATCTCTGACCTCAGTTTCTTCATCCATAAGATAGTCATCATCTCATAAGGTTATGTAAAATTCTTTACTCATTACCTGATAATAAGTGTGTCCAAAGTGGCAACTGTCATGTTCATTTTATTTATTTATTGTGGTGCTGGGGATTTAACCAGAGCCTCGTGAATGCTAAGCACAAACTCTACAATTAAGCTACACCCCACCCTATTTATTTCTATTTAGAAGAAAATCCTCCAAGTGGGTGCACTGTTCTTAGAGGTTCTGCAATAACAGGTGAATGCATGGAGTGGAAAGAATAAGGGCCTATTAGATCTCCTTGCTCCAAAAACTCACATAATATATTGTTCTCAGAGGATATATCAGAAATTGAGCTGGAAAGAACTGATATTACTCAGCTTTGATATTTATTTATTTACTTAGTATCAGGGATTGAACTCAGGGGTGCTCAACCACTGAACCACATCCCAGCCCTTTTTGTTTCTTTTTGAGAAAGAGTCTTGCTAAGTTGCTTAAGACCTTGCTAAATTGCTGAGGCTGGCTTTGAACTCTCCATCCTCCTGCCCCAGCCTCCTGAGCCACTGAGATGCATACAACACCATGCCTAGCAGATTTTATTATCATTTGTTGCTGTTGTTGTTTTGGGGGGGTACTAGGGACTGAACTCAGGAGTACACATGTTGAGAGCCACAGCCTAAGGGGCCCCAGCAAACTTCCAGCTGCCAGCAAACTTTCAGACTGCCGGCTGATGATTGGCTCACAGCGGCCCCAGCAACATCTAGCTGATTGGCTCCTCTGCGGTGATGCTCATTGGAGATGCTCATTGAGCTGTTTCCCTGCCCTTTCAGACTACCAGCTGATGATTGGCTCACAGCGGCCCCAGCAACATCTAGCAACATCTAGCTGATTGGCTCCTCTGCGGTGATGCTCATTGGGCTGTTTCCCTGCCCTTTCAGACCACGGAGCTGCTCATTGGGGGACTTTTTTGGCTTCGCCCATGCGACCCAGCCAATCGGCCTCAAGAGCAGGAGGATTGTGGGAGGTGAAGAGGCTGGTGGGTGTGAAAGTGGCTAGTGGGAAGCCAGTGGTGGCAGTTGGGCTCTGAGGGTTTTTTCCTGAGGAGCTGTTTTGTTTGGCATGTGTGGTTCTAAAAATAAAGTTAGTTTCTTTTGACAAGTGGCTCCTGAATTGTGCCCAGCCAGACTATGGGCATTTGGTGGCCCGTACGGGGATCGAACCCGCGACCTTGGCGTTATCAGCACCAAGCTCTGATGAATCCAAATTTAAAAAGTTTAGAGTAAGGGCTGGGGATGTGGCTCAAGCGGTAGCGCGCTTGCCTGGCATGCGTGCGGCCTGGGTTCGATCCTCAGCACCACATACAGACAAAGATGTTGTGTCCGCCAAAAACTAAAAAATAAATATTAAAAAAAATTCTCTCTCTCTCTCTCTCTCTCTCTCTCTCACCTCTCTCTTTAAAAAAAAAAAGTTTAGAGTAAAAAGGGTTATTTTAAATTTATCTTTGGGGAATATATACCCCTTCCCAACCTTCCCAATTCCTTCTTTTTGCTTTAATAAGTACATTTTAATAGTTTGATGAGCTCTTTCAACTATGCCTTGTCCCTGTGGATTGTATGGGATTCCTGTTATATGAGTAATGCCAAATGATGAGCAAAATTGTTTAAAAGAGGTAGAAGTATAACCAGGGGCATTATCTGTTTTTAACTGTTTTGGAACGCCCACAGTGGCAAAATTTTGTAAGCAATGAGCTATAACATCTTTAGTTTTTTCTCTGGCATGAAGGGAGCCCATCAAAAATCCAGAAGAAGTATCAACTGTAACATGTAAATATTTTAATTTTCCAAATTCTGGAAAGTGTGTGACGTCCATATGCCAAATATGGTTAGGTATCAATCCTCTAGGATTGATTCCAAGATTAACTTGTGGTAAAAAGGTCACACAGTTTTGACATTGTTTTATTATATGTCTAGCTTGTTCCTTAGTTATTTTAAAACGCTTTTGTAAAGTATTAGCATTGACATGGAACCTTTTATGAAAATTTGTAGCTTCTTCTAGTGTAGAGAAAATATGTATGTCATGTGTAGTTTTATCTGCTAAATCATTGCCCAAACTAAGGGCTCCAGGCAATCCTGTATGTGCCCTGAGATGTCCTATAAAGAATGGATCTTTTCTGTCCCAGATTAGACTTTGTATAGTGGAAAGCAAAAAGAAAACAGTAGAGGAAGGGGAAATCCTACCAGCATCTTCAAGGGATACTATAGCATTAACTATATACTGACTATCAGAAAATAAATTAAATATAGAATCTTTAAACATCACAAAAGCTTGTAATACTGCATTAAGCTCTATCTTTTGAGCTGATTGTTTGGGTACTAAAAATGTAAAAGTTTGATCAGGTGTAACTATTGCTGCTGTACCATTATTTGACCCATCAGTGAATATATTTGGAGCATTCCCGATAGGTGTTTTTCTTGTCATTTTTGGAAATATTACAGGATGCGATGACCAAAAAGACAATAAAGGATTAGATGGTAAGTGGTTATCAAATGAAACATTAGATTTGCACATGATTATTGCCCAAGTATTTAACTCATTAGCTAACTCATCAATTTGATTCATAGTATATGGAGTAATAATTTTATTGGGAGAAATTTCAAACACTCCCTTTGCTGCTTTTATTCCTTTGAGTATTAATTGTCCTACAGCCTCAGGATACCTAGTAAGAATAGTGTTAGGAGAATAAGATAAATGTATCCATAATAATAAACCTTCTTGGGCTGGGGATGTGGCTCAAGCGGTAGCGCGCTCGCCTGGCATGTGTGCGGCCCGGGTTCGATCCTCAGCACCACATACAAACAAAGATGTTGTGTCCGCCAAAAACTAAAAAATAAATATTAAAAAATAAATAAATAAAATTTAAAAAAATAATGGACCTTCTTGCCAAAATACTCCTGTAGGAATATTTTTTGTTGGTAGTACAATAAATAATAAAGGCAAACTTATATCAATTCTATCCAAATGCATATTTTCCATATATGTTCAATGATTTTTAATGCCTTTCTTGCTTCAGGCGTTAACATTCGGGGTGAATTTGGATCTGATGGACCTTTTAGGATATCAAATAAAGGTCCCAACTCTCCTGTTGGTATACCTAGATAAGGCCTTATCCAATTTATGTCTCCTAATAACTTTTGAAAGTCATTAAGTGATTTGAGTTGATCTACTCGTATTTGAATTTTTGGTGGACGGACCATGGTTGAGGATAATAGAACTCCTAAATAATTAATTGGAAATTTTAATTGTATTTTATCTATTGCTATCTCTAGATTATAATTTTTTAATAAGTTTGTAAGTGTGGCATAATATTCTAGCAATGTGTTTTTAGCTTTGTGTGCTAATAAAACATCATCCATATAGTGAAATATTTGTAGTTCAGGATTTTGATTTCTAAGTGGCTGGATTGCTTTGTTAACATAAACATAAATTTGACACATAGTTGGGCTGTTAGCCATCCCTTGAGGGAGTACTTTCCATTCATATCTCTGATCAGGACCTTCATGATTCAGTGCAGGGATAGTAAATGCAAAACGTGGACTATCCTCAGGATGAATTGGAATTGAAAAAAAACAATCTTTAGTATCTATAACTAAAACATACCAAGTTTTTGGCAAAGCAGACAATTGAGGAATCCCCGATTGAGCAGGTCCCGTAATAACCATCTCATTATTAATGGCTCTTAAATCTTGCAATAATCTCCATTTACCAGATTTCTTTTTGATGACAAAAATGGGAGTATTATGGGGAGATACAGAAGGTTGTATATGTCCTTCCGCTAATTGTTGTTTGACCAGATCATGGGCTGCTTGTATCTTTTCTTTAGTCAGGGGCCACTGAGGAACCCATACTGGTCTTTCTGATTTCCAAGTAATTTTTATTGTCTCAGTGGCCCTTTCTGAAAATCCAACCCATGTCTGTCTGTTCCTTGATCTATTTGTATTGGTGCTGCTATACCTTGTTCTTGTTTTCCTAATCTTTTTCCTTTCCTAAAACCTTGTCTAGTCATAATAGTGGGTGCATTTTGGTTGATGTTATTTGTTAATGTCAAACCTAATTGATCTAGGACATCTCGTCCCCATAAATTTATAGGAAGATGATCCAATACATATGGCTGTATAGTTCCTTCACATCCTTCAGGATCCTTCCAATCTAATACCATTGCACTTCTATGGGGATTAGTCGCCACTCCTGGGCCTTGAAGCGTTTGAGTGGCTTGTTGTAATGGCCAATGTTTTGGCCATTCTTGACCAGAGATGATGCTAAGGTCTGCACCTGTATCCAGTAGCCCATTAACTTCATGTCCTTGAATATTTAGTTTTAGCATGGGGCTAGAATATAAATTTAAAGACAGCATAGCCCAATCTACACCTGTGGAGCCTAATCCCTTGGAACCTCTTTCTACAGCACGACTGGAAAATTTATCATGTAGGCTTGGTATTATTATTAACTGTGCTATTCTATCTCCTGGTGAAATTACTGATATACCCTTTGGAGAACTGGCTATAATTTTTATTTCACCTTCATAATCGGGATCAATTACCCCAGGACTTATCATAAGTCCTTTTAGAGTAGAAGAGCTGCGTCCCAATAATAAGCCTACTGTTCCTTTGGGAAGAGGTCCTTTCACCCCTGTGGGAATGATTTGAACTCCCATCTCTGGAGTTAGTACTGATCTGGCAGAGGCGCAGATGTCCAACCCTGGATAAACACTTGATCCTTGTTCGTTTTTTGATAATGGAGTACCCTCTAGCAGATTTTATTATTATTTGTTGTTGTTGTTGTTTTGAGGGGGTACTAGGGACTGAACTCAGGAGTACACAATCACTGAGCCATATCTCCAGCTCTATTTTGTATTTAATTATGAGACAGGGTCTCACTGAGTTGCTTAGCACCTCGCTTTTACTGAGGCTGGCTTTGACCACACAATCCACAAGCCTCAGCTTCTCAAGCCACTAGGCATGCGCCACCTTGCCTGGCTAGATTTTATTTATTTATTTATTTGGTACTGGGGATTGAACTCAGGGGCACTTGACCACTGAACCACATCCCCAGCCCTATTTTGTATTTTTTCATTTATTTATTTAGTTAGTTAGTTAGTTAGTTTGAGAATTTTAATATTTATTTTTTAGTTTTCGGCAGACACAACATCTTTGTTTGTATGTGGTGCTGAGGATCGAACCCGGGCCGCACGCTTGCCAGGCGAGTGCGCTACCGCTTGAGCCACATCCCCAGCCCCTGTATTTTTTCATTTAGAGACAGGGTTTCACTGACTTGCTTAGCACCTTACCTGGCCATTACTGAGACTGGCTTTGAATTCAGGATTCTCCTGTCTCAGCCTCCCCAACTGCTAGGTTTACAGGTGTGGGCCACTGCGCCTAGCTTAGATTTTATTTTCAATAAAGCATTTTTTTGTGTGTTTCTACTGTTCATTCGCCCTTTGGTTTCTTCATTTTTAGTTGTTCATTCATCCATTCAACAGAAACTGAAGTGACAGCAGTGTGTCAGAATCTGTGGAATGTGCTGGAAAAAAGTGTTCTCAATACTAAACACATTCCCAGAAGTAAAGATTTGTACAATGTTCAACCACTTTTGCAGTATTTTTTGTTGTTGTTATTTTACCTTCTCACATCTTTCAAGGCAGGGATAAGAAAATAAAGACTGAGGTTGTGATAATTCACCAACTAAAAAGTAGCATGACTGACTCAGATTCAGGTCTTCTGACATTAGAGCAGTTCACTTTACAGGATACCTCACTGCCAGAGGACAGAGTAATTAATAAATGAGTAAGATGGGGCCCCTCCCTGCATTCTCCATAATTGATGCTTCTAGAATACTGGTCACCTCCCCTCATTGCAGCCTCTTCTTTAGTGCCATATTAGAGGTACTTATTTTCATGGCTCTCTCCATTCTTTGTGGGATCTGGAAGGCAGAGGCAGTTCTGACTCATCTCCATATTCTAAGAGCCTGCCCAGGATAAGGTAAAGGATCCTAACAATGCTCATTGTCCTTCTGGGTTCTTAGTTGCCAACAATGGAGCAGGGCCTGGGGCATAGGTGGTGCTCCAGCTATAAAGAGGCTATAAAGAAAGTAGCAAGATGTGGTGCTACACACTTGTAATCCCAGCTACTTGGGAGTTTGAGGCAAGAGTGTAACAAGTTTAAGTCTAGTCTGGACAATTTAGTGAGACTGTCTCAAAATGAAAAAGGGGGGGGCTGGGGATGTGGCTCAAGCGGTAGCACGCTTGCCTGGCATGCGTGCGGCCCGGGTTCGATCCTCAGCACCACATACAAACAAAGATGTTGTGTCCGCCGATAACTAAAAAATAAATATTAAAAATTCTCTCTCAAAAAAAAAAAAAAAGAAAAAGAAAAAGGGGGCCTGGGGTGGTGGCTCAGTGGTAGAGTGTTTTCCTAGCATGTGTGAGGCACTGGGTTTGATTCTCAGCACCACATATAAGCAAATAAATAAAAAGGTCCATCAATAACTAATAAAAACCTTTAAAAAATGAAAAAGGGCCGAGGATGGAGCTTGATGGCAGAGTGCTTGCCTATCATATGTAAGTCCCTAGACCTAGATTCAACCCCCAGTACTATAGTGGGAATGGGGAGCAAAGATCTGGCTTCTATGTGAAGGAAGTAGGAGAGAGTAAGAGTTTTCAAAGGTTCTGGAAGGGCAAACAGAATTCTGATGTACTTCTATGTCCCGGACTGAAGCTCAGAGTATGGGGAGACCTACACATATCTTTAATTAAACACAAGAGTAAGAAATACTTCCAGCCCCTGCAGAGGCTTAGAGCTTGGGTCCAAAACTTCTGATGGCCAAAGCTGCTTAAGTTCCTAGACAAGACCTTTGAGTTGGCCCTGGTCAGATGGCCTTGCCTTACAGAGGCATGGAGACACAGCCTCCTGACCTTGCCTTGCTCAAATGTGTAGATGGGCTTCACTGGAGCTAACCACTCAGATGCAGTGGAAGCCTCAGGGCTTAGGGAAATGATGTGGCTCTCATCTGGACACCAACTTTGAGATGTGGAATATTCCAATAAACAGCCTAACTGAGCTGTGGATTCTGAGCTGTGGGTTCCTCTTTCCCAAACTCCTTTTTTTTTTTTTTTTGCACCAGGGATTAAACCCAGGGGTACTTAACCACTGAGTTCTGGCCGCCCCCCATTCCCCCCTCCCCCCCAGGCCTTTTTATTTTTTATTTTGAGACAACATTTCCCTAAGTTGCTTAGGGCCTTGCTAAATTGCTGAGGCTGGCCTTGAACTTGTGATCCTGTGATCCTCCTGCTTCAGCTTCCCAAATCACTAGGATTGCAGGTGTGTACCATGGTGCCTGGCCCCAAACTCTGGATATCCTAAAAATTATACAACTCTTCAACCATCTTCAGTCTGTGTCTATCTATCTCTTTCTTTTTTTAATTTTGTACTGGGAATTGATTACCAATGAGTTATGTCCCCTATCCTTTTTATTTTATTTTTTTAAATTTTGAGGCAGGGTCTTGCTAAAATTTTGAGGTTGGCCTTAAAACTGGGATACTCCTGTCTCAATTTCTTGAGTTGCTGGATTACAGGCATATGCCACCATACCTAATCAACTTCAGTTTCTCTAAAGTGAATTCTGTTGACCAAGGGATGAGCCAGAGACAAGGGGTGGGGTGGTGGGGGGAGGGAGAAAAAGAAATGAGAGATAAGATAAAGCATTTAATTGTATGGAGAAACCCTGAGGATCCAAGGAAGGGGTCATCAATGCTTCCCAGGAAAGCCTGAAAAAGCTTTGGAGGAAGAAGAGGATTGAACTGGGTAAAAAGGATTGGCAGAGGTTTGCTATGCAGTGGGGAGGGAAAGGAGCTTTACAAGAAGGCACAGCATGTTCAGGGACACAGAGCTGTCAATAGGTAATTGAAGAATGCTGAGAAGTCTGGCTGGACTGGAGGATGAACAGGGAGGCAGGAAGTAAGGCAGGAAAGGCCAGCAGGGCAAAACAGAACTTGAGACCTTGCTGTGACCTTAGGACAATATCTAAACTGTTTGGGAGGTTGAGAAGTTTTGTGTTTGGAAGAGAATCTAACATTTATTCTGAGAAATAAAGCTGTGCTTGCAGTGACAACACTGGGTCCAGAGGCTTCCAAGCATTTTCTCTTTGTCACACAATGTGTATCTTTTACAGACAGGGACACGGAGCTATGATGCTGTGGTCCTTCCACAGGCCCAGAATCATACGAACAGGGAACAGGATATAAGCAGAGACCTCAGCAGAGCCATGATAGCCCCTTTGAGGGGAGGATGTCCTTCTGTGGAAAGAAGCAAGTTGCTGCTTTTTTTTTTTTTTAATATTTTTTAGTTGTACTTGGACACAATACCTTTATTTTATTTTATTTGTTTGTTTTTTGTTTATTATGTGGTGCTGAGGATTGAACCCATGTGCTTTGTGAGTGCTATACCGCTGAGCCACAACCCCAGCCCAGGTTGCAGCTTTTTAAAGAGTTTCCTCTTCTGTTTTTTTCTTTTTTCTTTTTTGATACTGAGGATTGAACCAAGGGGTGCTGTACCACTGCACTAAATCCTGACTTTTGGGGGTTTTATCTTTTATTTTATTTTATTTATTTATTTTGGTACCAGGGATTGAACCCAGGGGTGCTAAACCATTGAGCCAGCCATTATTTTATGTTTTATTTTGAGACAGGGTTTTGCTTAGTTGCTTAGGCCTCACTAAATTGTTGAGGTTGGCTTTGAGTTTAAGATCTTCATGCCTCAGCGTCTTGAATCCCTGGGATTACAGAAGTGTGCTAACACATCTATTTTCTTTCTTTCTTTTTATTTTTTGTACCAGGGATTGAACCCAGGTACTCTTAACCACTGAGCAACATCCCTGGCCCTTATTTATTTATTTGTTTGTTTGTTTGTTTATATTTTTTGAGATAGTTTCGCTATGCTGCCCAGGTTGGCCTTCAACTCTTGGGCTCAAGCAACCCTCCTGCCTCAGCTTTCTGAGTAGCTAGGCTCATACCACTGTGCCCAACTCTCTTCTGATCTTAATATCTAACACCTGGATCCCCTCTCCAGCCACCACAGCACCAACCAAAATCTCATATAAATCAGAGACCTCAGCAGAACCACTTCCTTCTCCAGATTCTGGTGTGACTCCAGATTCTGGTACACCAAGTGCATGGTAGAAGCTCAGTAAATAGCTGTCGGATGAAATTTCCTTTTGGTTTTGGCCAAGAAGTGTCTCCTGACTCTCTGGTTCACCAAAGTCTTATGGTAAAGAAAGGGTCTCCATCTACTTCCACATTGACCCTTAGGGTGAATGCTCCTCAGATTGTTCCCCAGTTCAGAGAGCCACTTAAGGGAGACTTCCTGGAGGGAGTAAGGCCTAGATGACTGCACTTGAGAGAGAGGAGAAGTGGAGGGGCAGAGTGGGAGGTAGGCTCACAATGAGGTTGGGTGTGGGGAGGCCACTTGCAGAAGCTACTCAGAGAGAAGAGTGTCAGTTGCTGCCACCTTCCGGTGCCTAATTTCCTCATCTGCAAAAGGCTGTGCTCACACCTGCCTCAAGCAGGCCTCTCTGACCAGGTGGTGGGTGGTTAGAGAGGGTGGAGGGAGCAAAGTCCAGAGAGGAATGAGCTTTGCCTGACCTGAAGTGTGACCAGGCCCTTAGTGGGTGGTCACTGCATGTCTCAGATGTAGCTAGTTATGTGTTTGTCCTGCAAAATGGACTCAATAATGGTATCTACCATTTTGGTGTGGTGGCACATGCTTATAATCCCAGTGACTCCAGAGGCTAAGGCAGGAGGATTGCAAGTTTGCAAAAAGGTATCTACCTCATAAGATTTCATGAGAACTAGTTTTTTGTGTGGTACTGGAGACTGAATCCAGGGGTGTTCTAACATTTAGCTGCCTCCCCAGTCCTTTTTTTTTTTTTTTTTTTAAAGAAAGGATCTTGCTAAATTGCTAACGGTCTTGTTCAGTTTCTGAGGCTGGCCTTGAATTTGCAATCTCCTGCCTTGGCCTCTGGATTCACTGGGATTACAGGTATGAACCACTATTCCTGGCTTCCTTTTCATTTTTTATTTATTTATTTTTGGGGGGGTGGTACTGGGGATTGAACCTAGGGACGGACACTTTACCACTGAGCTATATTCCCAGTTCTTTGTAATTTTTATTTTGAAACAGGGTCTTACTACGTTGCTTAGGGCCTTGCTAAATTGCTAAGTCTGGCTTTGAATTATTATCCTCCTAAATCAGGCTCTGGAGCTGTTGGGATTACAGGAGTGCATTACTACCCCTGGCCCCTTTTTATTTTTTGAGGGTCTCATTAAGTAGCCCAAGCTGCTCTTGAACTCACAATCTTCCTGCTTCAGCCTCCCAAATAGTACCAAGTTCTTTACCACTGAACTACACCCCTAGCCCTTCTATCTTGATTTTGTCTGGGTTTTTTTTTGTTTGTTTGTTTATTCGTTTGTTTAAAAAAATAATTTTGTGGGCTGGGGATGTGGCTCAAGCGGTATCGCGCTTGCCTGGCATGCGTGCGGCCCGGGTTCGATCCTCAGCCCCACATACAAACAAAGATGTTGTGCCCGCCGATAACTAAAAAATAAATATTAAAATTCTCTCTCTCTCTCTCTCTCTCTCTCTCTCTCTTTAAAAAAAATAATAATAATTTTGTACTTGTAGATGGACAGGATGCCTTTATTTTATTTATTTTTATGTGGTACTGAGGATCAAACCCAGTGCCTCATACATGTTAGGCAAGTGCTCTACCATTGAGCTACAGCCCCAGCCCATTTTTTTTTTTTTTTTTTTTTGTTACTGGGGATTGAACTCAGGATGTTTAACAACTGAGCCGCATCCCCAACCTTTTTTATTTTTATTTTGAGACAGGGTCTCACTAGGGCCTTGCTAAATTGATGATACTGGCTTTGAACTTGTGATCCTCCTGCCTCAGCCTCCCCAGCTGCTGGGATTATAGGTGTGTGCCACCACACCTGGCTTGTCTATTGTTCTTGTAGTTATATGGAGAATCACAGATGAATCAAACACTGAATTTGCCCTACCCTTTGTGTTGGGATCATAATAATCATACATGGGATCTTTGACTAAACTGTGCTAAGTACCTCATATATATCAAGTCCTTGAATTCACCAACTACCCCACTATTTATCTGCATTTTAGAGGTAATAGATCTGAATTTTCTCTGCTGGGGATGTGGCTCAAGCGGTAGCACACTCGCCATGCGTGCTGCCCGAGTTTGATCCTCAGCACTACATACAAACAAAGATGTTGTGTCTGCCGAAAACTAAAAAATAAATATTAAAATTTCTCTCTCTCTCTCTCTCAAAATAGATCTGAATTTTCTTTCTTTTTTTAAAAAAAGAGAGAGAGTTTTATAATATTTATTTTTTAGAGTTTTTTAATATTTATTTTTTAGACACAACATCTTTGTTTGTATGTGGTGCTGAGGATTGAACTCAGGCCGCACGCATGGCAGGTGAGTGCGCTACCGCTTGAGCCACATCCCCAGCCCCAGATCTGAATTTTCTATCGATGGATTCTCTCATCTGCTCAATCTAGTGAACACAAGGCACTCAGTAGACTGCTTTGGATCATCCCATATTTGTCAACATATCTGGGCCTCCTGAGCCAGCCAGATGTCTGGACTGGCCTTAGAGCTTCTGGACCAGCTACCACACCCTGTATTAGCCCTGCCTTCCCACTTTTTCTACCATGCCTGGTAGTTCTGCAGCTGCCAAGCTTGTCATTCTTCCTCCTGCACACCCAGCTATTTGGGTACTGCAAATGCCAGGTGAGGTACCTCAGTTTCTACCAGTCCTGCTCTTCTTGCCCTCCAGGTACAGGGTAGGTGTGGGGCAGGTAGCCAGGGAGAGATGAGGTGTCTCCCAAGCTAAGGATTGCTGAGATTGGACTGCAGCTGAATCAGGGCATTAACTCATCTGGAACAAAAAGCTCAGTTGTATCAAAGGAAAGACACCACACCAAAGGAATCTAAGTAACCAGAATGTGACCTCTGCTCAGATGCAAGACAATTTCTCTCCTTCATCAAAGTTAGATCAAGTGGCCCCCACCTCTTCCTGTTCTCTGCATTATCTGTTTAAGACCTACCACAAACCCAGCCACAAATTAGAAAATTAACTCTCCTGGAAATTCATAGTTGGAGTCAAGAAGTCAGAGATGACTTCTGGGATCAAAAAGTTGAAGCCTTAATTCAGAATTGAAGACCAAAGTGTATGGCCTTCAGGGAGCATGGCCTTCAGGGAGCCCTCAGGGAGCCAGTCTGAGTCAGACCACTTTCTATACTGCTTTGTGTTCGAGGAAGGAAATGTCCTCTGTTAAAGTATTTGAACAGAAAAAGAAGAGAGAAATAGGTAAAAGGTTGCTATAAGGGAACCTGAAAACACTCTACTACCATTCAATAACCCCTGTGGGGTGAACCCAGAATCTTGCAAAAAGGAGACAACACACCAGGCATTTTCTCTCATCTAGACTCACTTCGGTACACCTCTTCCCTCCCTGCCTCCAGTACTGTCACACACTCAGGTCTGGTAGTTTGTTCACCCTGATTTCCTGGAAACTCCACCTACCATCCAACCTTTCCCAGGTCCACTCATCTGGCTGCAGCCAGAGACCATGCTTGACAGTGAGGTAGTTGGGTGGGGTCAGGGCAGGGAGGGACCTCAGGTTGGGTCCTCATTCTCCTGTTTCTGTTACAGAAGTAGTTCTTGGGCCCAAGGCTGGAAAATACCACACAAGTCTTTGTCCCAAACACTAACTCCACTACCTGTGGCTCCCTAAGACATCTCTTCCAACATTCCATCAGTCATCCAAGAAGCAATCTTAGCAGTGTGCTTTTTAAGAAGGTGGCTTGAAAGTAGGAGAAAGTCAGGAAAGATCTTGGAACCTGAAACCCAAACATTTACTACCCCCTCTGTTTTTTTGTTTTGTTTTGTTGTACCAGGGATTGAATCCAGGGGCGCTTAACCACTGAGCCACATCCCCAGCTCTTTTTTATAGTTTTTGGAGGTAGGGTCTCGATTAGTTGCTTAATGCCTTGATAAGTTGCTGAGGCTGGCTCTAAACTTGCAATGCTCCTGCCTCAGCCTCCCAAATCTGTGGGATTACAAGTGTGCACCAGTGCACCTGGTCCTCACCTCTGCTGTTTGTTAGCTGAGTTACCAGAAGCAACTCATCCATTGCAATTAATGTAAGTATTCCCGTCCTGCCCCATAAGATGGGGTAAATTCCATCCTGTGAGAATCAAGTAAGAATGGCCACACACAAGATTCAGCACAGGCCAGGTGTGGTAGTGCACACCTGTAATCCCAGCAACTTGGGTGCCTGAGGAAGGTGGAACTCAAGATCAAGGCCAGCCTCAGCAATTTAGTGAGACCCTAAGCAATTTAGCAAGATTCTGTCTCTAAATAAACTGAGGATGTAGTTCAATAGCAAAGTGTCCCTGGGTTCAATTCCTAGAGTCCAAAAAAGAAAAAAAATCATTACTAACAACAAAATCCAAAGAAAGAAAAACAGGTGAAAATTGCTTATCTTGCAGTTTCCTAAACTTATTTGTGAAACTAGAACCTTTTGTTGAATCATTTTATGATAATGTATATATTCTACATATATAAAATACATATTTTCTTATTCATGAACAATGGTTCAATCAACATTATTTTTTTAAATATTTATTTTTTAGTTACAGGTGAACCACAATATCTTTATTTTATTTTTATGTGGTACTAAGGATGGAACCCACTGTCTCACACATGCTAGGAGAGTACTCTACCTCTGAGCCACAACTCTAGCCCCTCAATGAATACTCTTGTACATACATACCATGTATTTATGTAGTATAAATTCCTAGAAGTGAAATTGCCATATCAAGAAAACATTTGAGCTGGGCATGGTGGCATATGCCTGTAATCCCATTTATTTTTATAAGAATGAATGAGTTACTTGAAAAAAAGAAGGGCATTTGCCAGAGGTGTCAGCAAAGGTGAAAAGGCCCAACAGGAATTGTATGCAGGAGCAGGAGAAAATTTCTAGGATGGAGAGATGGTGTGTTGCTCAAGTCCATCCTTTTTTTTTAAAAGAGAAAGTGAGAGTGAGAGTTTTAATATTTATTTTTTAGTTTTTGGCAGACACAACATCTTTGTTTGTATGTGGCGCTGAGGATCGAACCCGGGCCGCATGCATGCCAGGCAAGCGTGCTATCGCTTGAGCCACATCCCCAGCCTATTAAGCCCATCCTTTAGAGAGACTTCTGAGGTCCAGAGAAGTTAAATGTTCTGCCTAGGGTCACACAGCTGCTTGGAGACAGCCAGAATTCCAATATAGGCCCTCTTAATTCTTTTTTTTTTTTTTTGTACTGGGGATTGAATTCAGGTCACTCGACCACTGAGCCACATCCCCAGCCCTATTTTGTATTGGATTTAGAGACAGGGTCTCACTGAGTTGCTTGATGCCTAGCCATTGCTGAGATTACAGCTTTGTGCCACCAGCCTGGTGCTCTTAATTTTTGATTAGAGTCTGCCAGTGATCAAGGCCATCCTCCTGGGGAAAGTGTTAGGCATTGAAAAGGTTAAGGTGGACCCTGCACTGTCATTCAGTACAAACCCTGAAGGTCTGGGGGGTGTAGCTCAGTGGTAGGGTGCTTCCCTAGCTGGAGGCCTTGAGTTGATTCCCAGCACTGCAAAACAAACAAAAATGCATCCAAAGCCAGACCAGGGGAGGGGTAGTGAGGATATGAGTGGGGTGGCTCCTGCAGAACCCAAGCTCTTCCCAGTTACTGGTTCTGGGAAGAGTTGCTGGAGGGCAGATGCTCAGAGCGTCTAGAAAGAGGAGCCAAACTTGGTCACCATCGCCATCTGGTGGGTCACCATGGCTATGACTTGATCTCTGCCTAAAGCCCTGTACGCAGCTGGCACTGAACAAAATCTGAAAGGACAAAGGAGGCCTGTGGGGTGGGGGTGTGTGCCAGGCAGGCTGACTGGCCTGGGCTTGAAGAGTTGTCTGCTCCGCTCATCACTGTTAGGGTCGCCTCCCTGTGCTGGAGCATGGTACTGTATGGGACTTTGCATGATTTCCAGGAATTCAAGCCTGGATTTCTGGGTGACTAAGGTCACAGGGTCTGGGAATCATCAAGGTAATCTCTACTCCTAATCTGCCACCAGATCACAATCACATAGAGGCTGAGAACTGCCCGAGGCCACCCAACTTGCCCTGCTACTGTTTGTCTCCCCTCCCAGCCATTCCTCCAGACCTAATGTGGGCAGCTTTTGTTCTCCAAGGTTGGCAGTGGTGCATTTTCGGCCACAGGCAAGGGAGCTTTGCCTTATCTCTGAGACTTCCAATTGGGCAACACTGATGTGTCTCGGCCCCAATTCTGTTTCTCCATCTTCTTCAGCCTCTTTCTCTGAATGAATGTATGGTATTTCACATTTGCATGGTGTGTTCCTTCTTCTTGGAAATCCTGTCTCATGATACTTCTAGTCATGATCAGGTTTGAACATCATCTCCTCTGGGATATATTTCTTTCCTTTGCTCTGGAACTCCATGTTCTCTGGACTCTCTTTTTGTGGGACTAGGGATTGAACCCAGGGGTACTTGGCCACTGAGCACATCCACAGCTTCTCCCCGCCTTTTTTTTTGTTCCTGAGGAATACAAGGGTGCTCAACCACTGAGTTACATCCCCAGTACTTTTATTTTGAGATAGGGTCTCACTAAGTTGCTTAGGGCCTCACTAAATTGCTAAGGCTGGCTTTGAACTTGGGATCCTCTTGCCTCAGCCTCCTGAGTCATTGGGATATGGGTGTGTGTGCCACTGCTCCCAGCTGAACCCTTCTCTTTTCTAGTTTCTGTTTCATGAAATTGATGCTCCTAAGTACTCCTAATCTTTTGTGTGTATGTGGCATTGGGTGTTAAGGTACATAAACAAGTCAGATTGGCACCTGTTATTTTGCCAGAGAAATGTTAGAGTCTATAAACAAGTCTGCATGGTGCCTGGCAAAATGCCAGAGGGAGTGGTTTGTGAAGTAACAAAAGCGAGCCAGTAAGTGTAAAGATTCCTTATTGGTTGACTGCTGTATCTATTTTATGCTAATTAGATAATTTGTGTAAAATGTATAAATACCACTCCTGTCCTACAATAAACGACTTCCACTCCTGCTGTATCATGGTACACAAGTCATTCGTCACCCCCCCCCCCCTGGTTATTTTGCTGCAGCCGGACTGCGGCAATTGGGTATCAAATCCAGGACTTCCAGAAAACTAGACAAATGACCTACAAGAGCCGCACCACCAGCCCTGACTTGTAATCTTTGATTATTTCTCCCACTAGAGCGGGAGCTCCTTTCAGGAACACCTGTCTTATTCTCTGTGTTCATTGCAATTCAAATATTGAATGAGTGAATGAAACAGATTTTTCTTCACTAAGACCTTTCTTCCAAGTGGATTTTGGGATAATGCAAAGGTCATCTGAATACCAGACCCACAGAATGGTTGAGACACAGGCAATGAAAGGGTAATTTGTAGTTCAAATGCTTTTATCCATGAGAAAGGGAAGGAATTTACTCTAAGCTCTTTTGTTGGACAGGTGTGGCCCTGAGTTACTAAACTCAGGCTTTGCCCTGCCTGGAACCAGTTACCCTTTAAATGTGCGATGAAGAGGAATAAAAATCAAACTGAGGGCTGGGGTTGTGGCTCAGTGGTAGAGCACTTGCCTAGTATGTGTAAGGCTCTGGGTTTGATTCTCAGCACCACATAAAAAGTAATCAAAATAAAGGTAATGTGTCCATTTACAACAACAAAAAAAAAAAATTAAAAAAACTGAGCTGCAGATGAATGTGCACAAAATGGAGATATTTATGTAAAGTTTTTAAACACAGAAAACATGGGGCTGGGGATATGGCTCAAGCGGTAGTGTGCTCGCCTGGCATGCATGGGGCCAAGGTTCGATCCTCAGCACCACATACAAACAAAGATGTTGTGTCCACTGAAAACTAAAGAATAAATTAAAAATTAAAAAAAAAAAAAAACACAGAAAACAATTGTTATTTTCTTGCTTAGTTTCAATCATAGTCCTGGGAAAGGTAATGATTCCGTATTGGGGTGGAAGAGGCTGAAGTGTTTATAATCAAGTCACAGTGGTTTCAATTGTGTTGTTTGTTCTTAGGCTGATGTGTGAAATCTGAATATATTGAATTATTTTTAATACATCCTTACATACTTTTAATTTTTATCTAGAGGATCATATCTTGCATGTAATAGTTGTCCTGAAATTTTAAAATAAGTTAATCTTGACCAAGTTTCTGAGTTCATCAACTCTTAACTTTGTGCATGTCCATATGTAAGTTTTTCTATAGTAGATGTAAGTTTTCTGCATGGCAGGCTTCTAGCTATAACAAGCAAAGTTCAGAAGGTAGGAAGCATTTGAGAAAGAGAAATCTGCCCTATTATTAGAGTACAAAATAAGCAAAGGATAACACTAAGATTATATATTTTATTTTAGCATGGGCTAAAGAGTTCAGGTTTCATTTTACAGACAAGGAACCATTCAATTTTCAAGTAGAAATGGGTTGACCTAATTAGCCATTTTAGCAAGTTCGTTGTGGCAAGGATGGGTCCAACAGGAAATCAGCTGGCAATTTCAACAATCAAGGTAAGTATTACCTGTTCAAAGAAAAGATAAAAAGCAAAGTCAGAGTGAAGTAAGGAAGAGAACCAAGATTGGCAATGAGTAATGACTGAAGTTGAGTAATGGGTAGAAAATGGGTCATTATTTTACTTTTATGTTTGAAGTTCTCCATGATAAAAAAAAAAAAAAAGACAAAGTTGCTGAATATAGAGGCATATGATTGTAATCCTAGCTACTCTAGAGACTGAGGAAGGAAGATCGAAAGTTCAAGGTGATTTAGCCACACATTGTTTCAAAAAAAAAAAAAAAAAAAGATATTGGGAGAAGTGTGTGTGAGTGTAGCTAAGTAGATTTTAACTAACTTGCATTGAAGTCTTGGCTTCCATCCCTAAGCAACACACATGCACACATACACACAGATATGCAGAAATGTACATCTAAGTTTAATGTATTTAGAAGTGTATGTATGGGCCAGGTGTGGTGATCCCAGTGGCTCAGGAGGCTGAGGCAGGAAGATTATGGGTTCACAAACCAGCCTCAGCAATTTAGTGAGGCCCTAAGCAACTCAGTGAGACCCTGTCTCAAAATAAAATATAAAAAAGGGTTGGGGATGTGGCTCAATGGTAAAGTGCCCCTGGGTTCAATCCCTAGTACTAAAAGAAAGAAAGAAAGAAAGAAAGAAAAAAGAAGTGTATGGACTGGGTATGGTAGTGCATGCCTGTGATTTCAGCTATTCAGGAAACAGAGACAGGAGGATCACAAGTTCTAGGTCAGTCTGGGGAATTTAGTGAGATCTAGTCTCAAAAAACAAAAAAGGGTTTGCTGAGTGTGGTGGCACACACCTGCAATTCTAGTGACTTGGGAGGCTAAGGCAGGATAGCAAGTTCAAGATCAACAACTTAGCAAGACCCTGTCTCAAAGAAATTAGAGGTTGAGGCAGGAGGATTGCAAGTTTGAGAGCAAGGCCCTAGCAATTTAGTGAGACTCTGCCTCAAAATAAAAATAAGGAAGGTCAGGGGATGCAGCTTTGTAGTAAAGCACCCCTGGGTTCAATCCCCAGGACCTCCAAAGAGGGTGCCTAGCACAGATGTGTTACTGACTACCATTGTAATCAATACTCAGGCCTCAAGAATGGTAATCATATTCTCTGCCACTGAACTATATTTCCAGCCTATGTCCTTTTTTTTTTTTTTGGTACTGAAGATTGAGTGCTTTACCCCTGAGTTACATCCCCAGCCCTTATTTTGAGACAGGGTTTCCACTAATCCTTGTAATCCCAGCCTCTGAATTGCTGGGATTACAGGCATGTGCCACTGCATTCAGATCATAAGATCCTTGTGCATACATATTTACTTCTTAAAGTCAGCAATGAGAATTAGGATTTTTTGGTCATCACAGGAACATTGCCGGCTTTGTTCCTGTGGCGAGCAAATGCATCCTCATAACCTCCAAAATTAAAAGTAAAATATAAAGAAGCATGTTTGATATCTCTCATCAATAGAACATTATTTAGTAACACAACTATAGAGAAAAGTCAGGTTATTTAACTCAGAACTAACTTAAATTTAGGGCTGCAACATAGAAGCCTGTGGAATTAAATTTTGTCTGAAAAAGATATCTTTCGTTAGCATTTACAAGTAGGGATTCTTAAAAATACAGGCTCTGAACAGCTCCAGTAGAAATCTGAAACACAGTAGTACAGGTTAGTGGCTGGAAGGCGGGACTAGAAGTCCTGTTTGAGTGACCAAGGAAGAACCAATCAATCGGAAGCCCACGAAAATGTGCGAGGTGGGACCAGGAAGCCCGCTCTTCCAGTCAGGCACCCCGTGGTTACCATGGTGATGCAAACAACATGGAGTCTGCAGCCCATTGTCGGGGCAATAGTTCCCCAAGTTTTCCTAGCCGATTGCATTTTGTTTGATTTTGCCTGCATTTTCCACCGCCTGGCCAAGATCCTACTGCGGTAGCAGCTTGTTTTGTCTCTGCGACCTGCAGTTGCAGCTCGTGTACATCCTGCACTTTTTTCTGTGGCACATGGGTGCGCCAAAGGTTTTTTAGCAGCAAACGCTAGCATTACCATCAGATCTTAAGTTAGTCTGTGTTTGGCATTAGGTCAAGTAATTCAAGGGTTAAAAGCACTGCTGGCCGCAGGGGCTAGGACCCCATAGCGAGCAGCAAGCAGCCTGAGTTACAGCCATTCTGATTCATAGGACAATCATGTAATAAAAAGGTCCGTACATACTTTCTGAGTATTGACAAAAACAATAGAAAATTGAAACTTATTTCTCGCCAGGTAAACATCACATTTTCTCTCCCTTTTTCTCACTCTCCTAGCGCAAACTTCTAGAACATAAAGGCCAAAAAAATCTTTTTTTTTTTTTTTAAGTGATGCTGAGGATCGAACTCAGGTTCTGCCCATGCTAGGCAAGCACTCTACCGCTGAGCAACAATCCTAGCCCCAAAAAAATCTTTTATAAAGATTTATAAAAACAATTTTTAAAAATCCACAAAAGCGGGCTGGGGATGTGGCTCAAGCTGTAGCGCGCTCGCCTGGCATGCGTGCGGCCTGGGTTCATCCTCAGCAAAGATGTTGTATCCGCCGAAATAAATATTTTTCTCTCTCTCCTCTCTCACTCTCTTTAAAAAAAAAAAAAAAAAAAAAAAAAATCCACAAAAGCGCGCTTTCCATGGAGAGGATTCAACTCAACAACATAGCCCCATCAATCATCTTAATAACAATATTTATTTAGAGTCTCTAAAACTATAACCCAATATTAAAATTTTTAACGTCACAGATTTTCCTTTTGTTTAATTCACTTACTTTCTACAATTCTGCCCACAATACTCCGCAATCCTAAGCATGCTTAACTTCTGGAGAAAACTTTCAACTTCACTAACTTTCTTTAATATTTAAATTGGAGTTCCCTTAGGAGCCAGCATTTGTCATTTTTGTCCCGGGGGCTTAAAGAAGCAGACCTTTTGGCCCACCTTGGACGCCAATTGCCGGGTTTCTGTTCTCGTGACTAAAAGGCTCGGGGTGACTCTAGTTAAACTGGGCTAACTGGGCTGCACGAAATAACCACACAAGAGACACAAATACGTTTTTCTTTGGGGTTGCTGTGACTGATTCTCTGACCTTAAGGGTCCGCAGAGAGAGAGAGAGAGAGAGAGCGCAAGAGCACGCGCTGATCCCTTTTATTGAGGAGAAGCTATTCAAATGAGGCAAGGGGTCAGGTTTCAGGGGGCTGAGTCTATCTTCATGATGTCCACTGTCAGCAGGTTGGCTGACACTTGGGTAGGCCACACCCAAGGGCACAGTAAGAGGAGGGGGCACACACAAGGCACTTCCATGGAAGATTCTACCCTAAACAGGGCAAGGGGTTATATTACAAAGGAACAGGTGAGCATAGCTTCACCCATGGGGCTGTAGCAAGACACACCCATTTCTGTGACTGAGCGCCTCAGCACCCAGCTAGGGAGTGTCACTCAGTCACCCATAAGGTTGGCCTCCCACATTCAGCTACCTGCTGACCTTTTAATTTTGTTGTTGTTGAGATGGGGTGTTGCACAGGACTCCTGTCTTCCTGAAAAGCTGGGATTATAGGCACACACCATACGTGACACTAATACTTTTTATATGCTTTAAAATATGCAGAGATATCTGGCTTGGGTGTAGCTCAGTGGCAGGGCACTTTGCATAGGAGTGTTCTACACACCCAGTCTTAAGGTTTTTTTTTGTTTTTGTTTTTTTCATATTGGGGAGTGAACCCAGGGCCTCAACACATTCTAAGTCAGCACTCTATCATGGAGCTACACCCCCAGTCCTTTTTTCAAAGTAGGGAAGTAGGGTCTCTTTGTCTAGGGCAGGCCAGTTGGCACACACATGTAATCCCAAAGGCTCAAGAGGCAGGATTACAATTTTTTGGTGTGGGGGTACTAGGGATTGAACTCAGGGGCACTCGACCACTGAGTCACATCTCCAGCCCTATTTTGTATTTTATTTAGAGACAGGGTCTCACCAAATTGCTTAGCGCCTCCCTTTTACTGAGACTGGCTTTGAATTCATAATCCTGCCTCAGACTCCTAAACCACTGGGATTACAGACGTGCACGCACCACCAGTATTACAAATTTGGAGGCTAGCCTCAAAAACTTAGTGAGATTTTGTCTCCAAAACAAAAATGTCTGGGGTTGTGGCTCAGTGACAAAGCACCACTGGGTTCATTTCTTAGTACCAAAAAAAAAAAAAGGCTACAGTATGCTTAAACTTGTGGCCCTCCAGCCTCTACCAAGTTTCTATATATATATATTAAATATTTGTACTGGGGATTTAACACAGTGGTGCTTAATCACCATGCCACATCCCCAGCCCTTTTAATGTCTTATTTAGTGATAGGGTCTTGCTAAATTGCCAAAGCTGGCCTCTAAAATTTTTTTTAATATACATTTTTTAAATTATAGATGGACACAATATTTTATTTTTATGTGGTGCTGAGGATCGAACCGGGTGCCTCATGCATGGTAGGTGAGCGCTCTACCTCTGAGCCACAACCCCAGCCCTGGCCTCAAATTTGAGATTCTCTTACTTCAGCTTCCCCAGTTGCTGGAATTTCAACTGTATGCCACCACTTCCAAATTAATATACACATTTCACCTTGACAACATGAACCACATTTGTTTTTGGTCTCAGGATACTAAGTAGAGACTATTCCAGTCAATTCTGAAGTTGGGCTGTTATCAGAGCCTTTGTTTTCAGGAAATGTGGCTGCTCCACACACTGGTATTAAAGTGTAGTCCCAGAAATACATGGGGAAATGATCCCTTTTAAATCCATCAATAACAAGGCAGAGAGTAAGGGTTCAAGATCACTTTATTTTCAGACCCTGCACCAGTTGGTTAACAATACTAGGTAAGCTGGTACAGTCTAAAAGCCATCCCCCCTTAAGGCATTCAACCAACAGAATACCTACAAACAAGATCAGAGACCAACTGGGATGTATCTTGACATGTAAGGGAAGAGGCCTTCTCCCATTCCCCTCCTCCCCACATATTTTCCAACAAGATTGTTTTATATCCAAATGCAACTCAAACCCAAAACAGCAACTAGTCATCTCCAATATCACTGATTCCCTCCCCACCCCCAGATTAGGAAGCAGAGGTAAGAGGGGAGACTGACTCTTTTTGTAAGAGAATCCTGGCTATACCCCAATGGAATGATGGTAAGGAGGCTGGTGCTGGAGGGTAGGGATGAACAGGCACCAAAACAGGCCTGTGTAGAATTAAGGCAGCCCCAAGGCTCCTTGGATGGGAGGTATTCTCTTGAGAAGACCATCCCTTCCATGGGGCTAGATAAGGACTAACTGGTGATGATTCATCATTCCCTGTCCCTTGAATTAAAACATGATAAACCCAGAAAGTTTTACCTTCAAAACCCACCAAGCTCCCTCCTGAGAACCATTTTATACAGTTATCTGTATGCCAGGAACCACTCCTTCCTCCTAACACCCAGGGGCTCTTGCCCCCTCCCTGGGGTGGCCCATCCAACACTGATTTGATACTCCTTGGTTTATAAAATGACTTTTTTTTTTTTTTTAAATTAAAAGTTACCAGAGAGTATCAGAGTAATAATAGGACACTTAATGGATATGTCCCTTCCCCATCCTATGGAGCCTACCCATCCCCACCCTTGACCCTGGATACCTACACTAAGACCTTCCAACACAGGCCTGGGGGTGGCCCAATGGAAGCTGCCTGAAGTGCTTTCCGGACTGACTCCTACACCAGTCAACATCACAGGGAACTGGGGTGAAGAAGAGCAGGAAAACACCTCCACCGCATATAGATTACAATGCTCAGAGGCAGGTCTGGGAGGTTTAGCTTATATCTTGTAGCCAAGCCTGAGTCCAGTGCCCACTCCCACCAGTATCTCAGTTCTTGACTTAATAGCAGCGGCCCCAGTATGCAGTGCCTCCTGGGGGTGATGAGCTCCTAGCTCTGTCCCACAACTCGATAGGTTTACCTTTTCTTACCCTTCCCTCCCTTTTTTTTTTTTTTTAAATTAAAAGCTGAGGTAGTCCCTGGGATGATAAAACCCTACCTAGAATGGCAGTATTTCGACTTAATGAAATAGTAAAATAAAGTCTCCAGGAGTTAAAAAAAAAAAAAAAAATTGATGAAGCTGAATAAATTAAGATACGGGTTATCCCATAAAGCTCTTTCCTTCCCAGGCTGTCTTTGGTATTTGGCCAGCAGCATTTCTGTTTGTGTTGCTTCTTCTTTCCCCTCCTCCACCCATCCCCTCATCAGAGAAGCCCAGAGCTCAATAAGGCCCCAGTTGCATCATCCATTTGTAGGGAAAACAGCTTGAAGAGGAGATGGGACTGCACTATGGCACAGCCTTGGCAGACAGTCCTGATGAGGAAAGAGGACATCTTATAGGGATAGAAGAGGTGCAGCCTCTTCTGGGCTCCAACCTGGGAGTGTGGGAGGTAGGTTTCAGGCACGATATCCCAGGCCTTCTCTCCAAATGTCACACAGCTGGCCCCTTTGCTCAAGTTTCTTTGCAGCAAACAGGTGAAAGGGGGAGGGAGGCCCAGGCTGCTGCTTTCTGGTGCCAAAACTTTCAGAGCTTCTTCAGACGACTATACATCTCCCGTTTACTCTTTTCTCCTGCCCAGGTCCGGCTCTTGGTGCGGAACTTCTTTAAGTCTTCTTTAAAATCCTCATGGTGCATGGGTCGGTAGCTGGGGGGCTCACAGTAAGACTAAGGGGACAGGAGAGGATGAAGTTAGGGAACACTTGCCCCACACTCATATCTGGCTCTATCCCTGCCCAGAGCTATGAGCTTGGAATAGCAACGGAGATGCTGGTAGTGTGTTCTACAGGAGCCCTCTGTGCAGGGCAGATACCCAACTTATTCCCAGGCAAGACACAGTCATGACCACCAGACAGATCCACTGGCCCAAAATGGGGGTGGGAAACAGGCCCTTCAGAAAGCCCATCTTACCTGGCATTTCAGGAAGAACTCCTTGTATCCCCCCTTCAGGACATAGAGCTCAGGGTAGTGGAGTTTGGGGTATTCATTACCAAGCCGATCTCTCTCTCTCACATACCGGCACCTAGTAAAAGGAAAAAAAGGATCGATGTAAGGTTATCCCTACTAATACAGAAAAACAGAAGACAATGCAATAAAAAGCAGTTATACTTATCTTCCCAGCCTTATTCATTTATTCCTAAGATAAAATGTTATCTAGTTAACCAGTACCAAACTATAAGTTCCTGACCATGTGAGCATGTACAGTTAGTACTGGTAGATGGTCTCTTCCCCAAGCCTCTTTTTTCCAAACCTTCCTAGCATCTGACCCTGCCCAGTCATCTCCATGGACACTATATATGTGTGGCACTGGCTTCTGAGCCAGCTTGCCCAACATGCTCCTTGACCAATCTCCTTCATTCATCTCTTATCTTAGTGGGATTCTCTGTACCCATGCCTTTTGAATAGGCTAGGCCTGCACCAGCAATGGGGCATCTTCTTGCATCCAATGCTTTGAGTGAACACTGAATGCTTTTCTCCTACTAACCTCATCTGGCTGGTAGTTCTTTACTGCCACCCTCCCACCGCCCTCCGGCGCCACAGGAAAGCTGCAGTCCTTATAGCATCCTGCTTTTACCCTTTTTTTTTTTTTTAAAGAGAGAGTGGGGGAGAGGGAGAGTGGGGGGGGGGGAGAGAAAGAGAGAGAGAGAGAGAGAGAGAGAGAATTTTAATATTTATTTATCTTTTTTAGTTTTTGGCTGACAACATCTTTGTATGTGGTGCTGAGGATCGAACCCGGGCTGCATGCATGTCAGGCGAGCGCACTGCCTCTTGAGCCACATCCCCAGCGCCCCCAATCTGGCCTTAATTTTCTCTGAAGCACCTTCTAACATAATGCACAATTTATATATTTGTTAGATTGTCTCCCTTTGTCTACTTGGAAATGAACTTAAGTTCTGCTCAAATATCACCTTTTTGTCGTTTTGTATTATTTTTATTATTATTATTTGGTATTGGGGATTAATCAGGGGAGCTTTACCACTGAGTTACATTCCCAGCCCTTTTAAACTGGGATTACAGATGTGCACAACTATGCCTGGCTGATTTTGTATTAATGAAGGGCAAAGGGATAGCGATGTGGCTCAGTGCTTGTCAAGAAGGCACAAGGTCCTACTGAGCTGAGCCTAGTAATCCTGGCAACTCAGGAGGCAAAGGCAAGAGTATTACAAGTCCAAGACTAGCCTGGGCAACTTATTTTCTCAAAATAAAAAAGGAAAAAAAAAATTAAAGAGCTGGATGTGGCTCAGTGGTAGAGCACTAGCCCAGCATGTGTGAAGCCCTAGGTTCAATCTCTATTACCACAAAAACAAAAACCAAATGAACAAAAACAAAACAAAAAAAGAATTGGGGATGTAGCTCACTGGCAGAGTTCCCTGTATTCAATCCCTAGTATTTTTTTTCCCTTTGGGGGGTGAGGACGGACAAAACAAAAAACCAAAACAAAGTCCTTATCTTTAGGAGACAGATGCCTGAAAGACTTGGGGAAATGGCCATGTGTGTCAAGTTTCTATTGTGCGTATTAGGAATATATGCACTCAAATATGGTAAATATTAGCAACTGATGAAATTAGGTGAAGTCTATGCAACTACAACCTTTGAGCTTTGAAAAGATTCAAAATAAACAGGGTGCCCAGCTAGAAGTATTTATCAGTGGTAGAGCATTTGCCTAGCATGTGTGAAGTCCTGGGTTTGATCTCTAGCACCAAAGGGAGAAAAAAACCCAACAACCCAAAGTGGCAAGAGAATGTGGCCCCATCAGAAGTTTATCCTGGGCTATTGTTGAAGTTGAACCCTCTGCTCTACCTCTCTCTAACCATATGTCCTTGTTTTCTTGGACTTAACATGATTAACTTATTTCTCTCACCACTGTGACCTCTGCTGTAGCAGGGTCCTTGCTGATTTTGCTCACTGTTGTATCTTTACATACTATGTTATATTGGTGTTTTTTATTTTGAAACAGGGTCTCACTAAACTGCTGAGGCCAGCCTCAAACTTGTGATCCTTCTGCTTCAGCCTCCTGAGTCACTGTAATTATAGGCATGAGTCACCACATCCCTGTTGCTGGGTTTTTATTGCCTTAGATGCCTGCCACATTCCAGGCTTCCAATCCTTTTTTATGCACTCCTATCATCAAATGTTTTAAAGCATTATATTGAATTTTAAAAAAAAATATTTATTTTTGGGAACTGGGATTGTGGCCCAGAGGTAAAGTGCTCGCCTAATATGTGTGAAGCACTGGGTTCGATCCTCAGCACAACATAAAATAAAGATATTGAAAAATTAAAATAATATTTATTTTTTAGTTGTAATTGGACATAATACCTTTATTTATTTATGTTTATGTGGTGCTGAGGATTGAACCCAGGGCCTCGCATAAGCAAGGCGAGCATCTACTGCTGAGCCACAACCCCAGCCCAATCATATTCTATTACGTTGTACAGCAAGAATATCACACTTTCATGTCATTTGCATAAACAACAATCACTTGAAGGATGTCATGAGACCAGCAGCCCCACAGATAAAATAAAAAGGGCTGGGGATGTGCCTCAAAGTTAAGCACCTCTGGGTTCAATCCTTGGTACTAAAGAGGCAGTGGGGAAAATTGGAAGAGCTGGGATGGGGATGTGGCTCAAGCGGTAGCGCGCTCGCCTGGCATGCGTGCGGCCCGGGTTCGATCCTCAGCACCACATACAAAAAACAAAGATGTTGTGTCCGCCGATAACTAAAAAATAAATATTAAAATTCTCTCTCCCCCTCTCTCACTCTCTCTTTAAAAAAAAAAAAAAAAAAAAAGAACAAGAAAATTGGAAGAGCTAGTATAGAGGACCAACAATAAGCCACTCAGGAAAAGAGGTTGGATTCATAGGAAATACTCCCTGGACAACACTAGCATCATTAACAGTGATAGACTGAAACAGTTTGAAAATCCTCTGCAAATGAAATTTGCAAGCCTATAAATTATACCCAAGGAGGCTGTTCACAAAAGAAAAAGAAAAAAAAAAAAAAAAGATCAATCAGCTGCTAAATAAGAAAGAATTTAGAAAAACAAAGGTTATATATAATCAAACATGGTTCAAGTGCAAGCCACACACCATGTCCCACAAAACCAACATGGGGCTTCTGTCCTGGAGCCTCATTCTGTGCAATACTCACATGCGTGGGCCTCTCTCAGAAGAAAATTCACAATGGAATACAACGATGACACGTTTGCCATCTGTAGGTACAATGGGCTTCTTGAGTAAGTAGTCTTCAACTTCTTCTTCCATGTGCAAGTTCACTGCACCCTATAAAGGCACCAGATGCCATTAGCATCTGCATGTGTCATCTTGAAGTAACTGTTCTTGAGACCAGTTTGTGGTTTTACAAGTCTCTTGACACAATAGTATAGTAAACCACCTGGTCCTTATATCTTAATGGAGCTTCATAGGCCTATGAGTAGTAAGATATATGTAGACTGGAAATGGGTCACTCAAATTCTGTTATATGACTTATAAGTATATATAAATTTGGAGACTTTCAAAAGCCATAATATAGTGGCAAACACTAATATCACCTTATCACTATTTTAGTTCCATTCTTCCTGGAAATGTGTCCCCACATGTCCCCCTACCAGGCAGCCTGAATGAACTAAAAACTCAGGAGGCCTGGTTCAGATACAGGGCAAGTTGGTTCTCCTAGTCAGGAGCACAAGAGTGTTCATCATGGAACCCTGTAAGGTCCCCCTGAATGGCCTATACATCAAGGTGTACTACCTGAAAACTGCCTTAAGAGTGAGGGTATCAGGGACAAAATAGAGAGAGCATCTTCAGCTTAAGTGGTAGAGAGTGGAATAGAATATTCATTTGGTATATCAGGAGTCAAGTGCCTTTCACATACACTTTCTTTGTAGGCTGAGGCAAGAGGATTCAAGTGCAAGGCCAGCCTCATCAATTTAGCGAGACCCTAAGCAATTCAGCAAGACTCTGTCTCAAAATAAAAAACAAGCCAGGCGCAGTGGTGCATGCCTATAATCCCAGTAGCTCAGGAGGCTAAGACAGGAAGATCATGAGTTCAAAGCCAGCCTCAGCAAAAGCAAGGTGCTAAGCAACTCAGTGGTGTATGTATGTATGTGTATAGAAAAGGCTGGGGATGTGGTCGCTCAGTTAAACATCCCAGGATTCAATCCCTGGCACCAAAAAAATTAATTAAAATCAGAGATCTCGCCTATGGCTCTTTCTATGCTCTCGTGAGATAGCAGAATTCAAGAATCCATACCTTGATGTGGCCTCCCTCATATTCATATGGGTATCGGCAGTCAATGATAACAAATTCCTTAATGACGCTGGCAAACTTGCCATTTAGAACAGAGGCCATCTGTGGAGAGAAATATTAGGAAATCAACTTTGCTGTCAGGAATAAGAAGATCTAAATATCCCACATGTGGCAGGTTCAAAAAAGATAACTTACAATTTCCGGAGAAATGTATTTTAAATCTTGATGCTTCCCAGACACTGTATGAAAAAGATAACCCTTAAAAAAGAAAAAGGAAAAAGAAAAAAGATATTTATCAAATCTGAAAGCCTTTAAATATCACATTTATATTGCATCCTGGTAGAAGGCAGCTTTAATTGAACAATAAGTATAGGCTAAATATGTAATTATTCTTCCAGGCATTTCATTAACATCTTTTTTATAAAAAAAATTTTTTTAAATTTATTTTTAGTTGTTGTTGGACACAATCTTTATGCTAGGTGAGTGCTCTACTGCTGAGCCACAATCCCAGCCCTCATTAACATCTTTTTTTTAAAAAATAATTTTTTAGATGTTGATGGACCTTTATTTTACTCATTTATTTATATGTGATGCTGAGAATTGAACCCAGGGCCTCACACTTGCAAGGCAAGTGCTTTTACCACTGAGCTATAACTCCAGCCCCTTCATTAATGTCTTGCATTTAATTTTCACACAAACCAATCCAGTGCATTATTCCAAAGTTCAGACCTTATCTGAGCAGTTTATCTAAGGGCACCCAACTGGTAGGCCAGATGTGAACAAGAAGCCTTAAGTAACTTCCACTTCCTCCTGCTTTTGTGAGGAACTCTCATTTTAACCACAGTGAACAGCACAGAAACACGGGGAAAGGACTACTGCGTCACTGAACTGCTTAGCACCTGTCAGGCCTTGCATGGTGCAAGGGAACAGAAAATGTGACTTGGCCCTGTCTCAAAAGGAAGACAAGTACATCAGCATTATTTAGTCCAGCTGGCTGTAAGAACTCATCTACTCTCTTGGTCATGGACAGCCACAAGATAATTAACTCCAAGTTGAAGGCTCTACAAGTGAGGATACACCTGTCTTTGCCTATTCCCTTCCTGTTCCCTCAAAACCCATCTGGGCAAAATACCAACAGCCCAGGGCCATATCTCCCAATAACCTAGCTGAGACAAATCCCTTTTTATTTATTTATATAGCCTACTGCTTTCAACTCACTGACATTTACTTCAATCATGTGGTACATGTGTTAGGTCTCCAAACATATGCTAAATTCTTTTAGGGAAGAAACTAGGAATCTATACCTAACACATTAAGTACTTCAATAAATATTAGATTAGCTAACTTAATGAATAAGAGATTGATCGGGCAATCCTCAAGTCAAATATGGTTAAACAAGTTGCTGCCAACATATTCCCTATCCCACCCTTGTATTTTGTTACAGCTTCAAGGCAGAGAACCCTCCCTCACAATGCTTTAGGCCTTTACCCTCAGAGGCCATGCTTCTTTGATGAGAAAAGAAGCAATTCAGTCTCAACCCCTAACTGTGCCCCCTCCTCCTGATGAACCTGAGGTGCTATACCACTGACCTACATTCCCCACTCTTTTGAGATGGGGATCTTGCTAAATTGCCCAGGTCTGGAACTAGCAATCTCCTGCCTCAGCCTCTGGAGCAGATGGGATTACAGGCTTGTGCTACCACACCCTACTAACACTACTTTCTGAGATAACCTTATAACATGCATACTTGTAGTGAGGCTACAAATTTATTTCTGCTCCTGATGCTTTTTTTAAATGAGATACTCAGTTCCCAAAGAGTCTGATCTTTGAGTTGGAGTCAAGGTGACTTCCTATTTGAACCCACTGATCAGTATTCAGAGACCAACATGTACCTGATGATGAGAAACCAAGTTAATTTCCCTTGCTTATATATTTTAATGTCTCCTTGAAGGCACCCTAGGAACCACCTTGGAGAAGCAGAAAGGCTGGGTGAAATCCTAGGTATCCTCCACCCCTTTATCCCTCAGCCACAGCAGCTCTGCTTATAATTACCTTGGAAAAATCTCCTATAAGGTCCCTTGGGTCATTGTCCAAAATGTTTTCAATGGTCCCTTTTGGGGAAGGTGCCAAGGATAAAGACTGGTGTAGAATCTGTAACAAATCAAAGGTAAAGAATGAAGCCAGGGTTCTGACTGGAACTTCTAGAAACATTCACCTGGAGCGTGACAAAGAGAAGACTTAAATTAAAAACTTTTACTGTTGCCCAGCTGTTATAAAGAACCCCATTTCTATACCATTAGAAGGCTTCCTTTATTAGCACTATCAATAGAATTTGGGAGCTTGTATTTCTTTTTCTGTTTTTCAATATATTTTTTAGTTGTAGTTGGACACATATCTTTATTTAATTTTATGTGGTGCTGAGGATCAAACACAGTGCCTCACACGTGCGAGGCAGGCACTCTACCAATGAGCTACAGCCCCAGCCCCAGGAACTTGTATTTCTTTTCCCACCTTCCCTGGATATCAGAGGGAGCCTGCTAAACCAGCTTTATAGAGACCACAGCCTCATAACATAAAACTCAAAATATGTAGACGATAATTGAATCCTGACTTACAAAAACAATAGATGCCAACACTAGAAGCATATGTTGGAATTATCTAACAAGGATTTTATTTGTTTTGGTTTTGGTACTGGGGATTGAACCCAGGGATGCTTTACCACTGAGCGTCATCCCTACCCCTTATTTTGAAACAGGGCCTTGTTAAATTGCTGAGGCTGGCCTCAAACTTGTGATCCTCCTACCTAGAGCCTCCCAAATGGCTGGAATTATAATTTGACAAGGATTTTAAAGCAGTCATCTTGAGCCAGGCTCAGTAATATACACCTGTAATTCCAGCAGCTTGGAAGGTTAACACAAGTTCAATTGCCTCAGCAATTTAGCAAGGCCCAGTCTCTAAATTAAATATAACAAGGGGCTGAGGATGTGCCACAGCAGTTGAGCACCCCTGGGTTCAATCCCTAGTATGAAAGAGGGAGAGAGGAAGCAGTCATAGAGTTATCTTAAAAATGCTTCAGTGATACATTCCTATAATTGCTGGTACTTGGGAGGCTGAGCAGAAGAATCTCACAATTGAGGCCAACTTGAACAATTTAGTGAGACCCTGTCTCAAAATGAAAACTAAAAAGGGCTATAGGGCCCAGGGTATAGCTCAGTGGTAGAGCATTTACCTAGCATGCACAAGACCCTGAGCTTGATCAAAGAGTGTGTGTGGGGTTGCGGTGCAGGGGAAGCCTCTGGGGCTGAGGCCATAGCTCAGTGATAGAGTGCTTGCCTAGCAAGTGTGATGCAGTGGGTTTGATCCTCAGCAGCACCACATAAAAAAATAAGTAAAAGTATTCTGTCCATCTACCAAAAAAAAAAAAAAAAAAAAAAAGGCGCCTCTACATACAATTAAAAATAATATAGACACACTTGATATAAATGAAAGCAAAACCAAAAACATAGTCTGTCAGGTGTGTTGGTACATGCATCTAATCCCAGCTACTTGGGAGGCTGAAGCAAGGGAATTACAAGTTCCAAGAGCTGCCAAATAAAAATTTTAGAATTGAGAAATACTATCTAACCTCCTGGGTCTTCTCTGGACTAGCTACCACTTCAGAACTGGTTCCAGTCATGCTCTTCCTCCGTTTTGTATTACCACGTGGAGATTCTTCTCGAGATCGTTCTGTTCTCTTCAACATTGACCGAGTGCGAGTGCTGGAGCTACACGGGGAAGGGGAGTCAAATGGCTTGCACCGATTGCCCTTAGAGAAAAAGAGACACATCCATCTTTCGTTAAAATCTGTTATCTTGAATGGCCCTTAAATCAACAGCTTCCTGGGATGGTAAAAAATTAATCCTGGCCTTGCATGGTGATGCACACCTGCAATACCAGCTACCTAAGAGGCAGGAACTGGAGGATTATGAGTTTGAGCCCAGTGTGAGCAATACAGCAAGATTCTATTACAAACCAAACCAAACCAAACCAAACCAAACCAACCCAGTGGCACACATTTATAATCCAGGGACTCAGGTGGCTGAGGCAGGGGGATCTCAAGTTCAAGGCCAACCTCAGAACTTAACAAGGCCTTAAGCAACTTGGTGAGACCCTGTCTCAAAATAAAAAGATGTAGCTCAGTGGAAAGCACCTTTGAATTAAATCACCAGATCAAAACAAAGCCATCCCAAAATAAGGAAACAGACATTGTCAGTTCATCTGGCCCCAGAAACTTGTAGGGCCTAGCACATGGACCTGGTATTGAAAGAATATGTATTCAGCTGATGCATGGTATGCATAGATTACTATGCATACCATAGTATAATCCATAAATGGCCTCAAAGCTATAGTTCAGCTAGGTGTGGTGTGGTGGCACAGGCCTGTAATCCCAGCAAGTCAGAAAGCTGAAGTCACAAATTTGAGGCCAGATTCAGCAACTAGTGACACTGTCTCAAAATAAAAAAGGACTGGTAATATAGATTAGTGGTAAAGTTCCCCTGGGTTCAATTCCCACCCCCACCGCACCCCCCAAAAGCAAATCTATTACAGTTCTTTTTGGAATTACATGTCTTTACATGTTTTACAGTATAGTTCAGGTCACTGTCAATTAAATGATCTAAGAAAACCTAGTACCTTATATTAAAGACTTGAGATAGCCAAAGTGGCCTAAATACTCAAGATTCCCTCCAGACACATCAGAAAAACTTACAAAATTTGTAGTTCTTCTCATGACAAGGGGAGCTGTCCAGAGGCTTGACATGCATGATGGGGTCTCCTCATCATTCTAAGAAAAGAGGAAAAATGATTTTATTTATAAAAATTTTAATTGTAGATGGACACAGTACCTTTATTTTATTTATTTATTTGTTTGTTTTTATATGTTGCTGAGGATTAAACCCATTGCCTCATACATGTGGGTGAGCACTCTGCCACTAAGCCATAACCCCACCCCAGGAAAAGTGATCTTAAATAGATCCAATAAAGATTAACCTTAGTTTAAATAGGAGGCTGTGGCATTACCTCCAGTTCAAGGCCACCCTGGGCAACTTGGGGGGATCCTGTCTTAAAATAAAAAGGCCTGGGCTAAGTAGCTCAGTGGCAAGAGTGCTTGCCTAGCATGTGCAAGTCCTTGGGTTCATTCCCCAATCCTGCAAAACAAACCAACAAACAAAAACCAAATTGACTTGGGTAGAAACTTTTTTTTGACACTGGGGATCAATTAATTAGATATCTAAACAAACTAAAAGTATCTCTGATGAGGACACTTGAGGAGGTCCTTTCAGCTTTATGGCACCACTTTGCAGCTAGTCCTACACTGTCCTTAATTCATGTTTCTCACATATAGATAATATTTAACTCCTTCAGGGGAAGGAAGACCATATCGATGTCTCCTCGGGGGTGGTTAGAATAGGTAGGAAATCAATCTATCTCTCACACAAACACACACACTTGGTACCTTCAGATTGTCTCCATCAATAAGGTCCATGAAGCCATCATCTTCATCAGACAAAGCAGTTTTCACAGGTGATGAAGGCATAAAAAGAGGAACAAAATTCCCTGGCTCACTGCTCTCTTTTTCATTTGAGGAAAGCTAAAAGACAAAATTTATGGGTTATAAAATAAACAAGAGCTTGCTGTTTGGTTGAAGCAAGATTGCCAGTTTGATGTCAGCCTTGGCAACTTAGCAAGACCCTGTCTCAAAATAAGAGAGTTGAGGATGCATCTCAGTGGTAAACGGCTTGCCTAGCATGTGTAAGACCCTGGGTTGAGTTTCCAGTGTGGAGAAAAAATAAATAAAGCAAACAATAAGCAATACTTAAAAAAAAAAACCCTCACAAATCATAAATATACATACCAGAGAAAAAAGTTTATGAGATGTTTTTTTTTCTAACAAGGCAATCCCAATGCTAAGTTTTTTTGTGGGTATCAGGGATTGAACCCAGGACTATTTAACCACAGAATCACATCCCCAGCCCTTTTTCTTTATTATTTTGAGATAGGGTCTCACTAAATTGCTGAGGCTGGCTTTGAACTTGAGATCCTCCTTCCTTTTTTTTAATTTATGTTTTAGTTTTCGGCAGACACAACATCTTTGTTTTGTATGTGGTGCTGAGGATCAAACCCAGGCCGCACGCATGCCAGGCAAGCGCGCTACCGCTTGAGCCACATCCCCAGCCCAAGATCCTCTTCCTTTAATCTCCCGAGCTGCTAGGATTACAGGAGTGTGCCACTGTGTGTCTGGCTCCAGTGTTAAGTTCTAATACCCTCAAGAACCAAATCCCCTTGGAGCATGAATGTGTTAATTCTTTAATGGTCCTCCAATTTTCTGAGTGGTCCATTCACTAAGAATCCTGCCTACAGCTAGCCTACTCTGGATCTGACAGTACATTATCCACTCCCAGTATAAATTAAGCTCTGGGCTATCTGTGGTCCTACCTAAGTATACATGAGCTTACCCTGGGCAAACTGGCAGTTTTTTAGCCAGCAGACCTCAGGGGTAGGCATGATACCTTCTGAAAGCTCACACTACTGTGAGGCAGGTTCTGGGATCCCTAGGTACAAAGATAATGTAGAAAAAAATAGCAAAATCTCTTGACAAAGCTTTGTTCTTTCCATACCAAGAAGCTATTATAAGGAAAACAGATGAAGGTTGACTAAAAACTGTTAGGATTACAGGTGTGTGCCATCATGCCTGGCTAAAATATTTAGTTTCTGACACCCATATCTCAGCGTTACTGTGTGCTTGGGAATGTGAGATTTTTGTCAAACCGTGGTTGATGAGCTTTTTGTGTCCTTTGGCTAATCATCCAACCTAATAGTACATCCTAACCTGACAAATGAGGTAATCCCAACTACTTTTCAGGCTTATGAAGATTCAAGACAAAAACATAAAAGAGTGCTTTGGGGGCTGGGATTGTGGCTCAGTGATAGAGTGCTCACCTAGCATGCATGAGACATTGGGTTTGATCCTCAACACCACATGAATGTAAAATAAAGATATTGTGTCCACCTAAAAAACAAAAAACTCTAAAGACTACTTTGTGCAAATGCTAGACAGAGTCAATACTGGCCCCAAACCAGAACTTCAGGCCACAAACCACACCAGAAAACAAGTTCCCAGAAAAACCCAGAAACCTAATATGGTCACTTCGTTTAAATTGGGCCTCTTCAGTATAGATTCTGTCAGCTGACTCAATTCAGGTCAACAATAGGAAACATTTTTTTTTTTGGTGTGTGTGATACTGGAGATTGATCCCAAGAGCACTTAATCACTTAATCCTCAGCCCTTTATATTGATCTTGTTAAGTTGCCCAGAATGGTTTTGAATTTCTCATCTTCCAGCCTCAGTCTCCCAAATAGTTGGGACTACATGCTTGTACTATTGCACTTGAGCCAACAGTAGGAAATCTTAGAAGTAATAAAGTCTCTACCTGGAAAATAAAAAGCCCTGAAATAAGTGGCCCCACAAACTGCTAAGCAATCTGTAGATGATGGGTTAACTGAACTCCTTTTTTTTCTTTCTTTTAGAACAGGGGCTCACAAAATTGCCCAGGCTGGCCTTGAATTTGTGATCTTCCTGCCTCAGGTTCCTGAGTAGCAGGGATGACCATGCTTGGCAGCATAATAGTTCTTTTTTAAAATATTTTTTTATTTACATTTTAGTTTTCGGCAGACACAACATCTTTGTTTGTATGTGGTGCTGAGGATGGAACCCAGGCCGCACCCATGCCAGGGGAGCACGCTACTGCTTGAGCCACACCCTAGCCCCAGCATAATAGTTCTTAATATCTCAACTCAAGCAGCCAAATACTTACTCCAAACAAAATCATTCTTAGTACTTAGGAAGTATTAGGAAGTGTTATAAAAGAGCAAGTTTTAAGTAACATATAATCCAATCCTACCATACATACAGTAAGCATCAGGGATGCTACCTGATCAATTTCCCAGAATTGGCAAGGACAAATATTTCTTACACAAGCCCACTAATAAACCATCTCCCACTCTTACTTCTGCCAGTCTGTTCTCCAGCTACAGCAAAAATATTAAAAATGTTTGACAATCTGGTTAATAAAGACAAAGTCAAGGGTGCTTTTTTTCCTTTTAAATACTGGGGATTGAACCCAAGGGTGTTTAATCAATAAGCCACATTCCCAGCCCTTTTTAATCTGAAAAGCTCAGTTGCTTAATTGCTGAGGCTGGTTTTGAACTAGGGATCCTCCTGCCTCAGCCTCCCATGTCTCTGGGATTACAGGTGTGCATCACCATGCCCAGCAAGAGTACTTTTTTAATTCTCTCTTCCCCTCAGGAATTCCCCTGAGAAAGCCAGAGCACATACCATCCGAGCTGGGGCAGAGTTCTGCCTCTGTGCGAAGAGATCTTTACCCTCCTCAAGTCCATGAGAGTGCAGGTAGCCACGAGATGCAGGTCTTATTGGCTTCTTAAACTCAAAGGCTTCCTGCAAGACAGTATAGTGGAGACATCTTCTACTGTCTACAATATACAGCTCTAGGGCTCAGCTATAACTTGGGAAGCCAGGAAAGGGAGTGGGTACTGATCACTTTTGTAACTGACTCCAAAACAACACTGAATCTGTTTAAGAGTTCATGGCTGTCAACAGCTAACTTCTAAAGTAGCATCTTGGGCTGGAAGTGAACTCAGTGATAAAGCATTTGCCTAGCATGTATGAAACCCTGGGTTCAATTCCCAGCACCACAAAGCAAATAAAAATTCAGCAGCATCTTTTTTATGTCCTACCTTATTTCCTAATATAGTATCTGCAAAGAATAAAAAAAAATACTACAAATGATAAGCTAAATCACAAACTTTCTAAAATCTAAAGCAATGGCATTATAGTATAATTGCCTGTGAGCAGAAGTCAAACTTTTCACCTAGGATTTATATTTTCTACCTCTTCCTACTACTGAGACAATTTTTTTCCTCTTAAAATTAGTACTGCATTCCAGCTGGATGCTGTAGTACACGCCTGTAATCCCAGTAACTTGGGAGGCTTGAGGCAGGAGGATTGCAAATTTGTGGCCAGCCTAGGCAATTTAGCCAGGCCTTAAACAACTTAGCAAGACCCTATCTCAAAAAAAAAAAAAAACAAAAAAAACATGGGGAGGGGCTGGGGATATGGCTCAAGTGGCAGCGCGCTCGTCTGGCATGCGTGTGGCCCAGGTTCAATCCTCAGCACCACATACAAACAAAGATGTTGTGTCCACCAAAAACTAAAAATAAATAAATAAATATTAAAAAAAAAAAAAAAAAAAAAAAGCATGGGGATATACCTCAATGGTTAGATGCCTCTGGGTTCGATCTCCAGCATACCCCCACCCAATAAAGAAAAGAACTTATTAAGTGCTAAAAGCGGTAATAGTAATATCACAGTTACTATTATTGCCGACATAGAGCTAAAAACTGTCTGTACATTAACTCATTTAACCAAATACATGATTCTCTCCCCTTTTACAGATAAGAAAACTAGGCCTTAAAGTTTAAATGGTATGACCAAGATACTGAAGCCAGGCAGGACAACTTAACTGCCACCTATACTGTCATTCCTTTTAGAACAAACTCTAGGTAGGCAAATTCTATGAGAAGCCAGGTTTGGTGAACCAGGTGTCAGTAGTTTGAGCCTGGTAAAATGTACTGCACAGAAGAAGCAAGGCACTGCTCCAAGCACTCAAGGCAGGAACCCATTTTCATATTCTCCTTCATGATATATTCTAAGTTGATAAACAGAATTATGAGATTTCACGGAGGCAGTTGTTTTTATAATAAATCTGTAGGATCAATCAAATATGGAAATACAGTGAGAGAAGGCTGACAAAGAAAACCAGGCCAGGGTACAGCTGGACTTTTGGATGAACAACAAGTTCACTTTCTAAGCCACTATTTCAGTTACTAGGATTCTCTAGAACTTGTTGACCCTCATCTTCCAAATAGTTATGAGCTTACAACTCACCCCAGGGTCAGGGCAAAGAAGGAAGGCCTGGGAAGACTGTTCCAGATAAATTATTTGTGGATCTAATTACTCCCGAGAGCTATCATCTGAGCAACATCTACAGTCTGCCAACTACCATTTTAAATTCTCCACATACATAATTCTATTTAATCCCTACAATGGAACAAAAAGGTATTGCTACTAATATTTTATATAAAATAACACAAAGAAGTCTTAAGAGAGGTTGCCAAGGTCACACAATTAGGAAGAAACAAGATTCAAGCCCACATTTCTCTGATTCCAAAGACTACCCATGATTTTGAACAGGTTTATTTGCAGAAAATAGCCCCAGCCATTTCTCTTGCAAGCTGCTGATACTTGCAGGTTTCACCTCTATCCTGAGTTAGTACATTGATGCCACACTCACATTTTCCTTGTTTTCATCCTGGTCGATGAGCTGAAAGATGTCATGGTCAAGAGAATCGGAATGGCTTCTTTTCAGAGCTGGGCTACATCCCAAGAACTTCAGCTATTGAAGTTTAAAAAAAAAAAAAAAAAAGAGGAATAGAGTATGTAAAGAAATATTCAATGGAAAATTCATTTAAAAAAAAAAAAACCCTTTTCTTTAGTTGTAGATAGACACAGTACATTTTACTTTATTTATGTGGTGCTAAAGATAGAACCCAGTGTCTCACACATGCCAGTTGAGTGCTCTACCACTGAGTCACAACCCCAGCCCGAAAATTCAGTTCTTAGTGTGGTGGCACATGCATGCCTATAATCCCACTTGCTGGGGAGGCTGAGATAGGAAGTTCGTGAGTTCATAGCCAGCCTCAGCAAAAAGCAAGGCACTAAGCAACTCAGTGAGACCCTGTCTCTAAATACAAAATAAGGCTGGGAATGTGGCTCAGTGGTTGAGTGCCCTTGAGTTCAATACCCAGTAATGTGCTCCCCCACTGGCAACAAAAATAAAAATTTCCATAAAAAGAACTCTTGCTGGTTTTATAAAACAGAAGACAAAGTTCTCAAGACGCTGCCATTGCTGAAATTGCTCTAGGCAATGTCCTGAGTTCTTATGAGATTACAGAAAAGCAGTATTCACTTCCTAAATTGAAGTCTCCCATCAAAGTCAAGCTGGAAGCTAGGGGATAGGTAACAGGTTTTAGTCTGAAATAATGGAACTCACAGGTAGGGAATTTATTCTCCTCATGGGATTTTCAAGGCTGAAATGAAATCAGAAGGTAAAGATGAGAATTAAGCAAGGAAAGTGGTATTCATAATAGCAGATTTTAGCCTTTACTTTGAGGAGGGGGTTGACCAAACAGACTCCCATTTTAAACAAAAGATAAGAAAAGTCCTGAAGCTTTCTTGCTCCTCACAATCTTAGAACATCCCAAAATACTTGTAGCCTTGTAGGTAAAAAACAAAAACTTGGACTTCTCTTAAAATATACATTGTCTTAAGGCTTTAATGCCAGAGGGAAGAGCAAGTGAGACCCAAACAGAATACCTAAATTACAGCTAAAATAAAGGAGGGCAAGTTCAAAAACTGCTGACACAAATTCCTCATTTTCAAGATACCAGCATATTTCTAAGATCCAGGTGTCTCACTAGGAACAGCTAACCCTATAAAAAACTTCATTAATTTTAACCCCCTAGGCCAGGTGTGGTGGTGCTTGGGAGGCTGAAACAGGAGGATTGCAAATTTGAGGCCAGCCTCAACAACTCTGCAAAGCCATTCTCAACTCAGTAAGACCTTGTCTCAAAATAAAAAATAAAATGTGCCAGAGATGTGGCTCAGTGGCTAAGCACCCCTAGATCCAATCCCCGGTTTAAAAAAAAGAAAGAAAGGAAAAAGAACAGTGAACACTGAATACATACTTTTCTTTACTGTCTAATGGCCCAGGAGAATCTAGACAGAAACCTGTGAGAAATAAAAAATTTCTTTTTCAGGAAACAATGCATAAAACACTATTTTGTTGTTAAAATAAATATACAACATTTTTTTAGTATATTCACTAACCCTCGTCTCCTACTTGTAAATACTCCTGAGAGGAATAAGACCCCCAAGGAGAGAGATGGTCAAGGTGGCACAGGCCTTAATCTCATTACTCAGGAGGCTGAGGCAGGATGATGGCTAATTCAAGACCAGCCTGGGCAACTTAGTGAGACCCCGTCTTAAAGTACAAATAAAAAGATCTGAGGGTATACTTCTGGATTCAATCCCTATGGGGAGCTGTGATTTTGGTTATTCAGACGGAGGTGACCCACACAATCTTTTGTGAGTTCCAACCAAGGAAAGGATAAAACTTTTCTGGAATAATTTTTTTTCAATATTTATTTATGTATTTTTTTAGTTCTCGGCGGACACAACATCTTTGTTTGTATGTGGTGCTGAGGATCGAATCCGGGCTGCACGCATGCCAGGCGAGCGCTCTACCACTTGAGCCACATCCCCAGCCCTGGAATAATTATTATTCAAGCATTTTTGTGTGGTCAACTCATATGCCTATTTTGGGTATGAAAAATACAATCATTTTTCATAACATCTAAGGTCAAGTATTTGTTGCCTTTAACAAAATGATACTAAGGTCTCCATATCAAAGGCAAGTGGGGAAACACACTGCTTAGCATTATTTATATGTCAGTACATGTATTATTGCTCCTGATATTCTTGCTTGCCTCAAAGCCACAAATAAGAATCCTATCCTGGGTTGGGACTCAGTGGTAGAGCACTTGCCTAGATGTGTAGTACTTGCCTACATCAGTACTATAAATGGTCTCACTAAGTTACACAGGTTGGTCTCAAATTTGTGATCCTCCTGTCTCAGTCTCCCAGGTTGCTGGGATTACAGGTGTGCACCACTGCACCCTGCTTATCTCCAGTTCTTAAGAAGCCTATACAGTTCACATTTTAATAGATTTCCTCTTGTGGTTCCCTAACTGGAAAAATCCACACCCCAAATACTCTTATCAGTATAATAATATTAACATTATAACTCTTATAGGTATAATCCTGCAGAAACATGTATTTATGAAGTAGAACAAAATGCACTGGCACATTTCCTCAAGGCAGGATTTCTGGAATGAGTCTATTATACTTACTATTTGACCCTTGTGTTTGCCTTCAATTTTTTATTGGTGCATTATAATTATACATAACAATGGGATTCATTGTAACATATTCACATATGCATAAAACACTTTGGTCAATTTCATTTCTCAGTAATTTCCTTTACACTTCCTCTCCCTGTTCCCTTAATCTACTGATCTCCCTATTTTCCTGAAGTGCCCCCCTTTCCTTTTTTCTCTAGCTCCCACATGAGAAAATATACAACCCTTGACTTTCTGAGTCTGGCTCTTATTTCTCTTAACACAATCCTCTCAAGTTCCATCCATTTTCTATAAATGACATCATTTATGGTTCTTTATGGCTGAATAAATCCGTGTGGCTGTCTCTCTCTTTGGAAATAGCTCACCTTCTCCTTGAGTGTGTATTTCTTGTATTACTCCAAAGGAGTCTCTACCGAGAATGCCTGTATTCTTCTTGAATATGTATCTACTTTTCTAAATAAACCTGTCTATGCCTTTGAAGGGAAAAAAAACCCCAATGTGTATATACATTTTCTTTATCCACTCATCTACTGATGGCTACCTAGGCTGGTTCTATAGGTCACTTTAAATTGTGCTGCTATAATTCTTTAGGAAATACCAAGGAATGATATAGCTGAGTCATATGGTAGTTCCATTCCATTCCTAGTACTTTGAAGAAACTCCACACTCATTTCCATAATGGTCATACTAATTAATAATCCCATATTAATTGTTCCCTTTTCTTCACATCCTTACCAGCATGTATTATTTACATTCCTGAGAACTGTCATTCTGACCCTTTATTTTAAAAGGTTTTCTGAATGCCACTTATAGTTGGTATAGTGAATTTTACTCTACTCATCCTTCAGGAGCAAACATACATCACTCCCTTGAAGATACCAGACACTAGTTTCTCTTAACAAACTGCCACTTTCAGGCTTCTTTATGGTTCTGAAGTGTTTGTCACCCAATGCCAAGACTTCTCTCTGTATTCACTTAATCTCTCACAAAAGTTCTGGGGTGAAAGGATATATTTCAGGAAATTCCCAACATTGCTCACCACACAGCAGACAAATCCTACATGTTTGGAAATCAAAAGCATACCTGAATCAGTTGATTCAGAAGAACCCATTCTCTGCAGACTGCTGTTATTTCTCACCTCCAGTGGCTGCTCATACTCACTGAAATCAAAAGAAATACTTCCAAATGAGTAATGCATAGGACATAATTAAAAGGTCACATAAAGGAGATGGGACATGAAGCAGCCAGGCTGCCTCCAACCATCATCACTTCTAAGCCAGGACTCAATCCCCTCTTTGTCACCCAGAATACCCAGGTAGCACTTGAGAAAAGAAAAGAAAGGAGTGGACGCGCTTGGCTCTGGGCCACATTGTAGGATGTACTGACCATGGTAAATGAGCATTGGGATATTTTTCCAAATGAGTTTATAGTCGAGGTACTGTGCTAAAAGTATGGAGGAACAGGACAGGAGTCCTTGCTTTTCACAGGTTGGGGAAACTATAAGACCTAAGTAATTACAAAATGAGACGCCCAAGATGTGAGAAAAGCAGCTTTGCCCGAAAACATTGTGGGATGCATTTTTTTTCCCCTCGCTGTTAAGTCCACAGAACTTTCTAGTATGGAAAGTTTAGTTAAAAAGCCGGGCCTTAGGAAAGCAGAGGGGATGAACAGCAGGAACGTGCAGGAGCCAAGGGAGTGCCACGATCCCGCACAAATGTGGGAAAAGAAAATGCCACGTCCTTTTGTTGGGAAGGAACAAAGCTCGCAGTAAACCAAGACCCTGCGCAGCGGTTCAGGAAAGGGTGGAAGTGAGGCCGGAGACCCGATTCTCCTCGTGGGGGAAGATCCTAAAGAGCTTCCTGGAACAGGGATTGGAGGGCTCGGAGCAATTCAAAGGGATGAGGTGGGAAGCCAGGCCCCCGGCGGGCTGCTGGGCAGGGGGCATCCCTGGCAGTCCGGCCCCCTCTCCGCCAACATTCTGCCGGGGAGGTGCGCATGGCGGCCCCAGCCGGGCCCCGAGCTGAGCTCCGGGCCCGCAGGTCCCACCCTCCCCCGCCCGGCCTCTCAGGGGCGCCGCTCGCCGGCCCGGCTCACCTTCCCAGTCCCTGCAGCTGGTCCATGGTGACCGTCAGATTGGTGACAGGAGACAGGCCATCCGCCGCCGGCGCGCCGAACAGCGCTTTCGAGACGGGCTGCGGCGCGGGCGGGGGACTGCAGGAGAAGAGCAGGCGACGGCGGTGCGGGGGCTCGGGGCCCAGCTCCATGGCGGCCCCCGGTCTCCTAGTGCTCCCGCTACGACTCCCTCCGCCGCGCCTGCCCGCCCGCCCTGCCGGCACCGGCCTCGGCCGCGCGCCCCGCGCCGGCGCCCGCGGGTCAAACACAAACACGACCCCGCGGTTCAGGGATGCGGCTGCCGCGGGCAAGTGGCGCGGACGGGCAGGCGTCTGGACCCGGCAGGCGCCAACCACAAGCACGGGTGCTTCCCTCACACCCCGCGAGGCCGGCGGGCGGGCGGGCGCTGGCAACCTGAAGATTAAATCCAAACAAACTCTTCGAGTCGAGAAGGGGGAGCGGGCAAGAGCCGCGAGGCAACGGCCCGGGCCCACACTCTCTTCGCTCTTCTCTCACCCGCTTTCCCCAGTCCTGGGTCGTAGAGAACTACTCGAATCAGTAGCTCCCTCCCGGGCTTCCGCAGCCGAAGTGGCTTTCGCGGTAATAGCTGGCCACTGGGACCACCGATGCTCCGCCCCTTTCCTAGTTGGCGCCAAACAGAATCCACCAATCAGTAAGTAACTTATTTTCCTCACTCCTGAGTGGCAGCCAAGCTAGACCAATGAGGAGAAGAAGATAGCGCCTCGCGGGACTCCGCCCGGCCACCCGCTCTCAGAGGGGGTGGGGCCTGAGCAGGTGGGTGGAGTCGAAGTTGGATGGGGCGCGAAGGTCAATGAAACTCCCAGCAGGACCTGCGAGATTCTGGCGGCGCCGGAGAGGCCTTCCTGCCCTGGTGCACGCCGGGAAGCGTAGTTCTTGTGCTCTCAAGGGGCAGCCTACCCGGGAACCACCACCACCACCGCCCCGCCCCCCGCCCGGTCCTGCAGTTCTCCGATGTGGGAAGCTGGGGCGGGGTAGGCGGTCCTCATAGTCTGGAGGCTTCCGCTGCCTGAGCAGCGCTTTGGATTCTTCTTTTCTTCTCCAGACCTCTATGCTCCAACTTTATAAGGAGGAGGGAACTGAGTAACCTCAACACCAGACCCTTGCCTCCAGTGCTCCTCTGTGCGCTGACAGCTCCGCCGGCGCTCAGGCAATGCGGACCTGAGCCCATGAAATGGCCCACACCCTCCCCCAGCAGCATTCGATCTCGCGGATCCTTTTGAGTTTTTCCTTTTTTCTATCTCTGACCCGCTGGGAGCTGCTAGGGAACAGTACTAGTGAACAGGTAACAGCCACTGATCCAACTGAGTTACCTGTACCAATTCATTTAACCCTTAAAACTCAAAAGAATTACCCTTTCCAGTTTCCAGGTGGCCGTATTCTTGTTCATAGCCCCTGCAGTAGTGTTTGCTTCTAGAATGGTAAAAGAGAAACCTAGGTGCAATACAGGCTATAAAAGGACTTAGCTTTGGACAACATTTTTAAAGCAAACATACTTAGCTTATTAAGAGCACATAGGAGGGCTGGGGCAGTGTCTCAGAGGTAGACCATTCCCCTAGCATGTGTGAGGCCCTGGGTTCAATCCTTAGCACCACATAAAAATGAAAAAAATAAAGGTATTGTGTCCAACTACAACTAAAAAATAAAAATACTTAAAAGAAAAAGAGCACATAGGTATTTTAGGTGGCTTTAAGAACCTGCTGGAGATTATGAGCATTATCTCTGCTTAAAAAAATTTTTTTAAGGTGGGAGCAGATGTAGCTCAGGGGTAGACTGCTTGCCTGCCATGCATAAGGCCCTGGGTTTGATCACCAGCACCACATGGAGGAGGAGGAGGAGGGGGAGGAGGAGGAGGGGGAGGGGGAGGGGGTGATTTTAAAAACTTTGCTTTAAAAGGTTTGTGTTTGGGGCTGGGGAGATAGCTCCGTTGGTAAAGTGCTTGCCAAAAAAGGGGTTGGGATTATGGCTCAGTGGTAGAGCGCTTGCCTAGCATGTGTGAGGCATTGGGTTCGATCCCTGGCACCACATTAAAATAAAGATATTGTGTCCATCTACAACTAAAAAAAAAAAAAAATTTAAAATAATAATAATAAAATAAATGACAAGTAAAATTTTTAAAAAATAAAAGATTTATATTCTACAAATAATATAAGTACAGTTTTAGAAAATATAGATAAGCAGAACGATGTTGACCAAATTATATTGTTATATTGTGTGCATGTACGAATATGTAACACTGAGTCCCACATACTATGTATAATTATAATGCACCAATAAAAATATGGAAAAAAAATGGGTGTGGTGGTACAAGCCTGTAATCCAGGTACTCAGGAGGCTGAGTGAGGGGCTGGGATGTGACTTAGTGGTAAAACACCCCTGGATTAAATCCCTATTATAAAGCACACACATACACATACACACACAAGACATTCCAGAATGAGAAGTACATTAACATACCATAACATTTCCAACAAAGAACTTAAACACTTGCTTGTATCTGTTTCTGTGATTAATTAACTAGGCCAACTCCCTCAAATTATTACAAACTCAAAGAGTAGGGACCTTTACTTTCTTTTTTCCTACCACCCAGTGCCTGGTTCAGGAGACCCCTCAGTACATATAGGCTAAATTAATACATTCTGTGAAGAAAAAAATATGAGTGCTTTGAGGGTGTTTAAGAAGGGTATTTGAAAGCCAGGCATGGTGGAGCATGCCTGTAATTCCAGTAGCTGGGGAGGCACAGGCAGCAGGATCGCAAGTTCAAAGCCAGCCTCAGCAATTTAGCGAGGCCCTAAGCAATTTAGTGAGATGCTATCTCAATATAGAAAATAAGAAGGGGCTGGGGATGTGGTCCCATGGTTAAGTGCCCCTGGATTCAATTCCCAGTGCAAAAAAAAAAAAAAAAGTATCTGAGGTAGCAGTAGAGCTCTTGCCTAGCCTGCATGAGGCTCTGGGTTAGATCCCCAGCTCTAAAGCAAAACAAAAACCAGAAAGTTAAGAAGGGCATCTGAGGGACTGGGGTTGTGGCTCAGTGGTAGAGCACTTGCCTAGCACATGCGAGGCCCTGGGTTCGATCCTCAGCACCATATAAAAATAAATAAATCAGACAAAGGTATTAAAAAATAATAATAATAATAAAAGAAGGGCATCTGAGGCTTCACATGCAGCTCAGTGGTAGAGTACTTGCCTAGCATGCACAAGGACATGGGTTCCATTCCCAGTTCTAAAAAGAAAAGAAAGAAAGAAAAAGGAATATGATCTGGTCTGGCCCAGTAGGTCAGGAAATCCTTGAGGAATCTGGACTGAGAGACAAGGTCTTAAACAAAGGCCCTGAGGATGGAAGGAGTTCTATATCTGGTAGTCAACAGGTTGAGACAGGAAATTAGGGAGGCAGGCAAGAGCCCAGGCTGCTAGATCACATCTTGGAATTTGGACTTTATTCTAATAGGGGTGTGAAAAAAAAATTGAAAGGTTTACATAGGCATTTAAAACTGATAACCTTTTAGGCAGAGTGGAGAATGGATTTGAAAGCAGCAATTAGTGGGGGCAGAGTGGAGAATGGATTAGAAAGCAGCAATTGTAGAGACAGGGAAAGGGATTGAAGGTAATTGTGGCAGTCATATTATGAGATGGGATGATGACTTGAACTGGGGAAGGGGTGGGTGATGCAGAGGGAGAAGAGTAGGCCTCTGTTTTCTACCTGTGGGTGATGAAAGGTGCGTCACAACTATGTCTCAAACAGGGAGGGGCCTTAGTAGGGCCCCTGGCTCTTCCTTGGCAACCACAAAAGCACGACTTTTTAATCTGTACTATGTATTATAGTGCCCTGTATGTTGTATTCTGTTTAAAGAAGGGATTGCCAGGGTGGGGAGTGTTGCTCAGTGGTCCTGCATGTGCTTGGCATGTGTGAGGTCTTAGATACAAAGGCACCAAATAAAATAAAATAATGAAGAATTCTCTTTGCTACAAATAAACCCCCAAAACCTCAGTATTTCCCTCCATCAATTTATAAGTCTTATTTTCTGAAGAGAAAGAAACATTCCTTTTTGATTCAACATTTTGCATGTGCTTTCATTCAACTCTGCTGGTAGCAGGACTGAATTATGGGATGCAGTACAAGCCTCCCTGGAGACTACAGAGTTTAGTTTAACACTAAGAAGGAAGGTCAGACATAATAGACTTCTCTCCATAGGCCTGGTGTGGGGTCCTGCTTGGAATCTGTAAACTCACAAAGCTTTCTCTGGATTACTATTATTTTTTTGTAGCAAAGATTGAGCCCAGGGGCGCTTAATCACTAAGCTATATCCCCAGCCCTTTTTATTTTTTATTTTGAGACAGGGTCTCACTAAGTTGCTTAGGGCTTTGATAAATTGCTGAGGAAGCTGGTATTGAACTTGTTATCCTCCTGGCTCAGCCTCTGGAGCCACTAGGATTACAGAGGTATGCCACTGTACCTTGCTGTCTGTATTATTCGAAACACAGCCAGGTCTGTCGACCACCGAACTATCTATCTTTTAAGGCCAGATATAAGAAAATTCTAAGAAATAATTTGTACTTATGTTGAATTATACAAGGGAATGAGTTTTGTAGTTACCATTCTGTGTATAGACTAAATCCTGCTTCCTGGTTATGTCTGCCCTGCAGCGGCAAACTCTTCTAGCAGAAGCCCTCACCATTTTTTTAAATTTTTTATTTATTTATTTTTAAATATTTATTTATTTTTTAAGTTTTCGGTGGACAGAAATCTTTATTTTATTTGTATGTGGTGCTGAGGATTGAACCCAGCACCTCCCGCATGCCAGGCGAGCACGCTACCACTTGAGCCAAGTCCCCAGCGCCCTCACCATTTTATATTGGAACTTCTGAACAATTTCACCCACTCTAAGTACTCCTTGTGGCCTCCTCCCTTATCTCAAAGAAATCCTGAATTCCTGTCTCCTACTGGACTCTCCCTCCTGAACTCCACCTAGAATGGCCTACTGGCAACTCAACTCCACTTTCTCAAATTGAAATACTCATTTCAAAATTTCATTCTACTCTTCCGAGTCCCTTTGAACAGATATAGCACCTTCATTTACTCCTTTTCCCTCCCGCTGCTGGTTGCCAACTGAGTCCTAATTCCCAGGTGATCTTTCCAAATGCAAATCTGATCTCCTAGTACTCTCTGCTCAAGAACCCTTTAAGTGCCCCCATGACTTAAAGCAGGGCTTCCACATGTCTTGGAATGATGCAGGACACACAAAACCACACATAGGTGACTCTATGACCAATGTGATTCTGCAATCGGTACAATCAGAAAAATGAGAAATTATACCCCAATGATTCAAATGCATGAATTGCCAAGATCATTGAAATGTTGTGTGTAGCTAATAATAATAATAATAAAGCATTTTAAACACATTATTTACTCATACAACAATATATAAGCCGTGCTTGGTGGTGCATGCCAGGAATCCTAGAGATTTGAGAGGCTGAGGCAGGAGGATTGCCAAGTTCAAAGCCAGCCTCAGCAACCTAGTGAGACCCTGTCTCAAAATAAAAATATTAAAAGCGCTGGGGATGTGGCTTAGTGGTTAAGCACCCCTGGCTTTAATTCCTTGTACTAAAACAAAACAAAAGAAAAACAAGCAAACAAATAATACCCTATTTTGTACTTTATTAGATATCACTTTAAAAACCAACCAATCAATCTCTGGTTATGATCCACTAAAACAAACATATGATGACTTATCACCTAATTGGAAAAGCAATGACTTAAAAAAAAAATTAAAACAATGATTGACAGTCTGAAGCTCAAAACCTTTTTGACCCCAACACCAGGTTCTTCACAGTAAGGTATCTTCCTCTCTGTCTTCATCCCTTTTTTTTTGCTCACAAACTGTCCAGTACCTGCCAGGAGAAATCCCTCTAGAAACCCCTAATCATTTAGCCCTCTCTGCTGTCACAGTTCACATGACATGTACCCCTTCCAAGTTTCAATATTTTTCCCTGTCGTATCTCTGTCATTCTGCTCTTAATCTTTTATGCAATTTAATACTTTACTCAATACCCACCTTATTGCATTCATTCATTCAATAAATATTTATTCAGTATCTACTGAGACAAAATCAGTGCTTGAAATATAAATGTCACAATTCCTACCCTTAGGGAGCTCTTCTCAGCTAAGCCTCAGGATCCTTAAGATAAAGGAATCATCACCATGATAATGGCTGTCATTTGTGCAAGGATGAAAGAGATCTTTAGGAGGGGAAGAGAGTGTGGAGGAGTTTGGAGGAGACACTTCCCAAAGGAGATTTATTTTTATTATTCTTTTAAAAATATTTTTATTTTGTTTATTTATTTTCATATGGTGTGGAGGATTGAACCCAGTGCCTCACACGTCAGAGGCAAGCTCTCCATGACTGACCTACAACCCCAGCCCTATTTTTCTTCTTCCTCTTATTTATTAGTTATTATTATTATTTTTTGCAGTGGTTGGGAGTGAACTCTGGCTAGGCAAGCACTCTACCACTGAGCTACATCCCCAGCTCTTTAAAAATGTTTTTTGGGGCAGGGTCTCCCCCAAGTTGCCCAGGCTGGCCTAGAACTTGTGATTCTCTTACCTCAGCTTTCTGGGTAGTGGGGATTATAGGCGTGTGCCTATAATCCAAAGGGAATTGATTAAAGCTGCTGAAATTGGAAGTTGTGGGTCCCTGGAAAAGGGACCCTTGGTGGTAGGGAGAGATAAGTGCTCTATAAGGTGCCCCAGATGCAGCAGGTGAGAAAGAATTCTGTAGTTAGTGAGAACTACCACTGATTTGCTGTAGAATGGGCCCCTGGGAGTGGTTGTGAGAGACCCAAGTGTGTGGCACAGTTCTTGAAGACCTTAGATCTTGCTGAAGGGTTTGGCCTTGTATTGTGGACCAAGGGTGTGGAGAGTGGTTGATAAGAGAATAAGATTTACTGCAGGGTTGGGAGGATGGAGGAACCAGGAGCTGGCTGTCCTCCTGATCTGAGAAATTCTGAATCAAGGTGGAGACCTCAGCCACAGAGAAAGGAATTGACCTTGAGAACCTTGAAAGAGTCTTTTGATAAGTGAGAGTTAAGATTGGCCTGGGTGGGGGAAAGAGAGGAATTTGGAAAATTTCTAGGCAATGACTCAAGCACCTGAATAGAGAGTAATGTTTCTTTCTTTTTTCCCCGGTACTGGGATTTGAACCCAGGGGCACTTTACCACTGAATTACAGCACGGCCCTTCTAAATTTTAATTCGAGGCAGGGTCTTGAAAAGTTGCCTCACTAAATTGTTAAAGCTAGTCTCAAACTTGTGATCCTTCTGCCTTAGCCTCCTAAATCACTGGGATTATAGGTATGTGTAACCACGCCTGCCTGAAGAGCTTAGTTTTGTGCCTGTGGATTGTCTGGGCTTGGCACTCAGTATAGTTTTGGGGTTAATTAGCATGAAGATTGAGTGTATGCAAAGACAACTTTAGACACCTCAATCTAAGAGCACCAGCTGAGGACTGCATGTGTCAGTCATCCCAGCTATTCGGGAGGCTAAGGCAGGAGGGTCACAAGTTTGAGTCCAACCTGGACAATTTAGTTAGACCTTTCCTTAATATAGAAAGGGCTGGGGTGTACTTGGTAGACACTTGCTTTACATGCACAAGGCCCTGAGTTCAATCCCCAAAACCTCCCTCCAAAAGTCAAGTTCTGTTTTGTAATTCTTGGTGATACAAATTAAGGTTCTGGTTACACTGGGGAAGGGTGATGGCAAGGAGCAACAAGGGTAAATTTTGGAAACAGTTCTTTTTTTCTTTCTTTCTTTTTTTTTTTTTTTTTTTGGTGATACTGGGGACTTAACTCAAGAGTGCTCTACCACTGTGGTACATTCCCAGCCCTTTTTATTTTTTATTTTGAGACAGGGTCTTATTAAGCTTGCCCAGGCTAGTCTTGAACTTGAGATCTTCTGCCTCTACCTCCCAAATTGCTGGAATGACACATATGTGCCATCATACCCAGCCTGTTTTTTGTTTTTTTTTTAAATTATAACAAACTTTGATTGAAACATACTATTCATATAGGATAGCGAACAAATCATAAATGTGCAGCTCAGTGAATTTCCACAAGGTAAGCACACTCATGCAATCAACACCCAGATCAAGAAACAAAGTAACTGAGCTGATAGCATCCACCTGTAATCTTAGCAACCTAGGAGACTGAGGCAGGAGGATTGCAAGTTTGAGGCTAGTCTGGGCAATTTAGTAACACCCTGTCTTCCCAGTTACAAAAGAATAAAAAATAAAAAATAAACATGTCTAGAGGTTAAATGCAATGGTAAAGTGATTTCCTGGAATGTGTCAGGCCATAGGTCCAATCTCCAGCTCTGTACAAAAGCAAATAAAATAAAACAACAACAACAAAACAAAATTTAAAAAAAAAATACCCCCCCCAAAAAACAATGACAACAACAAAAAATCAGGTCTGGGGTTATAGCTTAGTGGTAGAAAATGAGTTGAGCATGCCCTAGGCACTTGGGTTCCATTCCCAGCATAACAAAATACCACAACAAAACCTTCTCTTGATGGCATTTTTTCCCTCCAGTTATACTCTTCCCCTTCAGAGTAAAAATCCTCAAAAAGCCGAGTGTGGTGGCCCACACCTCTAATCCCAGTGGCTCAGGAGTGTGAGGCAGGAGTATCATGAGTCCAAAGCCAGCCTCAGCAAAATCAAGGTGCTAAGTAACTCAGTGAGACTCTGCTCTAAATAAAATACAAAATGGGGCTGGGTTTGTGGCTCAGTGGTCAAGTGGCCCTGAGTTCAATCCTGATACAAAGAAAAAAAAAAAATTCCTCAAAAAAATGTTGTCTCTAGGGCTAGGGATGTAGCTCATTGATAGAGTACATGCATGCTGGAAGAGACCTAGACTCTATACCCAGAATATTGTCTCTAATTTATCTTATCTCATTTTATCTTTTTTTTTTTTTTTACCAGAGATTGAACTCAGAGGCACTGAACCACCAAGCCACATCCCCAGCCGTATTTTGTATTTTATTTAGAAACAGGGTCTCACTGAGTTGCTTAGCCATTGCTGAGGCTGGCTTTGAACTCATAATCCTCCTGCCTCAGCTCCTGAGCTTCTGGGATTACATCACATCCGGCTCCATTTTATCTTGAACCAACTCCAGTCAGACATCACCTTCCCTATTTCATAGGAAACACCTTTTGTCAAGTTCTTCTTCTTCTTTTTTTAATATCTTTTTTAGTTGTAGATGGATACAATATCTTTATTTTGTTTATTTATTTTTATGTGGTGCTGAGGATTGACCCCAGGGCCTTGCATGTGCAGGCAAGCTCTCCTCCACTGAGCCACAACTCTAGCCATTTTGTTAAGTTCTCTAGGGACTTTACTGTGGCCAATTTGCAGTCCTTGTTGTTATCTACCCAGCAGTAGATAACTAAATACACTTGACCACTCCTAGAGACATTTACCTGATATGGCTTTCAGGCCACCACTCTCCAGATTTTCCTTCCTCTGTCTGGTTGCTGCTGGTGGTGGTAGTCATGGGGGTTTGAGGGATCACAGGGAAGGAATTCTTTGGTCTGGCAATGGTAGGAACCAGGCATGGGGGAAGAGAACAGCCTCAGGCCTCATGGATAATCTGGGAGCCCCCTGGAGCAGCATGGCCCTTGTTCCCAGCAGCAGACTAGAGCTTGGCTGATAGAGACTTGGAGAAATGTTTGTGGAGTGAATGAAGACCAAGCATTTGAATGTTATCCTGAAGGCAGTGGATTTAGAAAGGGCCTCTGAGCCAGGAGCAGTGGCAAATGCCTGTAATCCCAGTGGCTCGGGAAGCTGAGGCAGGAGCATCTGAAGTTCAAAGCCAGGTTCAGCAATTTTGCAAGGCCCTAAGCAACTTGGCAAGATCCTGTCTCCAGCTGGGGTTGTGGCTCAGTGGTAGAGTGCTTGCCTAGCATGTGTGAGGTACTGGGTTCGGTTCTCAACACCACATATAAACGAATAAGTGAATAAAGATCCATCAAAAACTAATAAAAATATTTTTAAAGGGACTGGGGATGTGGCTCAAGCGGTAGCGCGCTCGCCTGGCATGCATGCAGCCCGGGTTCGATCCTCAGCACCACATACAAACAAAGATGTTGTGTCCACCGATAACTAAAAAAATAAATATTAAAATTCTTTCTCTCTCTCTCTCACTCTCTCACTCTCTCTTTAAAAAAAAATTTTTTTAAAAAAGATCCTGTCTCAAAATAAAAAATAAAAAGAGCTGGAGATGTGGCTTAGTGGTTAAGGGTCCCTGGATTCCATCCTCATGCCAAAACATGAAAAAAAAAAAATTCCACTCAATTGCCTTTGTAATATGAAAATGTATTAGTACAAACTAATAAAATATCTGCTACATAAAAAAAGACAAAAAAAAAAAAAAAGAAAGAAAAAGAAAGGGCCTCTTAGCAGCCATCATTCCTCCTCCCTCTTCCCCATGGAAGATGGACTGACATGGTGTTGGGGTGGTGAGGCAGGTCCCTTTTTCCCTTCTCAGAAGGTTGAGGACATTTTGTCCTGCTCTTCCCCCAGAGGACCCAAGCAGACCACCAGAGGGCACTGTTTTCTCGGGAGAATATTTGGAAAAAAATATTCTGCGTTGACAGAAAAGGCAGCTGTCATTAGGACAAAGGCTGAAAGCTAAGCACTGTATGAGAAAAAAAATGCACTCCAATTTCTGGGGATCTGTTTCCAGAAAATTTTGCAGGGTTCAAAATGTTCAGGGTCAGGAGCCCCACACCTATGTTGTTGGTTTCTGCTGGCCTCTTGACCACTGTTAGTCTCAGCTGGAAATGGAGGAATGGTTGCTGGTCAGCCCTTCAGAGGCCTTCACAGGACAGAACAAAGCATGTGATATAAATGCTTTTCAGAAGTTTCAAGTAAAGGCCTGGGGTTGTGGCTCAGTGGTAGAGCGCTTGCCTACCACGTTCGAGACCCTGGGTTCTATCCTCAGCGCCACATAAAAATAAATAAGTGAATTAAAGGTATTTAAAAAAAAGAAGAAGAAGTTTCAAATAAAGTGTGCTAGAGAAATGTGAGAGGTTGCTGACCCTCACAGTCCCCCAGTCTACCATATACTTTTTTAACAATATGAAGGATGTGACATCACATTCCTGTAACCTATTGCAAGTGGGTGTCCAGCACTGGAAACTTTGGGAAGTGATTCCCCAACAAGTAGAGGCAATGAGGTCTGACCCAGGTTCAGAGGCCATGGGCAGTGAATGGAGGACACTGGGCATTAGGGAGGTTCTGGAATAGGGGGAGGACTTCATCTCAAAGGGCTTAGTTTTCTTGTAATTTCTTGGGGTCCTCCCCCTGGAAGTCAGAGGTGCTGGGTAGCAGCTGAGCCCTCCTTACAGCTTATACTTGGGTATCCTGCCCCACCCCCCTCCAGCCTACAGATGTGCTCAGAGGAAGAAACACTGTGTTAGGACCTGTAGTGTCATGGCCCTGTCCCTGCCTTTCTCAATCCATGGGCCTCTGGTGTGTGACATTGTTCCTGAGGCTCCCTCTTGTTCTGGCTGAGGTAAAGCCTCTTGCTCCATCTGCCCACAGTTGGTTGGCAAATGCCTACATTTGGCAAGTGCTGTGCGGGTATGGTCTAGGAGGATGGCAGGGTGGGGGTTGGGACCCTGGTTTCCACCCCCTCACACCCCAAATCCCTTTGTAACCCTAAGCAATGTCTGCCCCAGAGGGAACTGGGGCTGGGCCCATTCCAATCCAAGGTTCAGACTCCAAGGCACGCCCCAGGCCTTCTGGGATGTTTATATGGGTCTAGAAAGTGGATTTGAGGAAATCAAGATTAATTAGAGTGAAAGTTTCCTTTTCTGTATCACTACTTAGAGTCTTTTAAAAATTGTATATTGTGTGGGTGTGGGGTGGGGTGCTGGTGGTGGCTGGCACTAGCTTGTAATCCTATTACTTTGAGAGGTTGAGGCATGGGATCACAAATTCAAGATCAGCCTGAGAAATTTAGCAAGACACTGTCTCAAAATGAAAAATAAAAATGGCTAGGGATGTAGCCCAGTGGCAGAGCACCCCTGGGTTCAATCCCTAGTACCTGAAACAAACAAGTTGTGAATTGTGAGGCTCCAAGGAACAGCATGGAGGTTTCCTATACTTCCTTGAGTGAAAAACCCTTTTCACAGACAATCTTTTTTTAAAATTTTTTGTACTAGGTTCTGGCTAAATTGCTGAGGATCTCACTATCTTGCTGAGGCTGGCCTTGAACTTGAGATCCTTTTGTTTCAGCCTCCTGAGTTACAGTTGTGCACCACCACACTCAGCTTCACAGGTTTTTTTTTTTTTTTTGATACCGGGGATTGAACTCTTGGGCACTCAGTCCCTGAGCACTTCCGAGACCTATTTTGTAATTTATTTAGAGACAGAGTCTCACTGAGTTTCTTAGCGCCTCAATTTTGCTGAGACTTGCTTTGGACTCAGGACCCTCCTGTCTCAGCCTCTCAAGTCACTGGGAATACAGACATGCACCACTGTGCCGAGCTGCTTCACAGGGTCTTGTCTGACCATTATTCCCTGGAACACTGAGAAGTACCCACTTATTCCAACATAGCCCATGCTCACTTTATAGAGGAGGAAAGGGGACAGTCATGTTTCCAGCCTCAGTCTAGTTTGGTGGTGGTCTGAGTGCAGCCTGATCTCCCTTTCTTCTGTGCACTTAGAACCTCCACCAGGGGGCAGAAGGGATGTTGCAGGGCAGCCTGGGGGATCTCAGACATTTGAGGAGAACTACATTGGGTTTAGATCTGAGTAGGGGCTAGTGTGACCACCTTCTTGGCCTGAGGTCCCTCTAGGGCAACCTTGGCCACTTTAAGCCTGGAGCCCAGCTTTCACCAGGAAGACAGTGTCCTCTTATGGGTCCTCTCAGCAGTTACTCTCAAGGGTCAGTTTGGGCAGAGACCTCAGTGAAGCTCGGCTTTACTATCCTCCAGTAAATCCATCTGACTGGTTGCTTTATAGTTACTTCAGTAAATAAATTTGATGAGCTTCTCTGTTTTGTTCTCCCCGCCAAGGATTGAACCCAGGGTGCTCTACCACTGAACTATACCCCCACCCTTTCTTTATTTCTTTATTTTTTTTTTTGAAAGGAAAAAAAGGAGCAGTAACCCCTTTTATTTTCTCTGTTTAAATTCAAACAGAAAACAAACATCAATTTTGTTATACACTAACATCTTCAAAGTACATCATTTGTACAAGAGAAGGACTAAGAACAAAAATGTGTTTACTGAGATCCAAACACAAGTGAATGAAATACACCTCCTCACACTGCTTTCCGATGGTATTCAGGAGGGGTGACTTCATAATTCCTGGCACTAAACAAAGTTGCAGAATTCTTTGCCAGGTACTTGAGGAAATCATGAAAATAATTCAATAATAAAGCAGGGCTCTTCTCATCCAGAGGTGTATAGGCCAACATCGCTCCAATTCGTACGAATAATCTCAGTAGATGTGGCGCTCCATACACCTGGGACATGGGTGCATTAGGATGATCTACAAGGATTTCAGCATACTGTGGTCTCTCAAATTTGTAGAGCAGTTGAGTGCCCAGCATTACATTGAAGTATTCTTTTATTCCTGCCACAACTTCATTAACAGCATACTCCTTATTATCTGTGTTTCCTGGAGATTTCTTGTAATTTGCATAATCCTCAAGAATAGAATCCACATTCTTCTTCGCAGGAAGATAAAAGAGCTGTTTTTGTCTGGTAATTAAGTCCCAGTCATCAACAAGCCCTGGTTTTAGCTCTTCAGAAATCTTTACTTTAACTTCAACTCTGTTCATAAATGTTTCTTCATTTTCAATAGTAGGAGCTACCCGGGCCCTTTTCTTCCAAGAAGGCTGAGATGTCTCACTGGTACTGCCACCATCTCCATTTCCAGGTGTTTTCTGTTTGTTCTTTTTGGTTTTCACTTCAACATTTTTCTGTTGCAGACCAGATATCTTCTTTCCTGGAGCAGCCCCTCTCATCTACCCCTCTGCATACTGCTCCTGATTGGCTTTTTGGAGTTCTCTCTTTCTGCAGATTGGTGTCCAAGTACTTGAGCACTCTGCTCTCTGGAACCCATTCATTCCAATTTTTATTCCAACCACTGTAATGTATAAAGTATTTCACTTGTTTGTTCTTTATGGCAACCTTAATGCACTTTGCTTCATAAAGGCGAGGCCCATGAAAGCACAGTACTCGCTCACCCTCCTGGAATTTCGGCTTCGGGTCCTGCTTGGGCGCCATTTATAAGTGATTCGCCTCCTCCTCCTTCTCCCACCACCCCCGACTACCGCCCCCTAATCTCTACCCCACCCAATTTCGCTTTAGATGCGCCATCAGGCACAGCCAGCTCTACATCCTGGGCCCCATTTATTTATTTCTTTATTCTGAGATAGAGTTTTTGCTGATCTCAAACTTGAGATCCTCCGGCCTTAATCTGCCAAGTTGCTGGGATTATAGTGACTGAATTTATTTCACCATGCCTGGCTTTATGAACTTTTCTGATTATACCTGAGCCTCTTTCTGGCTTGGTTATCTGGGCTAGGAGCAGATGGATACTCTGAGTTAGGACTGAGTGGCTGCTCTGAACAGAGTACTGTGCTAGGTTCTGTCAGGAGGTACCAGGTGTAATGGTGATTCAGATTAACCTGGAGTTGATAAGCTGAGGGAGCACATGTGCTTTCTTGACCTCTAGGCCCCTAAAGAATAGACAGCTGTTTGAAGATTTACCTTCTTTACTCAGACCAATTGTTCCTAGAAGTAGTTCAGTTTCTGTGCCTGAGGCTTCCAGGGTCCTGCCCCATCTCCAAACTGTAATAGGCATTTCCTTTTGGTGAATTAAGACCAAGAGGGATATTGGACCATGGTAGCCCAGGCCTGTGGATTGGACCATGAAAGCTCTTTATACATGCTGCAGGAATGACTTTACCTTTATGAGTAAAGTCTATGATTGGGTGGGTGAGTTAGACTGCATGGGGGTGGTAAGCAGAACCAGAGTAGGAAGGGGTATGAGGCAAGAAGATGGAGCCAGTCCAAGTGAGGAGAAAACCACAGGAGGGGTGGGTGTCTTGGAGCCTCTGTCCTGCTAGCTCCTGGTTGTGCCAAGGACACCAGGCGGGAGTCTGAGATGCTCAGGAAGGTCTAGCACTTGTCCAATTTGCAGATTCTAAGGCTCTTGCTTCCTGATATCTTGGTGGGGGCTGACATTGCCTGGGGGAGACCCAAGCAGGCCCATGGATCCAAGGTTCTCCATCTGTCCTCACATGTTGGTGGGGAGGCCAGGAACAATATCTGAGGTGAGGCCTTTCTCCTAACTCATATACCAGGACAGGGACCTGAATTTGTACCAGACCCTAAACTTATCCTCCTAGAGACAGTAAGTCCCAAAGAGGAACTGTTTTGATCTCTGGAGGCCTGTGGCTTGCAGGAGAACCTGGTAAGTGAAGACCTCACCAGAGAGTGACCTCTTCCAAGAGCTCATCCTATAGTCTCCTTCCCAGGCCTGTGGTCTCTACTCTCTCCTCCCTCCCCCTGCCCTTCATGATGAGTCAGCCAGCTGGGCACCTCCCTCTTCTTACTCAGGGTCTCATCACAGGGACAGGGTATCTGAAAGGTGAAGGGCCAGCCTGGGCCAGCAAGGTACCTTTTTAATTTTTTTAAAAGATGGACATAATATCTTTATTTATTTTATTTATTTTTATGTGTTGCTAAGGATCAAATCCAGTGGCTCACATGTGCGAGGCAAGCGCTGTACCACTGAGCTATAACCTCAGCCCCTCAGCAAGGGAGCTTTAAGGCTGGAAGCTGACAGTGTTTGTCCAGGACACAAGGGGGCCTTGATCAGACTGGGGAAATCACAGAGAAGCCAGGACTGGGAAAAAGGAGGGTACATGGTGCTCCTCCCAACTGATGGTTCTCTGCTGGGTGGGGATAGGGTGTTGGGTGGGAGGAAAGGAAGCAACGATTTTTTTTTTTCCTGAAAAAGTAAAGTTTAATCAAAAAGTCATATACACAAAACAACTTCTGATTCACATCAAACTCTCCCACTGGGTTTTTCATGGACAAGTCAGTTTCCCATTGAGTTCAGACTAGCTACAGATGCACAACAGTGGGCAGAAAGCTAGTTCCTCCTTATCAGGTAAACAGTAGCAGCTTCTACTCAGGTTTGAACAAGGATCACAACCTGAGTGACCAAGCAGCAGGTGGCATTCCTTGAAGTTCAGAAGGCCAGTTTTTTCATCAGCAGATAAACCCTGGAATCTACTCCAAATCCATGCAGGTTGTTGGCATCACCCTCATGAGTGAATCCCCATAGAACATGTAGGCAGAGATGTGTGTTGCTGCTTCCATAGACAATTTCATCCCCTCAATCCTGCACATGTTCCCCTATATTACATACTCAAATTGGTCAGCCCCAAAAGGCCTAGGGTACCATCTTCATACAAGGTATTAGCTATGACCAATTGGAACTTGTCAAGCAAGTCTACAAGGTAAATATGAATGTTTACATCTAAAATGAGGTCCATCTTGAAAGATTCACTCTCACAATGCAATAGAGATACTCCATAAAACTCTTTACCCTCTGGGTCAATGTCTTTCACATCCAAAACATCCTCAAAAAGGATGCCAGCCATCGTGAGGGGGCCATGGTGGCAGCAAAAACGCAGAGCAATCAGCCATGACTTGAGGGATTCGCGCACTCCCTTGTGCTGAGAGGAGACAGGGAAAAAGTGCAGGCTGAGGAGCAGCAGCATCGGAGCCTAATGATCATGTGCACCGACTTGCAGCAACAGGAGGCATTAATTTTATCTGTTTCTTTTAATTTTTTTTTTTTTTTGCAGTACTGGGGATTGAACTTAGGACCTCATGCATGTGAGGCAAGCACTCTATCGCAGAGCTCCTGTATCTCCAGTCCATTACCCAGTTTTTTTTTTTTTTTTTTTTTTTGTTGTTTTTTTTTTTTGGGGGGGGGGGTTGTTTGTTTTGTTTTGTTTTTGTGCCAGGGACTGAATCCAAGGGCATTTAACAACTGAGTCACATCCCAACACTTTTTAATTTTTATTTTGAGATAGAGTCTTGCTAAGCTGCTTAGGTCCCACTAAATTGCTGAGTCTGGTTTTGAACTTGTGATCCTCCTGCTTTAGCCTCCTGAGTTGCTGGGATTGCAGACATGCACCACCATGCCTGGTTTACCCTGTTTCTTGGCAGTCTTGCCTAGGAAGTTTAGAAGAGCATTCCCTTATGGGATTTGAACAGACACCACTGCTTGAGGCACAGGGTTGCTGGTGTCAGTCCAGCCCAACTGTACCCAGTGACCACAGGGAGATCTCCCGAAGAACTTAGGATGAACCTAGGGCCTCATGCATGCAAAGTACTCTTAGCACTGAATTATACCCTCAGCCCCAAAGATAAATCTTTTTCTTTTTAAATTTTATTTTGTGACACTGGGGATCAAACCCAGAGGTGCTTTACCACTGAGCTCCATTCCCAGCCCTTTTCTTTTTTTTTTTTTTTTTTTAATATTTTATTTTTTTTAGTTATAGTTGGACACAATACCTTCTATTTTATTTATTTATTTTTATGTGGTTCTGAGGATCGAACCCAGGGCCTAGAACATGCTAGGCGAGTGCTCTACCGCTAAGCCACAACCCCAGCCCCTTCCAGCCCTTTTCAATTTTTCTTTTGAAGCACAGTCTCACTAAGTTGTTGAGGCTAACCTTGAACTTGAGATCCTCCTGCCTCAACTTCGTGAGCTTCTGGAATTATGGGCCTATATCATCATGCCCAGCCTCCAGAGATAAATCTTGATTAGAATAATGATGAAACTAGTTTCTAATGTTGCCATACAACTTTTGGAAGAACACTAGGAATATGAATTATGCCTATGGGTGTTCTTGGTGACCAGGTATGGAGAGACGGTGCTATGTGTTTGTGGGTGGGTGGGGGGAGCTTTCCTCCTGTCTGTGCATGGGTTGGGCCTGAGAGTGAGGACAAGTGTGTGTACACATGTGTGTGATTACATGTTTGTGGTGGGAAATGTGTATATGTATTTTTATGGGTTCACTCTGGCTGTGATTCTTTAGTGGCTTCAGCTGGAGAGACAGGTGAACACATCCCTGTATTGGCCCTGAGAAATACCATTACTGTTCCTGAAGTTAATGAAAGACTGTTTGGTGACTGTCTCTGCTGAGCATGAAGCCACCACCTTGGAGGTCCCCTATGCTAGAAAGAGATTCCCCATGGAGGAGAGGAGTAGGTGCTCCCCCCCGCCCCCCACCGTTTTTTGCAGTACTAGTGATTGAACTCAGGGGCACTTCACCACTGAGCTATATTCCCAGCCCTTTTACTTTTTAAAAAATGTTGAAACAGGTTTTGTTAAATTGCTGAGGCTGACCTTGAATTTGCTGTTCTGCCGCAGCCTCCCAAGTACCTGGATATAGGCTTGTGCCACCATGCCCAGCCTGTGCAGCCTGCCTTCTCTAGCCTTATCTCAGTGAGTTTGAAAACAGCCCTCAGGGCTGCTCTGGGCACCAAAGACAGAAGCCAGAGTCCTTCAACAACTTCTTGAAAGGGTTCCTGGGGCCATGGAGATCTATACCCATGACTGTCCCCCCTGGACATGTGGCCCCTGAACTCTAGCTACCTGCACCTGGGCGTGTACATGGGGTTCCTGTGCTATCACGGGGCTCAGTGCACTCCTGTGAAGGGGTGACCACTATTGCCATTTGGTGGAGGAGGGAACTTAGGCCAGAGAGGGGGTTGCCTAAGGTCACAGAGGGAGGTCTTAGCAAGTCTGGTCTCTGTCACCTGAATTTGTGTTCTGGCTGCCCCTCTCTTCCTGGAATGAGCACTATTTCACTGTACCCCATCCTTCAATACCAGAATCCCCACCCCAGCCCTCTTCATCTTTAACCTCTGCCCATTTTCTCTTCCATAGCCCATTGGATCAAGAGATTGAAATTCAGCTTTAATGGATATAGTAGAAATCAAGGGGCTGGACTGAATTGGCCCGCGTCAGGAGTTGCGGACTTTTCCTCACATGACTCCTGTCCACAGAATTGGGCAGAAGGTTGCAATGTCCTTGCCAGCTTTGTGTCCTGGGGCAGGATCTAGGGATGCTCAATGCCCATGAAAGCTCAACACCCTCTTGGCCTTGGCCTACCCTCAAGGCCTCTGGGCTAGCCAGCTTGTTCCCTGCCTGTGGCAGGCTGTACTCTTTATGTCCAATTCATTGCTGCCCACAGAACCTGCTCTGACCTTCTGAACATCATGCCTTGGCTCACAATGTCCCTACATGCTGTGATTTCACCCAGGCAGTATACAATTCCTCCTTTAGATTGCCTGTGTCCTCCCTGGTTGCTAAGGCAATGCTGCTTTCTTGGGTCTCCCATAGCTCCAGGGCATGGCCCTCCAGGTTTAAGATAGACATTAAGTCCTTGTCCATATCCCTACTGAATGTGAGCTCCCTGCCTCTGGACCACCTTTGTTGTGCCCACCAGAGTTTGTATGGCCCAGGGCCTCAGAATGGAAAATGTAGAGACCTATTGGAAGCACACACAGGCCAGGTTGACTGTGGTTTTCTCTGAGCAGTTGGTCGGGGCCCAGATTACTTTTCGTTGCATACACTTTTCTATTATTTGGGGTTTTCACTAGCTTTCTTGTATATTCTTTTTCATAATAATAAAGGAAGAACCTCATGCTGGGCCTGGTGGTACACACCTGTAATCCCAGTAACTCAGAAGCCTGAGGCAGGATGATCAAAGGTTCAAGGCCAGCCTCAGCAACTTAGTGAGACCCCAAGCGATTTAGGGGAAACTTGTCTCAAAATAAAAAATAAAAAGTACTGGGGGTGTGACTCAGTGGTTAAGTGCCCCTGGGTTCAATCCCCAGTACCAAAAAAAAAAAAAAAAAAGGAAAGAAAATTTTCATTATATAATAAATATGAATGTTTATTGTCTATATTTAAAGGACAAATCCTTAAGAAGAATTCACTCCCCAACTCAGCATTCATCCTCTTTAACATACCTGAGAAGTGTTGCTACCAAAAAACATGCTTGTAAGATACATTTAAAAATAAAGCATCATAGCCAGGTATGGTGATACACACCTGTAATCCCAGTAACTTGGAGGCTGAGGCAGAAGGATTACAAGTTCAAGGCCAGCCTCAGCAACTTATCGAGACCCTGAGCTATTAATGAGACCCTGTCTCAAAATTTAAAAAATAAAAAGGACTGGGAATGTAGCTTAGTGGTAGAACACTTGCCTAGCCTACCAGAGGTCCTGGGTTCAACACCCAGCCCCACCAAAAATATATATGCGCACACACATATATATTGTCTTGAAAAAGTTGGAGACCACACCCACCCAATTGATGGAAGTTATTTGACACGGGTTCTGGGGTGAGTGTGTGGGAAGGGTTTACAAATTGTTAAAAGGACTTTTGTTATACTGGGATTGTTTGGATTTTTTCTTTCTTTCTTTTTTCTTTTCTTTTCTTTTTTTTTTTTTTTTGGTACTGGGGATTGAACCCAGGGCACTTAATCACTGAGCAACACCCCCAGTCCTTTTTATTTTTTATTTTGAGACAAGTTCCCCCTAAATTGTCCTTAGGAGAGGAAAAAGTGTCAAGGGTATGGAGGAGGCTGGCAGCATAGATATGCTCCAGGCTGGCCAGGAGGCCTGGAGATTACTCAGTCCTCTGCTTGTCTTACTATATTATCCTGGGCATATCAATCAACCTCTGAAAACCTTGGTTTCCTCTCTAAGCTGGTGTCTCTTTCTGCTCTGATGCTTCTATTGTTCTAAGGTACTGTTCTCCAACATCTTTGTGCATCAGAATCAACTGCGAATTTCTGAACAGGCATGGTGGCCCATGCCTGTAAACCCAGAGCTCCAGAGGTTGAGGCAGAAGGATCACAAGTTTGAGGCAAATAAGAAGTAAACAAAGTACTGGGGATGTAGCTCAGTAGCAAAGCACTCCTGGGTTCAATCTCCAGTACCAAAAAGCAAAAACCAACATCCCCCCTAGAGTTTCTGATTCAGTAAGTCTGGGGTGAGGCCTGAGAATTTTGTTTATTTGTTTTTTGGGGGGAGGGGGTGGGTGGGGTGGGGTATGTGGGTGGGTGGGTACTGAGGTGCTTAACCACTTGGCCACATCCCAGTCATTTTTATTTTTCATTTTGAGACATGGTCTCACTAAGTTGTAGAGGCTGGCCTTGAACTTGCAATCCTCCTGCCTCAGCCTCCTGAGTCTCTGGAATTATACAGGCATGCACCACCAGGCCTGGCTGAGAATTCCTTTTCTACTGAGTTCCCAGAAGGTGATAATGATGCTGGTTTGAGGTCCATAGTTTGAGAACCAGGTTCTAAATCAACAACTCACTGGGTAACTATCAGATTACTTCTTTGGGGAATCTTAGTTTTCTTGATTGTAAAAGTGTGTGTGTGTGTGTGTGTGTGTGTGTGTGTGTGTGTGTGTGTATCCCTGGGTAAGTGCATGTGTGAAATTTGTAATCACAGTTCCACTTCTTTTTTTACAATTCACTAGGCACTTAATTCAGGGAAGGCTGTCTGTATTGTCTAGCCCAAAAATTCTTGACTTTGACCTCATGCCAGAACAAACTGGACTGCAGGGTTGTGGCCTGGGATTACAAATTCTTTTCAAGTGATCACAATGGACTGACCTTGACCTCCTCTGCCCTGTGGAGGTCAAGGCTCAGGGTAGTGAACTGGATTTCCCAGGTCACTAAGTAGAACAGTGGCTCAGTTAGGAACCATGTTTTCTGAGGACTCCTCAGGGCTGGGAAGAGTCTAAAAGCCCCCAAAAGAGCCTGTCCAGCAAGTGACAGTCCAGTCTTTCAGGCCTCCCAGCTGAGTTCTGACTTCTGGGTTCTGCCTCTCTGCCTTCTACTCCTTCTGCAGCATTGACTCATGCCTGCAGACTTCTGGGATTTGCAGGTAGCCACTATACTGAAGCCTTTCTCATTGGCCTTGAAGTAGCCTAGCCGTTCTGCACTTGCTGAGGGGGAGCAGAACAGGTTCAGACCATGACAACTTTCTCAGGGGACCCCGTGTAGCATAGAACCAAGGAATACTGGGCTCCAGGTACAGATGAAGCTGAAGAACAGAGCCAGACATTTGCAGCCTTGAAATGGGCTTGGAGAACTGGAATTTGAGGACCTTGCCTTATTGTCCTTGAAGGGACACTGGTTAGGCATGAGGTTTTTCCTTCTTGCATTGTCTCTTTAAAGGTGAAGGTCAATAACCGTGGTTCTGGAAATGTTTGATCCTGTCAAGCAAGGAGACAATAGGAATCTCTGTCTGCCACAGTACGAATTGTAAAGGGATCCAGAGATCATCCTATCTGAATCACATCAGGTGAGGAAATTAGGGCCTGCTTCCCTGGGAAGACCTTTGCCACCAGCCACTAGTTAAATCCAAATTGAGGCTCAGAGAATGAGAACAAATTAGCTAATGTTACCCAGTCAAGAAAGACAAAGAAGACCTGGGTGTGGTAGTACACACCAATATTCCCAGCCACTCGGAGGCTGAGGTAGGAGGATCTCAAGGCCAGTCTCAGCAACTTAGCGAGGCTACTTAGGAGGGCTACTCTCCTGCTAGTTGACCTTCTTCACCACAGTCCATGTCTGGGCAATCCCAGTCTGGTTGACAGGGTTGGAATGATTAATCAGCCTCTTGACTTTCCTTTAAGCTCCTTGTGTTTTGCAGGAGTGGTGAGCAGGAAAGAGGAAACAGAATTTTAGCCAAAGGTCACCTGACTCTCATCCTAACCCAAACCCCTGAGACTCTGTGCCCAGGGTGGACAGCAGGTAATTCCCACTGCATTATCCCCAGCTCAAAAATGGTACCAAAAAAGCCAGGTGCAATGGCTCATACCTGTAATTCCAACAGCTAGGAAGGCTGAGGCAGGAGGATTTCAAATTCAAAGCCAGCCTCAGCAGAAATCGAGATGCCAAGCAAGTCAGTGAGACCCTGTCTATAAATAAAATATAAAATAGGGCTGGGGATGTGACTCAGTGGTTGAGTGCCCCTGAGTTCAATCTCTGGTACCAAAAATAAATAAATAAATAAAAATGGGACCAAGAGCCAGTGTGGTGGCATAGGCCTATAATCCCAGAGTGGGAGGCTGAGGCAGGAGGATGGCAGGTTTGAAGCCCGTTTTAGCCTCTTAGAAAAACAACCTAGCAAAACCCTGTCTCAAAATAAAAAATAAAAAGGGATGGGATGTGGCTCAATGGTTAAGTGCCCCTGAGTCCAATCCCTGGTACCAAAAAAAAAAAAAAAAAAAAGGTACTAAGGACTGGGAATATAGCTCAGTGGTAGAGCACTTACTTACTTGCTTAGCATATGTAAAGTCACAGGTTCAATCCCCAGTACCAAAAAAAAAAATGGGGTACAGAGGGGCTTGGCCTCCAGGGGACTTTGCTCCTCATGACTCATGCTACAGGCACCTGGTATCTCCTCCAGGCCAAGGGGAAGGTCACTCCCTGGTCATCTTGGGGAAAGAGATCCTGTACCAGGGGGCAGCAATGATCATGGGGTGGTGGTCAGTATAGGATAGGTTCTTATACACCATGACTTTGGGGTTCCCAGAAACTCTGTTCCTCTTCACTGCAGCCAGGGTGATACTCCTGTTACTAACCCCACCTGGGAAGAACCTACCATGCACCATCAACCACCCTGATGACCATGACTGCTGGTGATGGAGCCTTTTCCAGCCAGCACCCACCTCTCATCACTCCTCCCACACATTAGTGGTTGCCTTTGGAGGCATCAAGCAGGTGCTACTGAAACATTCATAGGAAACCTGCATGTCATAGGGACAAAACAGGTCCTTCTCAACCAGGGTTGTCACGAGGGTCTTCTCTCCATTTTAAGCTTCACTTTTTTTTTTTTTTTGTACTGGGGATTGAACTCAAAGCCTTGTACAGGCTACCAAATGCTCCATCACTAGCTGCATCCCCAGCCTTCACACTTAATTTTTAAGTTTAATTAATTTGAATAACCATATGCGCTACTGGCTATAGTATTGGCCATTGCAGGGAATTGACTGCATTAAAGCAGAAATGAGCAAGGTCTGATGAGCTGGGAATGGTGAGAAGAGTTTGTTAGGGCTAGGGTTGGAGAGGAGGTGGAGAGCCCAGTGGTGTGGGTCTAGAGGTCACTAGCAGAAGGTGAGCAGCAAGCAGCCTGGCACAGTCCCTGGCCACCTAGAGGCACAGAAGTTGGAGCTGCTCAGGGCTGGGAATGGGAACAGACTTAGAGAAAGGTCACTGTCAAGAAGTTTGATGTCTTGTCTTCCTCATTGGTGGCAAATTTGGGGATGGGAATTTAGACTATGTGATGTGCCCTGGCCCTGGTGGATATTCCTGGATAGGACAGGGAATGACTGATTTGGTTTTTCCTAGGAGAAAACAAGCTGTGGTTTGATATTCCCCATCCCCACTAATGGAAGACAGAGGGGTCCTGTCAGCCAGAGAGAGAACTTAGGCAATGCCCAGATTCCCCCTCATGGTTGGACAGAGCTCCCACCTCCCTGGACACTGTGTCCAGGACCCTTTTGTGAATCACTCCAAGAAATAAAGGCATTTTTTTCCCAGAAATTACCCAATGCTACTTATACTCTTTAGCCTTTCCTTTGACAAATCCTTCCTGAACCTGGCTCTGGATCTGCCAGCAGCTGCCCTCATCTATCTGAATTTTTCTGAGGGCAGAGCCCAGTTGAAAGGAAAGTGACCATAACACTCAGAGCGACCAAGAGAGCTTTATTGCAGCAGTGCAACAGAGGAGAAGAGAGAGAAAGAGAAGGGGAGAGAGAGAGAGAGAGAGAGAGAGAGAGAGAGAGAGAGAGAGCATGTGCGCAAAGGAGACAGAGAGAGCAAGAGAGAAGAGAGAGAGGGGCCCAGCAGGAGGGAGTTTTTATAGCCCAAATCTAATGGGGCCTCTGGGTCTGCAAGCTGCCTTGTTGGCACACAGGGGGTTAAGTGCTTGGCCTTGAGCAGGGGGTTGAGTGTTCAGCCTTGAGCGAGGGCTTGGACCTTTGGGCTTGAAGCAAACAGGTGATAAAGAACCAGACAGAGGGTTTGAGTGGCCAGGTCATCCTGCAGCTAACTTTGTTTGGCATGCCCTGCAGACAGCTTACTCAGCCTGTCCTACACCTAACACCAGTGCCAGGTCCTGAGAAGGTGCCAAAGAGGAAAGGGTCCCTGGACACCTAGGAAGTCTGTGGGTTGAAGGGAGTACACAGTCTTGTCCTTGGGAGCTCCTGTCTGAGGGACAGACAAGTTTGCCACATTAGTGAAACTTTTGGCCTGGGGAGGAGGAGTAGCCCCTCACTGAAAGCCTGAACAGAAGGGATAACTTGGAGAGTGCTAGTCTGAGGGACAGCACAGGCCTCTGTGACTCTTGCCTGAGGAGACAGGTGGCCCCATCCTGGGGACTTGTCTGACAGATACACATAGACTGAAAGTGGGATTGGTGAGCTGTCTCCAGTCTGATGTTGGGGTGGGGTCGGGGATGCATTGCTGAGGATGCTATCTGGAGGTAATGTTGGGCAAACTTCCTAGAAAAGTTGGCTCTGAAAATGTGTCCAGGGCTTGGGTCAGTGAGAGCAATTGTTGGCAACGTTGGGGCATAGTTTTCAAGTTTTTCTGCAAATATATGTGTCTGTTTGGGTCAGTTGGGCTAAGGAAGTGCAGAACAAAGAGACCTGACCCTGACCTCACTCACAAAAATGCCCCGGAGTCTAGGACTTTATAATGAACATGGAATTTTTCACCCATGGTCACATTTGTCCCCACACAGGAATTGCAGGTCACGTCATTCCCATCCTACAGACAAGAACATTCACAGGAAAACAAAGCAACTTGCTCCAAGTCCAGCAGCTGGTGGACTGATGGTGCTTGGGACCCCCCTACCTCAGGTCTTCTGGCAAAGCAATCCTGCCAGTGAGAAGAAATAAAGCCTGAAAGGGGGTGTTGTGCAGAGACTGGGTAGAGCCTGTGGCTGGCACCCTCTGTTGGCCACAGAGTACAAGTGCACTCTGCCCGTGGCCCAGGAACAGGAAGGGAACTTCTGTCTCTGAACATACATCTGACCCCAGTGCATTGCTGTCCAGCAGAGTTGGAATTACTGTTTCCAATTTTGCTCAAGAAAACAGACTCGGGGAGGGAAGGTAGCTTGCTAGAAGTAAAGGTTGAGCTACCTGTGCATGGCCATCCCCTGTGTCATCCTCGCTTAGCTGCTTTGCAGAGTTGGAAGTCCATTGGGGTCTGTGGGAGAGGGAGGGCTGACTGCTCAGGCACTTTAAGCACACATGCTATGTGTCAGGTATTGCGTGCACACTCTTTGCCACTGCAGTCCACACAGATCCTCAGGGGGACTTCATTCTATGGCCTCATTCTATGGCAGAGTGAGGGAGGTTAAATCATATCTGTGAGCAACTGAGCAAGTTGGGATGTCTTACATCTAACTGCTTCCCTCCTCTTGCTGGAGGGGTCACACAGGCATGTGACCTACATGTTTGCTTCTGTAGTGTGGCATAGGGAGATTCCTGTGATGGTTGGACTTGGGAGCCATTACTATCTCTTGGCTCCAACTAGCAATAATACTTGAGATTCTGTAATAAAATATTGTACTTAAGCTGGCCTTTGAAATTCCATCATCAGAGTCTCTTTTCTTTTTTTCTTGTTTGATCCTATAAAAATTCAAAAGCCTTTTGGAGCTCACCTTGTGTAAAACCTTCATTTGGAGGATTGCAACTTCCCTGAGAGACATCAGCTGCTCATGGCGTAAGTCACCAATTTCACTCCCTCCTGGGGTCCATATTTACTTCTGAAGTATTAATCTAAGGGTTCACAATAACAACAACTAAAGCAGCAACTCATATATACTGACCACACACCGATGCTGCATTTGGCCCAGAAAATAATTCTATAAACAGGTCCTCCCTGTAAATGCTATCCCTATTTTTACAAGGAAAGAGACTAAGGTGCAGAGCAGTTATGCCTGTGTTCAGGACAAACCATACAGCTATCACAGCAGGGTTGAGGCCTGAACAAAGGCAGCCTGGTGCAAGGGGCAGATTTATATATTTTTTTGGTACCAGGAATTGCATGCGAGGCAAGCACTCTACCACTGAGTTATATCTCCAATCCAGTTCCTTTTTGTTTCTTTTCTTTTTTAGTTGTAAATGAACACAATACCTTTATTTTGTTTACCTATTTTTATGTGGTGCTGAGGATCAAACCCAGTGCCTCACATGTGCTAGGAAAACGCTCTGCCACTGAGTCACAACCTCAGCCCTCTTTTCTTTTTCTTGTCACCCATTGAGAGAGGGATTTTGGAATGGGAAGGGACTCCAGCATCTGCTAATTCATGGAAGATCTTCCAGAGCCTTCAGTGGCCTTAGAGGCTTGTTTCTCTGATTGTAATGAATAGGAGCTGGTGCCTCTTTGGTCTGCAGGGTGGGAGGAGCCTTTGGAGCCAGGGTTGATGTTGGGACATAGGGATATTTTTCCAGCTCTCAAGACTTGATGTGAAAAGTTTCACTTTTTCCCCCTTGATTCTGATCTTTCTTAGAACCTCCTGATTACCTTGTTAGAGGGTGAGACATATGAAAAGGAAAGCTGGTGTGAACCTCTCTCCTTTCTATGGGTTCTAAGGCTCTGGTCAGCCTCCCTGTCTTACATGATGGCATGATGGACTCCAACCAAATATACCCAGCCCTAGAGGAGACTCTCTCATGAATCTGGTAAGCCTGGGCCCCATGTTGTGGCCCACAGGGGAGATGTGTGCCCTCAAGGCCAAACTTCTGTGTTTTTTTTTTTTTTTTTTTGTAGTGCTGGAATTTGAATTCAGAGCCTCATACATACTAGACAAGTGCTCTACCATTGAAAGCTATTTCCATCCCCAGACTTCTAACTTGTATCATGGGACTGGTGTCAGTCATTTGGGCTCTGAAAGATTCTAGGAGAAAGGACAGCCTAAAAATGGCTGAGGTAGAATGTCCCCTATCGCTGACTAGGAGGGACTCTGACAGTGCTGGATCCTATCTAGAGGAATGCAGGAGGAGGTAGGTCTCATTCTAGTCTAAGGATAACATTCACGCCCACTTCTGTCCCAGTTTGGCTTCTTGGGGACTCTAAAGCTGGTGACGAAGTAAAGGAACCAGCAGAGCCCGAAGGGGCCCGATGTCCCTTTTCTGGATGATCCTTTCCCCAGCTGTTATAAAGGGCTTGATGTGCAAGTTGGGCTTGACCAATAGGCCACCGGGGTAACACTGGACTGTGAAACCAGGTTGCACAGAAGTCCACTTCTCCTTCCTCCTCCCAGGCCAGTGTATCATCAGTGTGTCCTTTCAATGTGTTCTGTCCAAGCCCCTGAGGAACCCATATCATCAAAGGTCAAAAGTTACCCCAGGCCTCATGGCCACATGGCCAGTCCACAGAGGAACTGGAACCCTAATTTGGTTCATTCCCTCTCACAGCTGTGTTCTCCCCCCCGGCCCAACCCAGCCACCTCAGTTTATAGTCTCAGCTACTGGACAAGGAATCATTTGAGGCCAAGTCAGGGGAGACTTTTTGGAGGCTGCAGGAGCAAAGAGAAAGAGGTTGCTATGTCTGGTTGGAGGCCAGGGAAAGCTTTGCTGGTGGAAGGATATACCAAACAGAAGGACGCAGCGCAGTTGGGAGAAAGGGCAGGAGGCTTAGTGAGCCAAAGTGGTTGGGATGTGTGTGGCAGCCTGGCACTTGGGGTGTGCAGGGCTGTGGTGAGGGCCATGGGGAGAAACAGGGCTACAGGTCTTGATGCTAGGCCCAGCGTGTGTAGGCTTCTAAAATCAGTGGCTTGAAATGGCCAAAGCAGTGGTTAGGAAGAGACCCTGGACAATGGTGTAGAGGGTAGACTGCGGTCTGGGGAGACCTTGAAACTCAGGGAAAGTGGAATCTGGAGGTTTGGGTGGCAATTCATGATAGAGAAGGTGGATGGTAGGGGACACCTGAGGCTGTGTCCCCAGGAGAGGAAGGAGCAGGTGGGCTGTTCCTCAGATTTTCAGCTCAGGGCTTATTTAGTGAGTATTCAACAGATCAGGTGAGGGAGCTCAGTGGGGACAACCAGGGGATTCATGGGAATTTTGAACTCAGAGACATAGACCAGGTGGTGTCTGGTTCACTGTAACTGGTGTCCTGGGAGGGGATGTATCCAGGAAGACTTGAGAACTAGGAAGAGAAGCAGCCCAAGCCCCTGATATTAAGAGGGCAGCCCTTGGAAGAGGCAAAGACAGTAGGGAAAGCATGAGAATGGCAGCCGGGGAGATGGGCCAGGACAGTTTCAGGTGGAGAATCTGTCACCTGCACCATATATACAGTAAGACAAGACTTGAGAGTGGTCACTGGGCCCAGGGAGGGCTGGCCAGACTGTTGGGGCTTGAGTGTGAGTGAAAAAGCTGATCCATCCAGTATAGACAGCTTTGCCTCAGGCTCAGGTGGGGAGGACCTAGGGCCAAAGCCACATCTGCTGGGTGGGAGGGGTCCCAGGACATTTTTAGACTGAAAAGAGGCAACAGAGAAGGATCCAGGAGAGGGAGACATGGACCCAAGTCCCTGAGTTGACTGAAAGCCAGGTACAGGGAACAGGGTGGTCTAGCTTTGAACTGAGTGTGGGGAAAACTTCTCCCTTGGGTGGGAGAGTATCTAGGGTAGGGGCACAGATACTGTTATTCATCAAAAGTTAATTGAAGCCAGGTGCAGTGGCATACCCCTATAATCCCAGAGGCTCAAGAGGCTGAGGCAGGAGGATCATGAGTTCAAAGCCAGCCTCAGTAATTTAGTGAGGCCCTAAGCAACTCAGAGAGATCCTATCTTTAAATAAAATATAAAAAAGGGCTGGGGATGTGGCTCAGTACTCAAGTGCCTCTGGGTTCAATCCCTGGTACAAAAAAAAAAAAAAAAAAATGTTAATTGAGTGTCCACTCCGACAGTGTGCAGGGCAGGAACTGGCTTTCTTCCTCTTTTCAGGGACTCAACTCTCTTGAGCAACCCAGGCCATGAAATCTCCTGAGGCCATTTCAGGGAGATGGGGAAATTATTTCTTTGTCTTGCACATCAGGCCGATCTGGCGCGCTGCCCAGCCCCCATGAGATGACAGCAGACAGTGGGGCTGAGCTGCAGCCCAGGCCCTGGCGGCCAACCCAAGATGGGGCTGGGTCAGGAGGGTTTGTGGTTGGGTCTTTGCATCAGGCTCAGGCTGAGCATAAAGGAGGCTCCTGTGGGTTGGAGGAAGCAGTCTTGGAGACCATGCAGACCCAGAGAGAAGGCTCTTTTCTGGAGTGGCAGTCACTGTTGCTGTTGCTGCTGGGCCTGATGATGCCTCTAGCCATAGCCCAGACCCTCAGCTACCAGGAGGCTGTGCTGCGTGCTGTGGATGGCTTCAACCAGCAGTCCTCAGATGCCAACCTCTACCGCCTCCTGAGCCTGGATTCCCAGTCCCGGGGGGTGAGCTGGCAGGGAGGGCTGACTCTGCTCTGGCTAGGATTGGCCACATTGGGCTTCTGCTCTGAATTCTGCCAGGAAAGCACTGCCTCCTGTTAGTGTGATCCTCCCTTTTCCAGGGAAACTTCCTGGAGCTAAGTCCTCTCCTAGTGTGATGTTTTTCAACCTTAGCATTCTGCTGTGGCAGATGTACTCCATCCCTACCCCACACAGGCTTCAGGGACTTCTGGGACCTCCAGGGACAAGGATGAGGTTATTGATTCTTCTGTCTCTCTGTATAAAGAAGGGCTCTGGCCAGGCTTGAGGTCCTGATGGTCTCATGCTCCAGGAAGCCCTTGGTTTCCCTCTCCCCCAGAGGGGAGATACCCCTCATTAGGGCTGCTTAAGGAGGTCAGAAAGGGGCTTATCTTCCTCCTCTCTGTTCTCAGTGCCTGGCACATAATAGATGTTGATGAAAGGCTGTTCCCTTGAATGGGGGTCAGGAAGACTGATCAGAGAAAGAAAAACTGGGCTCGAGCCTGGACTCTCCACTTCTTTCCTTGACCAGGATGAGGACTCAGATACCCCAAAGCCTGTGAGCTTCACAGTGAAGGAGACAGTATGTCCCAAGAAGACCCAGCAGGCCTTGGAGCAGTGTGACTTCAAAGAGGATGGGGTGAGGTTGGGGCTGGGGGTGCTGGTGGGTAGGTACCTCCTGAGGAGTGGATAAAGGGTCCTTGGGGAATATTTCCAGCCACCAAGGCAGGGCTGGGAGTTATGGTAAAGGGTTTCCAGTTTGACTTTGAGCATTCCCATTCTAGCTGGTGAAGCGATGTGTGGGAACAGTCACCCTGGACCCGGCCAGGGACTCTTTTGACATCAACTGTGACGGGGTGAGTGGGCTATTCTGGGATGCAGGGGCTGATGAGAATGGCACATGGATAATCTGTCCACCGGTCAGCCACTGCCTTACCCAGAGCAGGAAAAACCTCCTTCTACCCTGGGTCCTCCCTTAGGCTGATCCCATATCCAGGGCCGACCCTGCAATCCCTTAGAGCAGTGGTTCTTAAAGATTGGTCCTTACCTGGGAACTTGTTAGAGATGCACATTCTTGGGCTCCACACACAGCTACTGAATGAGACTCTGGGGTGAGGTCCAGCAATGTGTATTTTAATAAGCTCTTCTGGAGATTCTGACTCCTGCTGAAGACTGAGAACACTGACTTAGGGTAGTGGGCTCTGAGGACCCTGGGGAGCCCCTTACCATTTCTGAGCCTCAATTTTTTTTCATCTTTTTATTAAGAGTAGGGATTCAGCTATGTGCTCCAAAGTTCACAGTCAGAAGAGGGTGAACTGGTGCTCCAAATCCCCTGAGGGAGGTCTAAGTGGAGAGGGGTCTTGCACCCTTGAGTGCAGTCCTATAAGGAACTTGTTTCTTCCTGTTGAACAGCCCCAGCATTTCAAGAAAATTGCCCGGCTAGGTGGGCTCCTCCAAAAAGGTGGAGAGAAGATTGGTGAAAAACTTGAGAACATTGGCAGGAAAATCAAGGATTTCTTTCAGAGTCTTGTGCCCAGGTTACGGTCCTAGAGTTTGTCCCACCTTGCCTCTGGACTCTGAGAAATAAACTGTGTGAAAGCAACTTCTGTCTCACTTGTCTTGCTTCCTCCCCTTCACTACAAGGGAGTCCTCAACTCTGGAGGCCTGTGTGTGCATGCACATGTGTGTGGGCATGTATGTGTGTGAATGAAATGCAGAGGTGAGTGGGTGGCTGTTTCATGCAAGAGGCATGGGTTGTGGTGGCAGGGTCAAGAGGTCCAGGACAGCATCTTCATCCTCAGGGCCCTCCCCAGGCCCTTTGTACAGCTGCTGCCCTCTTCTGTTGAAACCCAGAAGGCAGTTGGGGAGGTCTCCTAAGTCTAGTTATGGTGGAAATGCTGTGGACCTGCTTCTGCTCACAGAGGTGATACTTAAGGGTGGGGCCAGGCCCTTTTTTGTTGTTGTTTGTTTTTTAATATGTGGTGCTGGGAATTGAACCCATGGCCTTGGCATGGACATGCAAGGCAAGCACTCTACCAACTGAGCTATCTCCCCAGCCCACCCAGGCCCTTTGTTAACACATCAACACAGTCTGGTCTCCTGGGTGGCCAGATGATCAGGTTCTATTGTCCTGCTGGTACAATTCCCATAAAGTTCTAGTTCCTCTTGAAAATCTTATCTCTGTAAAGTCCACCTTTCCTGGCTTTTCCTCTGGCTTGGGGAAGCCTCACAGTTTCTTCAGCTGGGAAGCAGATTTGAGATATGGGTTATTGGTTAGGGACCAAATGGTACCCATAATTTGTATCATTTAAAATGTGAATCCTGAGGTTGTGGCTCAGAAATAGAACTCTCGTCTACCACATGTGAGGTCCTGAGTTTGATCCTAGGCACCACATAAAAATAAATAAATAAAATAAAGGCATTGTGTCCAACTACAACTAAATAAATAAATATTAAAAAATAAGATAAAATGTGAATCCTGGCCAGGCGCGGTGGTACATACCTGTAATCCTAGCTGCTCCAAAGACTGAGGTAGAGAATCAGGAGTTCAAAGTCAGTCTCAGTAAAAGCGTAGCACTAAGCAACTCAATGAGACTCTGTCTCTAAATATTAAAATACAAAATAGGGCTGGGATGTGGCTCAGTAGTCCAGTGCCCCTGAGTTCAATCTCCAGTACCAAAAAAAAAAAAAAAAAAATCATGAATCCTGCTGGATATGGTGGTGCACGTCTGTATTCCCAGGGCTGAGACAGGGAGGATCACAAGTTCAAAGCCAGCTTCAGCAATGGCAAGGCACTAAGTACTCAGTGAGTACAAAATAGGGCTGGGGAGGGCTGGGATTGTGGCTCAGCGGTAGATCATTTGTCTGGCACGTGCAAGGCCCTGGGATTGATCCTCAGCACTACATAAAAATAAATAAACAAAATAAGGGTATTGTGTCCAACTACTTCTAAAAAATAAATATATATATTAAAAAAATAGGGCTGGGGATATGGCTCAGTGGTTGAGTGCCCCTGAGTTCAATTCCTGGTACCCAAACAAAAAAACAAACAAACAAAAAACAAATGTGAATCCCACTCAGTGGAATGAGGAGCTCGGGCTAGAAGACATGTGCTAAGGGATGGCCAGGTCCCAGCTCTGTTGCACAGGCATTTCAAACTGCCCGTGTCCTAATCACCAGCCATTCTGGGGCTGACTGGAAGCATCTATGGCTTTTTGCCAGCAGAAAGAACTAGAGGGGTCCTGATCCAGGGAGCAACTCATTTCCTGGAGTCCTCAGCTAGATTGTGCCCTGACCACCAACAGGGGACACATCCTCTTCTGATTCCTTGTCCTGTTTCATTTCTCTGAAATGCTGTTTTTTTTTTTTTTAATATTTATTTTTTAGTTGTAGTTGGATACAATATCTTTATTTTATTTATTTTTATTTGGTGCTGAGGATTGAACCCAGGGCATCGGACGTGCTAGACAAGTGCTCTACCGCTGAGCCACAACCCCAACTCAATGCTGGGGCTTTTTGCAGTAGCCTCTCAAATGAATGACTCCTGCCTGAATCTTGCCTTAGGCCTGCTTCAAGCCCAAACCCAGTAAAATGCAGATACCCCTGCCTGAGAGGAGCAGGTGGCAGAGTCTCACAGGGCTTTTACTTTGTTACCTGTCATGCTCACCTCTCTTAGTGAGCTGGTTTGATAGATTTCAGGCAGAACCCAGGAAGTTGTGTTGTGTCAGAGTCAATTATTAAATTTCCTGGATTTTTTTTTGTTGTTGTTGTTTTTTTGAGCTGAGTGTTAAGCTCTACAGGTGCAGTGGTGCACACCTGTAATCCCAGCTACATAGGAGGCTGAGGCAAGAGGATGTCAAGTTCAAAGTCGGCTTCAGCAACTTAGTGAGATCCTGTCTCAAAATGAAAAATAAAAGTCCTGGGGATGTGGCTCAGTGGTAAAGCGACTCTAGGTTCAATCCTCAGTGCCAAAAACAAAACAAAACAAACCCCCAAAAGACTTTTAGTGACTTGAATTGGGCTATGATGGGAGAGAGTCTTTATATCAGGTACATTAGGGGAGTCTGTAAATGCTGACACACCCTTTCCCTGACTGGGAGAGGCATCACTTACAAGGATAATATGGGCCTGAGCTAATGGCATCCATTTCTAATTTCTTCCCAGAGATGTTCCCTCTTGTTACCATGGCAACCTAGGTTCCCATTCCTGTCTTGCACTTTGGTATTCTGCATGGGCCTTGGCCACATACCAGCAACATGTACAATTGACCCCTGATTCCAGAAAGGAATGGATGCTTACATCTTTGCCAGCTCCCCTTGATCATGAAGCTGTAACTGGTCCCCTGCAGGGAGGTCCACAGGCCTTGTCAGTGCCCTCTAAAATCTGCCATCTGATTCTTAGACTGGTGAGAGGACACACATTAGTCCCTTTCACGAATGGCACTGGACAATCAGGCAGAGCTTGTCTATTCACCTTGACAGGGAAGATCTGGATGGTGGGTTTCATGGGCACAAAGTTTTCTGGGAATGTAAAGGAGGGATTCTCAGCCTGGCAAGGGGGAAGGGAGAGTGTTCCAGAGAGAGAAGGCAACCTGAGCAGAGACACAGTGAGGCACGGTTGGGGTGCTTAGTGCTCAAGGCGGGCATGCAAGATGGCGGGGCAGGGTGGGACTGGAGTGAGACCCCAGGCCCTGGTCCTGAAGAGCCACAGGGAGCAAGTGATGATAGCTTCAGCAGGGTGAGATTCTGTGTCCCTCTTAGCCTGCTCAGTGCATGTGATAAGGGAGACTGGAATGGGAGAGAAGCCAGGATGTGTCTTCTCAGGGAAGTAGCCAAAAAAAGAGGAGGAAAGAGGGGAGAGGTAGAGTTGGCCCAGAGTTAGCCCTGTGGAGCTGACTGGAGTGAACTGTCCCACAGAAGAGAGAGGCAGATTGATTCCCTGGTGGGCTGGAGGTGGTGGCACTTCCTGAGAGCATTGTTGTGGGTGGCAGATTTCTGGGGTGTGTGGGTGAGATGAGTGTGGGGGGAAGGTGACAAGATCAGCTTTGAACACATTATCTCTGAAGCGCCAGTGGGATGTGGCTCCTGAGTGGCGCACTGGGCGAGGGTGTTGTAGCAGATGCTGTTAGCGGCTGGGGCACCCACCCCACAGCTGTTTCTCACAGCTGCTCCTTCACAACTTTCTTCATGCCTCCCCAAGGGATGTCTGGGAGGTTGTGCTCCCTCTGCCCTGGGGACAGTGACTGAAGAGGGTTTAAAAGCCTGGCCCCTTGCTTCAAGTCAGGATTAAGGAAATGGTGCAATTCCTGTTCCAGGGCTTTCTGTGGGGTCAGTGTGGACATCCTGGCTCAGCTCCTTCTTCTGCCGCATTGTGCTTCCCTTGCTCCCCTTCCTGAGAACACCCCTCAGTGGAATCTATGCCTCTGAGTTACCAGATTCAGACTCAGAACATTCCGCCTCCTCTCTGAATCTCATCTGTGAATGTCCATCTCAGGCTCTGCTTCCAAGCTAACTCAGCGTGACCCTGGACCGAGGGTGTGAATGATCCAGTATAAACCACATTTTCTAGTTTCTGTATCTGATGTTTTAACAGCTGGAGCCTTGTAGACGGGGACTGTCTCCTGCAGGTTGCAGACTCCTGGAGATAGCCTAAAGCTCTCCCTCTAGCCCAGCTTTCATATGCAAGTGACCAATTCAGAGCCCAAACCCTCTCCCCTGCTGTAACAGGCCTGTCCCTTTTTATCTTTCTTTCTTTCTTCTTCTCCCCCATCCTTCTTTTTTATACTAGGAATTGAACCTAAAGGTGCTTAACCACTGAGCCACATCCCCAGCCCTTTTTAAAAATTTGAGACAAGTTCTTGCTAAATTGCTTAGGGCCTAACTAAATTGCTGAGGCTGGCTTTGAACTTCTATCCTCTTGCTTCAGCTTCCTGAGCCTCTGGGATTACAGGCCTGCACCACTGTGCCCAGTTTATATTTCATTTTGAAACAGGGTCTAAGTTGCCCAGGCTGGTCTTGAACTTGTGATCCTCCTGTCTCAGCCTCCTGAGTCTTTGGGATTACTCGCGTGGGCCACCACACCAGGCTTGTTTCTCATGTTTACTAGTTTTTTATATATTTATCTTTATATACTCTATAATGACACAATTAATTGCTACTATTTTTCTTCAGATAGTTACTTATCTTTTGGAGCAAATAAAATTACAAAGAAGGGTCACAGACTTTGCCTAGCATGCGTGAGGCACTGGATTCAATTCCCAGCACTGAAAAAACACACTGGAAATGGCATAAATGAAGGTAAACTTTATTTTTTCTTTTCTTGGCAGTGCTGGGGATCAAACCCAGAGCCTCATACATATAGGCACCGAGCTACATCACCAGCTGCAGCACTTCTTATTTCTTTTTTTTTTTTTTTTTTAATATTTATTTTAGTTATCAGCAGACACAACATCTTTGTTTTGTATGTGGTGCTGAGGATCGAACACCGGGCCGCACGCATGCCAGGCGAGCGCGTTACCGCTTGAGCCACATCCCCAGCCCAGCACTTCTTATTTCTTTGTGGAAATATAAGTTTTGTCTAGTATAATTTATTTTTTATTTTTTCATTTTTGTGGTGCTGGAGATTGAACTCAGAGCCGTGTGCATGCTAGGCAAGTATTCTACCACTCAGCCATATCCCCAGCACTAGTATATATTTTAAGTTTGGAGTATTTCATTTAACATTTCTTTTTTTAAATATTTTTTTTTAGTTGTTGATGGACCTTTATTTAATTTATTTATTCATATGTGGTGCTAAGAATTGAACCCAGTGCCCCCCACATGCTAGGCAAGCGCGCTGCCACTGAACCACAACCCCAGCCTCATTTAACATTTCTTGTAGTTCAGGTTTACTGGGAATGACCTCTTTTTATCCTTCATTTGTAAAAGAAATTTTGCTTGTGTATTGAATTTTTGGTTGGTGTTCTTCATTTTTAGCAGGTTAAGATGTCCTTGGCTTGTCTTTTGCCTTGCATAACTTCTGAAGAGATGTCAGCTATGATTATTTTCATTGCTCCTCTAGATATATTGTGCCTCTTCTTCGGCTTCTGGTTGTGAGCCTCTTTTCTTTGTTTTTATCCGGACAATATTAAAGTTGGTTTCTGTCCCAACTTAGTCTTATGAAATTTTCATACATGTGATATAGGTCAAAGTATGGTTCAGTGAATATCCACATGTCCTGCACCTAGATTTTGCAGTTGTTAATATTTTAATATTAAACATATTCCTTTTCTTTTTTAAAAGTATTTTTTAGTTGTAGATGGATACAGTATCTTTATTTATTTTTATTTTTTTAATTTAATTTTATTTTTTTTAATATTTATTTTATTTTTTTAGTTCTCGGCGGACACAACATCCTTGTTTGTATGTGGTGCTGAGGATCGAACCCGTGCCGCACGCACACCAGGCGAGCGTGCTACCACTTGCGCCACATCCCCAGCCCCCAGTATCTTTATTTTATTTTTTAATTTTTTTATGTGGTGCTGAGGATCGAACCCAGTGCCTCATACTTGCTAGGCAAGCGCTCTACCATTGAGCCACAACCCTCCTTTACTTTTTGACATATGCATTTCGTGTGTATGGGGTTAAATTCTGTAAATGTAAGTTTGCAGCTCATGATACCTCATTCCTAAGTATTTCATCATGCATCCCTTTAAAATAAGGACATTCTCTCACATTCTAGAACAACCCAGTTCTAGTTTATGATTGATGAGTCTAAGGAGAGGCCGACAGATGGAAGATTGCATAGAATGCAATTTATTGGGGGAAATTCTGATGGAAGCCTGGTTCTAGGCGGCAGCAAAACCAGTTGGATCCCTGCAATTTGAGTCAGAAAGAGGGATATATTTATGGGTCAAGACAAAAATTTCTTTATTTGGCTGGAATGTACCTGGCTTATCTTATTGAAGAGTCAGGCACATTCCTGGATACAGGATCTGATTGTAAAGCCAATGTGTGATTTTAATGGTTTTATTTATTTACGGTTTACTGGGAAACAGTACAGAAAAAACTAGCTAGGGTTTCTCAGGGGTAATTATGGTGGTTAGGACTCAGATGGGTGTAGTTATATATCAAGCTGTATCCATCCATCTCACATCTATTTTTTTTTAATCTTTATTTTTATTTGTTTATTTTTATGTGGTGCTGGGGTTTGAACCAGGGCCTCACATGTGCAAGGCAAGTGCTCTACCACTGAGCTACAATTCCAGCCCCAATCACATCTATTGTTATCAACTAAAATTAATAATTGCATATATTCTGACATCCTGTTTAGATTAATATTTTCCCAATTATCCCTAGAATGACTTTTTTAATATTTATTTTTTAGCTTTAGGTGGACACAGTATCTTTATTTTATTTTTATGTGGTGCCGAGGATCGGATCCAATGCCTCATGCATGCTAGGTGAGCACTCTACCACTGAGCCACAACCCCAGCCCCCTAGAATCACTTTTGACTTTTTTTTTGGTACTAGGGAATTGAACCCAAGGTCTCTCTATCACTGAATTACAACCCATCCCTTTTTATTTTTTATTTTGAGACAAGGTCTCACCAAATTGCTTAGGGCCTCACTAATATTTGCTGAGGCTGGCCTCAAACTTATGATCCTCCTGCCTCAGTTTCTGAGTTTCTGGGATTATAGGCCTGTACCACCAGGCCCAGCTAGTACCATATTCTTTTTTAACTTTCTTTCTTTCATCTATCTTTTTTTTTTTTTTTTTTGTACCAGCAATTGAACCCAGGGTTGCTTAACCACTGAGCCACATTCCTAGCCCTTTTACATATTTTATTTAGAGACAACATCTTGCTGAGTTGCTTAGGGCCTCACTAAGTTGCTGAAGCTGGCTTTGAACTCACCATTCTTCTGCCTCAACTCCGAGCCATTGGAATTACAGGAATGTGCCACCATGCCTGGCTTAGAACCCATTATTCTTAAAGCAATCCAAATGTCCATCAAATAATCTGTGACATATTTATACAGTGTCACATCTTAGGCACTTAGGCACTTAACACAGACAAACACGGATGCACATGAAAAACACTATTTTGAACAAAAAAGAGCAGACATCAAAAATGTACATTGTGATTCATTCCATTCTATAAGGTTCAAGAACTGGTCAAAGTCACTTATATTAATAGAAATCAAACCTGCATAAGGTCAGAGTCAGTGGGTACTGATAAAAAAAAGAGTACTTTCTTTGTTAATGGATATGTTTTATACATTGATAAAGATTTTGGATACTACAGAGAGGTATAAAGTCTTAAAAATTGTCAACTCATGTACTTATGATTGGCACATTTCACTGTATTTTGATCATATATTGATAAGAAGCCAGTAGGAATGAGGTAAATAAGAAAGATCATTCATTAACAAAATGGACACAGGCATGTTTAATTTTCCAAATCTCCCCCTACTACCAACCATTTAACTGACCAATTCAAATTGGATTGGGTTCCAGATAGAATATTGCATGCACCCTGAGGTTGCTGCTGTTGGTAGATTCAGGGTTCCTGGGCAGAGACATGGAGGGCTGTGGTCCTCTATGGAGCTTTGGTTTAGGCTGATCCAAATTTGGCAAGCTGAGTAAAAGGGTGCTGGAGCTGTTGCCCCATAACCTGAATCCACAACTTAATTTTTATGGCCTGGTAGGTCGACGTGTCATTTGTTTCTTGGTGGGTCTGTTATTTTTATTCATACTTGTTCAGCCTATTAGAAGCTGATATGAAAAGCAGCTTGCAGAAACACTGCCTACACAGACTTTTAAAAATACCAATTTATTGAGAACTTTAGTGCTGCTAAAAAGGAGTATGCAGAGATTTAGTCATCCCTAGAGAATGACAGGATACCAAAAAAAAAAAAAAAAAAAAAAGCCTTTAAATATATCCCGCCTTATTGATGCTTACAGAATGATGCGAAGAGCACTAATTTGATGCTGATGGAGGAATTAATTTCCTTGGCTCAAGAACTGAAGGAGGGCCAGCATGGTTGTGGTGGTTACATCTGTAATCCCAGCCACTCTGGAGTCTAAGGCAGGAGGATCCCAAGTTCAAGGCCAGTTTCAGCAATTTAGGGAGACCCTGTCTCAAAATAAAAAGGGTATGGTGGTGTATGCCTGTAATCCCAGCAGCTTGGGAAACCGAGACAGGAGGATTGCGAGTTCAAAGTCAGCCTCAGCAACAGTGAGGCACTAAGCAACTCAGTGAGACTCTGCCTCTAAATAAATACAAAACAGGGCTGGGGATGTGGCTCAGTGGTCCAGTGCCCCTGAGTTTAATCTCTGGTAACAAAACAAACAAAACCAGAAGGAGAAAAGGTCCAGTTGCTCAAAACAAGGAGAGATGGTTGAGATGCTAAACATCTATGGAAAACACCACAACACAAGGTACTTTTGCAAACCTTCCAGGAGGCCAAGATTCATGCATACCAATTGTCCCTTTCCCAGGAGTGGGCCTTGGTCCTAAAGCACCACCTCCTCTCCACTCAGGCCTGCTGAGCTACCAGGTTGCATCCACCCAACTGGACTGTATTGGAGAGTAGAGGGAGCACTGAGGTCAGTGGGTCCAGACTGGCCCTTCCTCACAGGTGGACCTCTTCTACTTCCACATCCTGGATGCAGCAAGGAACCTCTTTATGTTTGACTCTTTTTCTTTTTTCCCCTGGTGGTGCTGGGGATTGAACGCAGGGCCTTGTGCATGTGAAGCAAGCACTCTACCAACTGAGCTGTCTCCTCAGCCCCTCATGTTTGAATCTTTAAAATTACCATAACACTACTTCCTGGGATTCACCAAAGAGTGTGGAACTTTTATTTCTTTCACAGAAAGTTTGAATTGTTATTCATTAGCAATGAAATAAATGGTTTACTGAAAAGACTAATATTTTATTCAAATTGAAATTTTGTCAAACTACATTTTTCAAGACAATGTTTTGTAAATATTTATATTCTTTTGTAAATGAATATATTTTATGTTCTATATAAATACTATAATTAGAAAATATACACATCTCAGTGTTATTTTTAGTAGTCAATATTAATCCTGTTTTTCTAGAGTTGTATTAACAACATGTCTAGAGTTGTATTTCCCAAATAAAAATAAGTTTCCCCTAAGTATATATGATTGAAAAACAATGAGGTGAAACTCCACATCATGTACAACCACAAGAACGGGATGCTAATTACAATAAGTTATACTCCATGTATGTATAATATGTCAAAAATACACTCACTCTACTGTTGTGCATCTAAAAAGAACAAGTAAAAAAAGGGTAAAAAAAAATAAAAAAGATGAGGTAAGAACAGAGTTAAATAGCAACTTAGGGATAAATAATAGATATTATTAAAATACAACAGAATTTAAAGATTATATGGAGATTGATTTCTTTCACTGCAAGAATACTGCAGAAAAAGGTCTTTGATCAAGAAGAAATCTGCTGAGCTAGTGTAATCCCACTGGCTCTGGAGGCTGAGACAGGAAGATTGAAAGTGCAAAGCCAGCCTCAGCAAAAATGAGGCGCTAAGCAACTCAGTGAGACCCTGTCTCTAAATAAAATACAAAATACACTGAGTTGCTTAGCGCCTTGCCATTGCTGCGGCTGGTTTTGAACTTGGGATCCTCCTGTCTCAGCCTCCTGAGCCACTGGGATTACAGGCATGCACCATCACACCTTAAAGTTCTTTGGTATTTGCAATGACTGATACATGAGTCCTTCAGCTCTCTCCCAGGTCATTTGCTACAGAATCACTGTTTTCACCTCTCACCTTCCAATTGGCTGTTATGTAGGCTTTTCCATTTTATTAAAGAATTCTTATACTTCGGTGCTAAGGGCATTTTTAATTCATTGGCTTAAAGTTACATACTCATATCAGGTTTGTATTGTTTCCAAATTATTAGAGGTCTTGTTCTTCTTTCAACAAATTCCCAGCATCAAAACTTCGCAATTGCAACATTTAATGAAATGAAAACTCCAAAAGCACTTTACAAAACCCTTAATCTGTTACTGTGGTTCCCAATGCATGATAGATCCTATGCAGGCAGAGATTTGATCTGTTAGTTACTCTGTTTTGTTACTGCTCCTTACAGTGCTAAACCTCTACAAGGAAAGAAAAACAGACTGCAAAAAAGATACAAACCAGATAGAACGTGGAGCTGGCTGAGCAGTTTAGGGCAACGTTTGTCTTTTCCCTAATGAAGCCTGGATAACCTGGATTTGTGGCTCAAGAGAACAAAGGGACTGACTGCAGGGAAACAAGCACTGAATAGTGCAGAGATGATTAGCAGCCACCGATTGGGATTATGAAAAATACTTACAAATGATGCAAAGATAGAGGAGAAGGTGTAAAATGATACAAAGATGCCCACCAGAACAAGGATGTTTTTGGTGACTCTGGACTCTGGGGAGGATCTGGGGGAGAGGCTGGTCCTATGAATATGTTGGACCTGCTTCTTGTGCCTGTACAGGGTGGAAACCATGAAGGCACTGGCCCAGGTCATCAGTCCCACACACAAAACATCATAAGATAATAACACCGCTACGTATAGTGATCTTCTTGTAATGTTACTAACTCCCGCAGAACAATATTCTAAATCCTTTTTCTGTGCGTTATTTTTGCTATTCCACTTCCCAGTCACATGAATAAGAACCATACTGTTCACGAGCATGTTTAGGACCCAGCACAGGGTGTTGGAGGGCCCAATGCATCTGGAAGCTTTCAGTTTCAACTTTGGCCACTTCAAGGTCATGGGGCTGATCATGATGGCCTGGAAGACATTCAAGAGGCAGATGCTGCCAATACACACACCTCTGCTAACTCTGTGAACAAAGAACACAACTTTGCATCCGGTATCACAGAGGAAATGTTTCAATCCAAAAGCAGCCATTGTCTGAGGGACTCCTTTAGAGAGCAGGACCAAGGAATTGGCCACAGTCAGATGCTGGAGAATCAAATCTGTGGGCCTTAATTTGCATGTGGCGAAGTAAGGTAAACTATAATGGTAAAGAAGGAAAACATTCCCCAGGAATCCTACAACCGTTTGGGTTAAGAAGATCATTCCTATAACCAAGTCACTGGAGGCCATGTGTCGTTTTCTAGTGACTGACATTCCCACTCACAGCGAGATGGTCCTGTATGGATTTCTGCAGCAGCTGAAATCTACTATTGTCCAATTATCATTGTTTCAACTCATAAATTTCATTTTCTTTTTTTTCCTTTTCCTTTTACAGCACTTGGGATTTAACTTAGGGGTGTTCTACAACTGAGCGTCACCCCCAATCCTTGTTATTTATTTTTATTTTGAAACAGGGTTTTGCTAAGTTGCCCAGGCTGGCCTTGAACTTGTGATCCTCTTGCCTCAGCTGGGACCACAGGCATGCGCTACTACAACCAAGTGCCCATAATTTTCTTATTAAAACACAATTTTTTTGCCAAGTGTTTTTCTGTGAAAAAGAGAAACACATATATCTCCAATATTAGTGTATTATATTAGTGCTTTGCATGTATCTTTAATAACAATTCTAGGGCTGGGGTTGTAGCTCAGTTAGTAGAGCACTTGCCTAGCATGTGTGAGGCACTGGGTTCAATTCTCAGCACTGCATATAAATAAATAAAATAAAGGTCCATTGAAACCCAAAAATATTTAAAACCATAACAATTCTATGACTTTATTATTCCCACTTTACAGGTGAGGAGATCTTAGGCACAGGAAAGCTGAATGACATTTCTAAAGTCACTTCCTTGTAAGTAGCAGAGCTAGGAATAGACAATGTACTTAACTACTGTGTGTCTAAACCTCTGATGTAGTTATGCTTTTTAAATCTTTCAAACAATTTTTCAAGCCTTTGTACATTGTGCCAGTTTTTACAAGAGTGCTTATAGCTTATGTACAAAAATTGTGATTGTGGCAATTTTTTATTTAGTTCAAATTGCTTCTTATATAGGTAAATATTACCCAAAATGGTTGAAAGATCCAATTAGAATATGTGTCCTGATTACAGCTAATTCTAAAAGAAAGATCAAGTGAAATTTAGTGAGTGTGCAAATTATTCCAAGTTGGTTTTAAAAAGAGAGATTCTTTCTCTTAATCAAGAAATGTAGGAAAAAGCATTCTACTGTCATGTATAACTAATTAGAACAAATTAAAAAAAAAAAAAAAGAAGAAGAAGTGTAGGGGACAGGGTATAGCTCAATGTTAGGGCTTTCCTGACATGCTCTAGGCTCTGGGTTTGTTCACCAGCACTTCAAAAGAAAAGTACCCAATTTTATCCTAAGCAAAGGGATATGAAAAATAAGTAAAAGGTTATATATTGCAGAGGAGAAACTAAATTACCATTCATTAGAGAGAAAATGAGTATTTGTGAATGAAAAAAACTCAAATTATTTCAAAATTAGCATTGTTAATTATATTAAAATTTAGGAATTTTATGCAAAAGAAAATATGTTTTAAGGAGACTTATTCACCGAATATAATTTAAAAGTTTGCAAATGAGTAGTGTGTCTGGGAATGACATTCAAAAAATTTTTGAAGCCAGAAAAAATATTACAATATAATGCAATACTGAAAACTGTTACTTTTACTTGAATGTTGCTTCCCTGTCTTCAAAAAGAAAAACATTCTAAATATAACCCACAGGTACCAAATATTTTCTTAACCATACTAGCACTGCCTCTATTTAATATATTATATGCCCAGAGTGGATTAACACTCCATACTTACTATTTATTGCATAATAAGCTGCTTCAATCTGCTATACCATATATATTATCATAGGCATGAAAGTATTATAGAAGTAATTTTGCTAATCTGGGAAATATTGCCACTGATTCTCAAAAGAAATAACAGCTAATAAATTAATTTCCAACTTATTTATTTTTTTATTTTTTATGTGGTGCTGGGGATTGAACCCAGGGATTTATGCATGCGAGGCAAGCACTCTACCAACTGAACTATATTCCCAGCCATCCAAGTTATTTAAACTTTAGTAAAACATTTCACAGTTTCATGCATTAAAATCCAATAACAAGGGCTGGGGTTATAGCTGAGCACTTGCCTAGCACATGTGAGGCACTGGGTGCGATCCTCAGCACCACATAAAAATAAATAAAGGTGTTGTGTCCATCTACAACTAAAAGTAGAAAAAAAAATTGAAAGATCAGAAATAGGCCCACATATATGGACACTAAATAAATAAATAAAAATCCATTAACAAGTAACAGGTATTACATTAAATTAAATTTGGAGCAGTTTGGGACAGGCTTTTGGTCTTGGGCTTCCATTTCTTCTCCAGAAGTTCAGCCTGTGACTCAGTAATGATTTCCCCCCTCCTGTGTGGCTTTGGCTCAGTTTCTAGCCTAAAAGAACCCCTTTTCCAAATACAGCAGTTACTCTGCCTCCCGACACACTTCCTTCCTTGCAGATTCTGCCTTGTAAACCAAACAAAATATGTTCACCTGACTTACTGTTGCCAGGCAGTTGGGCGCAGGGTAAGAGTCATGGTGTCCAGTGAGTGTGCGGAGGGAGGCTGCCCAGTCTGGATATAAGTGTGTTGTCCTGGGACCTTACCTCCCCCCAGATCCGCAATTATCATTCCATCTGAACCAATACTGACAGTACACACCAGGGAAGTAAAGGCTATTTTGGAACACTTAGTCCCCATTACCAATTACCAAAAACAATTGTCACATTCTCCTGAGCATCTCCAGAGAGATGAGAGTATTTGAGAGAAGCTCTTCTTGTCAGTGATCCCTGAGGGCAATCAGGGTCTCACAAGGAGAGAGCAGAAAATACTGCAATCTGAGACACGAGGGACTCGCAGCAAATCAGATGTGTCATTTGCTCCTTCCCCAGGTGTCCATCTGAAACTCTCATTCTCTTTAGTCCTCAGATTCCTGAGTTAAACTGTCATTTAAATATAAGAAGAGAGATGAGATCACACAAGAGCTTGAGAAGGATATGTCAAGTTACAGTGCAAAGAAGAATTTGAAGTCAATTATTGATATGAAATAAGTAGGAACAAAATTTTGCAATCCTATGCACATTAATATTCTTAGAATGACACACATTCTAAGAATATACATTTTGTCAGCATTTACCCTATAGAGACAGAAATTATAAATTGAATGATATCAACAGGAAAAATGAAACCAAGTTCAAAGAGTCCAGAGAGAAATTCTATTTATAAACTTATTGAAAAATCAATGATAATTAAATTATTCAGGAGTTATAAAATTCTCAATCTTCCCAATAGCTTTAAGAAGATTATAGAAGGGTGATGGAATTTTGTCTGGATTCAACCATATAGAGAATTACACATACACACACACACACCAAAACAAAAAAACAAACAAACAAACAAAAAAAAAAACCAAAAAACAAAAAAACACAGTATATAAACATCAAAGTATAATTAAAAAAATTTTAGTTGTAGATGGACACAATACCTTTATTTATTTATTTATTATTATTATTATTTTTTAGTTATAGGTGGACACAATGTCTTTATTTTACTTTATATGGTGCTGAGAATCCAAACCAGTGCTTCACACATGCTAGGCAGGTGCTCTACCTCTGAACCACAATCCCAGCACACAATAATTTTATTTTATGTATTAATTTCATGTGGTGCCAAGGATCAAACCCATGCCTTACCTGTGCTAGGCAAGCGCTCTACCACTGAGCCACAACCCCAGACCTCAAAGTTATAATTTTAAATATTAGAAACCATGTGTTAACATACTAAAAGATTATATTATGGACTGGGGATGTGGCTCAAGTGGTAGTGCGCTGGCCTGGCATGTGCAAGGCACTGGGTTCGATCCTCAGCACCACATAAAAAATAAATATATTGTGTTCACCTAAAGCAAATAAATAAATAAATATTTAAAAAAATTATATTATAATCAACCACCATTTATACCAGGAATAGAAATGATAATTAGCATTAGAAAATCCAATAATATTTGCAATAGAATCAATTCTCATAGAATGCTATGCATTCATGTTCATAGATGCAAAAAAAGACATTAGCAGAATTCAACAGAAATTCATATTTTAAAAAATCAGTAATATACAACATTAGTGTAAAACATTTCCAAAAACCATGAAAATACAAATCTTACAACTAGAAATAATGTCATCACCTATCTAGGAAAATTCAAAGGTATCAGGAAATAATAATCTCTTAATCATTTTCTAGAGTTACACCCCAGTATTGCTACCATGTGCTTGTGTTCTAGAAATAGGAATTTTATTGCAAAGAAGAATAAGCAAAACTATCCATGAAAAGTCTGAAACAAAAAGAGAGTGGCTTCCCTGTATAACAAAGCCTTGGACATTCAAATAGTGGGCTAATGAAAAACAAATTTCAAAAATAGAATAAAACATACATGGAAATATACTGTAAGATGAAAGCAACAGTAGTAAAAAAGGGCATGTGGATTCTGTTTATTGGGGACTGAAACTTCCCAATGGGTTTGCTTCCCTCATGCCTCGTGTTTCCACACAGGAAAAAGGGACATTTAACCTTTGAACCAGAGCATCTTTGACTGTTGTTGGATGTAAGTGATTCCTGCAGGCTCACTGCATTGTCAATTGTTTTCAGTTTGTTTCCAGGTCCCCAGTATGTTCCCATGTGAGCGTATTACCATGTGAGATGTCATCAACATCAGCAAAAAGCTTGGTGACCCATGCTGACCTCCTTTCTCCATTTGAAACTTGGGAACAGCCAGATGTTGTTTCAGCAATTATTTGGTTTGGATATGAGATGTCCCCCCAAAGCTCCTGTTAATGCAGGAATAATCAGAGGTAAAATGATTGGCTCATGAGAGCTGTAACCTAATCAGTCCATCCTAGTTTGAGTGGAATGACTGAGTGGTAATGGAGGCAGGTCAGGTGTGGCTGGACGAAGTGGGTCACTAGGGGCTTGCCCTGGAAGGGTGCCTCTTGCCTGTGATCCCTTCCCTTCTCTCCCTCTGCTTCCTGACCCCACCATGAGCTGAGCTGCTCTCCTCTGCTGGGCCCTTTCCCCAGGAAGTGCTGCTTCATCCTGGGCCCAGAGCAATGCAGTTGGCCATCTATAGAGTGAGACCCCTGAAACCATGAGCCCCAAATGAACTTTCCCTCCTCTAAGTTGTTCTTATTGGATATTTTGGTCACAGCAACGAAGAGCTAGCTAAAACAGAAATTCTTCCCATTTGTTCAGTTTCTAACTTGCCTGATTTTAGATCATCTGAGGGTCTTCTGTCCCCCATCTATATCTAGATATAGTAAGAGTCTGTGAACAGTCCTGGGAGGGACCAATTAAATAAAGATATTGAGACAGGCTACTTCAAGCTGGGAAACTCTTAATCTATACCCCAACCAATATAGGAAGAAGATGCCACATTTCTTTTGAAAAAGAAAGCTTTATAGGGCTGGGGATGTGGCTCAAGCGGTAGCGCACTCGCCTGGCATGCGTGCGGCCTGGGTTCGGTTCTCAGCACCACAGACAAACAAAGATGTTGTGTCCGCCGATAACTAAAAAATAAATATTAAAAAATTCTCTCTCTCTTTAAAAAAAATGTAGTGGCTTAAAATGACAACTATTTATTTTAAAAAAAAGAAAGCTATATATACAAAAGCTATATATACATACATGTCTATCTATCTATATCTATATGTATATGTACACACACACACAGTATAAGCATCCTTCGTTATGAGACACAGTATCTTCTTTAGATGATGGGCTGGGAGGGACACCAGTAGACTTTCTAGACTGAGCTGGACTGATTCCTTGTATTTGTCAGAAATTTGCTTCCAAGGTAGTGACAAAGAAAGATTTTCTGATTAACCTCAAGAAACATACTCCCATAGTCATAAGGAAAGGCAGGACATCGGACACGGTGGCACACGCCTGTAATCCCAGAGGCTCAGGAGGCTGAGGCAGGAGGATTGTAAGTTCAAAGCCAGCCTCAGCAACAGTGAGGTGCTGAGCAGCTCAGTGAGACCCTGTCTCTAAATAAAATACAAAATAGGCCTGGGGATGTGGCTCAGTGTCTGAGTGCCTCTGAGTTCAATCCCTGGTACCCCCCTACCCCACAAAAAAAGGAAAGAAAAGGTAGGGCTGAAGAAAATCAGAAGTAGTAGCTGGGAGATTTTTAGCTGGTGTGATAGGTACCCGGATAAAAGGACAGGCATTGCCTCAGACATGGCTGACAAGTTTTGCATTTCATAATATTTTGGGGCTGTCTATCTTTTTTTTTTTTTTTTTTTTTGACCCTCCTGTCTACGGCAGAACATCTGGCCCTCAGACGCGATTTGATGTTTAAAGACTATGGCATCATTACTGCCTTTTGATGAAGGCAGGATAGATCCCTATAACACCAGAAATGTCCACATCTGTTAAAAGAAATAACACCAGGGCTGGGGCTTGGGCTCAGTGGTTGAGCGCTTGCCTAGCACGTGCAAGGTGCTAGGTTTGATCCTCAGCACCACACAAAAATAAATAAATAAAATAAAGGTATTGTGTCCAACTACAAATATATATATATATATATATATATATATATATATATATATATATATATATTTTATTCATTTATTTTATTTTTTAATTTTTAAAGAAATAACACCAATGCTCAATGTGTTCCTAAGACAAATGAGCTTTGATGTAAGCATGTTTTATCAACTCCTCTTCATCTCTCAAAATCCCCTATTGTTCTGATTTTACCAGGATTTGCTGCTGCTTTGAGTGGCACGGACAAACCAGCATGCCATTGCTATTTCCAATTACAATCTTATGTTCTGGAGAACCTTCTCTCTGTTAACTTTTAGACTGAAAAAAAATGGATCAAAAGTGGGATCCCAAGTAGGATCACCTTGGTCACCTTGGAAAACACAAAGGCCCCTTGAATTGTGTGCGGTCCCCACTTGAGGAGCCCTTGGTGCTCCAACATCTAGGAAGTCCTTCACCCTCCATGAATTTTTCTCTTGGATTTTGAAATCCCTCTTTTTGTTTGAGTTCTCTTATTTTATTTGGGATGTTGTTTTATAATTCCTTTATTCTGCTTTCTTCTATGTGCCTCTTTTTAAAGAAAAGAAATAAGATCCCTAGATTCTAAGGTAGTCAAAGACGGTGTCCCTTCAGAGATTCCGGCTGGCTATCTATTTAAACATCATGGCCCCTCTTTGTGAAAATTTTAAAACTAATGGGCAAATTATACCAAGGGTAATTTGTTGTTTCATTGAAGAACTTTTGAACTCCTCAAACTTATCTTCCTTAGAAGTAAACCAGAAAACTGTGGCAACAACATTAATCTGAATGGAATCCATCCTTCAACTGGTATTTCAAAGTGTTTGTTAAATTGCATTCAGTATTCAAAATTTAGCCATGCACAGTGGTGCACGCCTGTAATCCCAGCAGCTCGGGAGCCTGAGGCAGGAGGATCATGAGTTCAAAGCCAGCCTCAGCAATTTAGCCAGGCTCTAAGCAACTCAGTGAGACCCTGTCTCTAAATAAAATATAAAAAAATGGCTGGAGATGTGGCTCAGTGGTTAAATGCCCCTGGGTTCATCCCCGGTACCGAAAAAAAAAAAAAAAAAAAAAGATTTAAAATTTACCTCACTACAGTATATTGTCTAGAAGCCAACTTTTGAAAATAAGCAATTAAAAGAGGATACGGTTTGGGGATGTAGCTCAGTGGTACAGTGTATTCTCTGCATGTTCTGAGTCATGGGTTCAATCCCAGAACTGCAAAAATGAAATAAAAAGATAAAAAGACCAACGAGATCCAGACACCTTCTGCTGCAGAGTCTTCACCTCCTTTCCTACCATTTCCCCCTCCTTTTCCTCTTTCTCTGACTGAACAACCTTTATTTCCATACTCTTCCCTTCTCACCGCACTCAACTGGGTCCTGTTACAACCTGTGCCTTTAGGATAAAACCCACCTAATGACCCAGCTAAACTCCAAGTCTCCTGTGTTCTTGGACTAAGACTAACCTCTAGGCAACTGTCAAGAAATTTCCAAGACCTCATCAGGTTGCTGACAAGGCAATGTGGCAATCCAGGCCTCCTGCCGAGTTTTTCTGACAGACCCTGGAGGCTTAGCCTGACTGGATTCACCCTGAGAAACAGACAGCCAGTTCTGGGAACTAGCACAAAGATGGACCAAACATCTCCACAAATCTATCCTTGAAGCATTTCCTAAGGGCTTAGACCACAATAAAATTCAAGTTTGTACACAGGAATCTTAATGAATCCATTTTGGGATTATTACAGCTATTTTCAAGACATTGTAAATAAAAATTTGGCCTCCCTATGGATGCTGATTTTAGTCAAGTAACTTTTAATTCTGTTTGTGAATGTCCTAACTCTAGAGCTCCCCTAACTGGTTGAAAAAACCACCTTGGAATGGGGAACTGTGTCTATGCTTTGATTAATCATTTGGCTTTTACTCAAGAGGATATTAGTTACAAAGAAAACTGCCCAGATTATCAGCTACCTCAGATGGAAGCCCACAGATGAAATCTTCCTTGCCTCCTTCATTACTGTAAATAGCTTAGAGATTAGAAAACAGATTGATACCAGATTTTAAAAAGTCCCAACAGTCCCCTTCAAAACCCATAAGAGGGTTGCAGGTGTAGCTCAATGGTAGAGTGCTTGCCTAGCAAGGCTCTGTGCTCAAATCCCAGTACTGGATAAAAGAAAGGGGGTGGGAGAATAAAGAAAGAAAATATAAAATAAATATTCCAAATGAGAACAGTAATGAGCCACCATATAGAGTCTTGTGTCTATATAGATTGTTGGTATTCATTTGGAATTGCAAAGACTAAAAATGAACTATATGTAAAGATGTATAAGATGAAATAATGCTACCTATATTGCCTGGACATTATTAAGATTCAAAACCTTTTAAAATTAGACTATAGAGGACAGAGGAAACCACCTTGCTGATCATGCTCCAGAATCACTTCTCTAGAAAGTCCCACTCGTTAAATCTCTATCATGGTTCATCTGGAATTAGAAAAATTTCTAAAAACCTCGAAATTATTTTTACCTTACCTATAGTACTTATGAATATAAGTCTACCACCTTTGGGGTGCATAAACTCTCACCATTCCAAATCAGCATGGGATGCCCCATGCATTTGGATCCCATTTTTAAAAACCTCCAATTAAGCCAGGTGCAGTGGCACACTCCTGTAATCCCAGAGCTCAGGTGGCTGAGGCAAGAGGATCGTAATTTCAAAGCCAGCCTCAGCAACAGGGAGGCGCTAAGCAACTCAGTGAGATTCTGTCTCTAAATAAAATACAAAATAGGGCTGGGGATGTGATTCAGGGGTTGAGTGTCCCTGGGTTCAAACCCTGGTACCCCCCAACCAAAAACAAAACCAAACCTCCAATTAACAAGAGGTGATATAGTTTAGTATTGCAAAAGTCTAATAAAAGCTGTGGATAAAAATCACACTCTTGTAGAATAATCTTGCCATTGTATACTCCTGGGAGATGAAGACATGAAGCATTATAACCTCCAATGCAGAAATTTTGTCTCTTTACTGGAAATTCCATCCCAGGGCTTATCAACAAACCTTTGTGCTGCTGTACTTAAGGAAACTGATTCCTGCATACACATATCTCATTTAATGATGGCGCCACCACCTCCTCAGGCCCACACTACTGTTGATAAATTAGAATGACATCATCTGAAGTAGGAAATGTTCCCAAGGGCAGCAGTGCAGGAGCCTCTTCTTTGACCCGAGCTTGAGGGCAAGTGTGGGGACCCCACTTGATTGATGGTGACAAGTAGCACAGGAATTTCAGTGCTGATGGGAATGAGCAACATAATTGGAGGAGCCCTCTGTTCTGATGGGGATCAGAGCCCTTCAAAGAGGGCTGGCGGCTGGGTGGCGAGTTCCCAAAGACAACAGCTTTGGGAAAATGGTTCCTAGTTTTCTGGTTTTATATTTGGGCCTATATATAATCTAGCTTGAATAAATGAAGTGTAAGCATTTTCCATTTTCTTTTTTCATAGTATATTTCATATATATTTATATATATTATTTTATATATTTCATATAAATTTTATATGTTTATTTGTGAATGAACCTTTATTTATTTATTTTTATGCCGTGCTGAGAATGGAACCCAGGGCCTCACACGTGCCAGGTGAGCGCTCTAACACTGAGCCACCACCCCAGCCTTACATTTTCCATTTTCCTTATTTCTATTAAGAAGTAGAAGCCAGGGCTAGGGTTGTGGCTCAGCACATGCAAGGAGCTGGGTTCGAGCCTCAGCACCACATAAAAATAAGTAAATAAATAAATAAAATAAAGATTTTAAAAAAAAGAAGTAGTAGAAGCCAGGCTTGAAAATAAAGATTTTATGAAACCTATAGAAAAGTGGGAGAGAAATTTCAGAACAGTAATAAAATGAAACTTAAGGATACTGGACAGACAGTAGCCACTAGAATGTTCTATAGGAAACCAGAAAAATCTGTCAACAAAATCACAATGTTTCTAAAAGTTTTCTTCTTTTGTCTTAATGGCTGTATAAATCAAAATAAAAGTTGTTATGAAATTAAAATTTAGGGCTGGGGCTGGGGTCAGCAGCAGAGTGCTTGCCTAGCACTCATGAGGCACTGGGTTCAATTCTTAGTGCCACATACAAAAATAAATTAAACAAAGCCATGCTATCCAGAAAAAAAAATTATATAAACCAGGTGTGGCGGTCCAAGCCTGTAATTCCATCAACTAAGGAGGCTGAGACAGGAGTATCACAAGTTCAAGACCAGCCTCAGCAACTTAGTGAGACCCTCAACAATGTAGAGAGATCCTGTCTCAGAATAAAAAAAAAAAAAAAAAATTAAAAGAACTGGGGGAGCTGGGGCTGTAGCTCAGTGGTAGAGTGCTTGCCTTGCATGCGTGAGACCCTGGGTTTGATCCCCAGCAACACATAAAAATAAACAAATAAAGATATTGTGTCCATCTACAACTAAAAAAATATTAAAAAAAAAGAACTGGGGATGGGACTCAGTGGTATAGTGCCCCTGGGTTCAGTTCCTTATACCAAAGCTTTCCCAAGATAAGTGAAATAGACCTGTAATTCTTTCACCATTTCTCTGTTCATAATTAGATGATTGTCTTGTTTCAGGAACATGCACATCAACACAGACTGAGTTTCAGCAGAAGAGCATCTTGGGAAAAGCACAAAATCCACTAAGACACAGGTGCTGGGTCCCTCCAGTCTCAGACCTCAGCATTTCCTGCTCTCTCCAAGAGTTTCTATGTGCCCCCCGGGGATGTTTGATTAGAAGAGCCATTCTCAGATCTCTGGAGAGGCTCTCTAGAAAGTTATAATTGTTTTTAGTAATTGGTAACTGGGATGAAGTTTTTCAGAATTAACTTGATTTCCCAGTGTCTGCTGTCAGTGTTGGTACAGGTGGAATGATAATTGCAGTCCTGTGGGGAGATGAGGTCAGAGGATCACAAACCCATATCCCACACCTGCCTGTCTCCCTCCACACACTCTCTGGCCGTCCTGATCAATGCCTGGAGCCCACCAGCCTGGCAGCAGGAAGGAGTCAGGTGAATATTTTGTATTTTGTTCTGGGAAGCATGGTGTACAAGGAAAGCAAGGGCATCAGAAGACACAGTAAGAGCTGTTGTTTGAAAAGAGGAGTCTTCTGCACTATAAACTAAATGGTACCAAAGTTATGGAGGAAAGGGAGAGTAATTACTTATCCTGGGGTGAACCTGTGGAGAAGGAATGGTGGACCAAAATCAAAAAATTTCCTAAGTGCTTTTAATTTTATTCAACTCATTCTTCATCATTGGATTTTGATTGATGAAGCCATAGAATATGGGCTTTTAAGATTTTTCTCATGTAATTCAGAATGTCATCTGCTAGCTCTTCTATCTGCTTTACAGGAGTCAAGAACATTTTCAGTTGGTCCAAGTTTTTCTCCAGTACCTCCATGCCTGTGACAATGTGTAAGATGTAGCTGATTGATGTACTTCTGTTTAGAAATAGTAAGCAATATAATCACTTCATAGAAACAGTGATTATGCAGCAACAGAAAATATCTAACATCTGCAGATTACATTTAGACTTTGTTCATTATTAAAGTCAGGGAAGAAGCATTTAAGGAAAATTAACTTGATGATTTAGTTCCCCCCCCGCCCCGAGGAAAAACTATGGACTTAAGCAATTTTCAAAATTTCATTATTTTATGATATTTTCTATGGTTTCAAAAAATGTTCTGATGCCATTCACAGACTCAATATTCATCTTAATGTTATTTAAATTGATTCAGGAAATAATTTCCCCTACCAATATTCCTTTTGCACAATACAGTTGTGTTTTAGAATGTTTAATAATTGTGAAATTGAATTCATTTTATTTTATATTTTCCATTTATAAACAAATATTAACTTTCTCTATAATTAATGGTAATTTAGTCTCCCTTCTACAAGAATTTATCATCCTATTCATGTTCCATGTACCATTGCTTAGCACACAAGGTTAAGATGGAAAAGATTCTCTTCCTTTAATTCCAACACAGAATGAGTTGTACATTCAGTCAATTCCATTTCATTGGATATAAGTATTTTTTTTTTTAAAGAAAGAGTGAGGGAGAGTGAGAGAGAGAGAATTTTAATATTTATTTTTTAGTATTTGGCGGACATAACATCTTTGTCTGTATGTGGTGCTGAGGATCGAACCGGGGCCGCACGCATGCCAGGCGAGCGGCTACCGCTTGAGCCACATCCCCAGCCCAGGTTATAAGTATTTCTTTAGGGTTTTACTAAGTTCACAGACTCTATGTCCTCTTTTGAATTATTTTAGGTGGTGTTTGCCTATAAATGAAGCTTTTAGATTTAAGTGGATAGCTGGGAACATAGCTCAGCTGGTAGAGTGCTTGTCTTGCATGCAAAAGGCCCTGGGGTCAATCCCCAGCTACCAAAACAAAACAAAACAAAACAAAAAGATTTAAGTGGAAAATTGTCAAACACATTAGTAAAAAAAAAAGTACGACCATTATTTAAAATATTGACAAGATACACAAAATCATAAAATGTATGTAGAGTTTTAGGAGAACATACTGGGTTAAGTAAATTTTCAGCTCCTGACTGACTCTATAAGGCGGGGACTTTGGAAAAGTTATTCAAGTTTTCTGTGCCTAAGATCTTCTCACTTATTAACTGAGAATGATGAAGTGTTTACTTCATAAAATTGTTGTAAAAGTTATATGTAAAGTATTAAAAGATTACTATACTTGTTGCATAAAATGATATAATAGTATTCTTTATGTTTTTCTTCTAATAGCAAATCACTTAGAGAAAGGAATATGATAAGAAATTATTGATTGGAAACAAAGGTAGGGGACAATAGTGGATCTGGGTTGCCCAAATAAAACAGATCTCATGTTTTCCATGCAGGATCCCCTCAGCGAATGGAACCATCAATTCTTGGAAACTGCCATGGCCTCCGGTGATTTGGTGATAGGAATGGTCTTCTTATCGCAGACCATAATTGGATTCCTGGGGAATTTCTTTCTTCTCTGCCATAATTTCCTTTATCTTACCAGATGTCCTGTAAGGCCCAAGGATTTGATTCTCAAGCACTTGACCTTGGCTAACTTCTTGGTCATATTCTGTAAAGGAGTCCCACAGACCATGTCTGCTTTTGGGGCAACACATTTCCTCAGTGATACTGGATGCAAACTTGTTTTCTATGTTCACAGAGTCGGCAGGGGTGTGGGCACTGGCATCACCTGCCTCTTGAGTATCTTCCAGGCCATCATGATCAGCCCTAGGAACTTCAGGTGGGCAGAGATGAAACCGCAAGCTTCCAGATACATGGGGCCCTCCAACATCCTGTGCTGGATGCTAAACATGCTGTTGAACATCAGTGTTCCTATGTATGTTGGCAAGTGGAACAGCAAAAACACCACAAATAAAATAGATTATGGATACTGTTCTGCAGTAATTGATAACAGAGTCACGGGTGTGCTACTTATAGCACTATTGTCATCCTATGATGTTTTGTGTCTGGGACTGATGGTCTGGACCAGTGGCTTCATAGTTCTCATCCTCTACAGGCACAAGCGGCAGGTCCGACACCTCCATAGCGCCACCCTCTCCCCAAGATCCTCCCCTGAGACTAGAATCACTCAAAACATCCTTGTCCTAGTGGGTACCTTTGTATCATTTTACACTCTCTCTTGCATTTTTTCACTATTTTTGGCTCGTTTAAATGATCCAGGTTGGTGGCTGGTGAACAGCTCTGCCTTGATCACTGCTTGCTTTCCTACAGTCAGCCCCTTTGTTCTCAGGAGCCGTGACCCCAGGATATCCAGGCTCATCTTTACCTGCTGCGGAGGGAGTATGCTATCCTCTAAATGATCCAAGTAGCTCTAGATTTTACATGTTTTTTATTTTTCTTTTTTCACTTTTTCATTTGTACCAGGGATTGAACCCAGGGTGCTTAACCACTGAGCCACACCCCAAGCCCTTTATATATATATATATATATATATATATATATATATATATATATATATATTATTATATTCAGGGTCTTGCTAAGTTGTGTAGGGCCTCACTAATTTGCTGAGCCTGGTTTTGAACTCAAGATCCTTCTGCCTCAGCCTTCCGAGCTGCTGGGCTTACAGGTGTGTGCCACTATGCCTGGTTTATCTTTTTCAATCGCACCATTCAATTCTTCTTTCCTTCAGAGGTCTAAGCACAAGAGGTCTAAGCTGACTTTGAACTCTTGATCCTTCTGTCTCAGCCTCCCAGGTCACTGGGATTACAGGCATGCATCACTGTGCCTGGCTAAAGATGAGCAATATTTTTATAAATAATTCTAACTTTGTAGCATTGAAAAATGAAAATGCTCCATACTAAACTTTTGAACTGCTTCGATTTAGTGTTGTGATGGGGAAATACAGTAACTGCAAATTTCTTTTTCTTTTTTTTGGTGGGGTGGGGGTGGTTTACCAGGGCACTCAACCACTGAGCCACATCCCCAGCCCTACTTTGTCTTTTATTTAGAGACAGGGTCTTACCGAGTTGCTTAGCTACCCCGCTTTTGCTGAGTCTGGCTCTGATCTTGCGATCCTCCTGCCTCAGCCTCCTGAGTCATTGGGATTACAGGCATGCACCACCACACCTGACATGACTGCAAATTTGTACTCCACTTGAGTAGGAGAAGATGCCCTGACAACCTAAGTGCTAGATTTCAAACCTGGGAATATATTCTAAAAAAATCAAAAACTAGTCTAAATGCAAGTAACATATAATAATAAATATAATGAAAGTTATAATAAGTTTTTAAAGGAATAAAATGAAAAAAAATTAAAACCTAGTGATGAAGTAGAACTGATGAAATATTAAGAAAATGTGAAAAGATACATTTAAACAATATGAAGGACAAACAATATTTAATACTATTCATATGAATTTGTTTATATATCTAGGGAACAGTAGGAAGAAGTTTATGTTAATAAATGAGAAAGTTAGGAAATAGTGATACAGGATACCAAATTTGAATTAAAACAAATTAGAAAGTGGAAAAATGTTTGGAGGTATTAACCAAAATTTTTGACTGTTTTAAAAGGCTCTTTTTCCATATTATTAAGATTTAAGATTCATTCTTTCAACTTCTTTCTTTCTTCCTTTCTGACTCATACTGGAGATTGAACCCAGGGGTACCACTGAGCCACATCCTCAGCCCTTTTTTGTATTTTATTTTGAGGGAGGGTCTCACTGAGTTGCTCAGGGCTTCACTACATTGCTGGGGCTGGTCTAGAACTCATGATCCTCTTGCCTCAGCCGCCCAGGTCACTAGGATTATAGTATCACCTTTTTTTTAGTTTTTGTTTTGAGACAGGGTCTTACTAAGTGGCTGAGGCTTGTCTCAAATCTGTGATCTTCCTGCCTCAACCTCCTGGGCCACTGGGATTGCAGGCATGTGATGCCACATCTGGCTCCTCTTTTTTTCCCCCCATGTTCAAATCTTATAAAGTTACTATTTAATGTCAACATTTTTCTTGCTGCCTATTTTGTGTCTGCTTTTTAAAATTGTAATTTATTCAATTGTAAGATTGATGGGTTTCTCCGTGACATTTCCACAGATGCATATATTGTGATTTCTTTTCATCCAACCTTCCTAGTACCCACCCTTGTCCTTCTCTTTCTCTCTGTCACCTCAGCCATTTTCCCTTCCCTATGAATCTCTCTTCTACTTCCAGGTAATCATTCAATTTTTTTTTTTTAAGTTTTCACATATGACAGAAAACATGAAATACATGTCTTCCTGTGTCTGGCTTATTTTGCTTAACATGAGGACCTTCTGTACCATCCATTTTTCTACAAATGACATGATTTTATTGTTCTTTATGGCTGAATAATACTCCATTGTGTCTGTATATTTCTTTATCTATTCATCTGTTAATAGACATCTAAGCTGATCCCAAATTTTGGAAATAGTGAATATTTCTGCAATAAACATGGGTTTGGAGGGATCTCTTTTGTTTGCTGACTTCAATTCCTTCATATATATACCTAGGAATGGGATAGCTGGATCAAATGGTAGTTCCATTTTTAGCTTTTTGAGTAATATTCATCCTGTTTCCCACAGTGGCTTTACAAATTTACATCCCCCCATGACAGTATATAAGGGTTCATTTCAATCCATATCCTTACAGTATTTATTTTTGTTTTTTGTGCTTTTTAAAAATGGTCATCCTGTCTGGCCTAAGAATATCACTGTAGTTTTGATCTGTATTTTTCTAATGACTAAAGATGTTGAACATTTTTTCATTTATTTATTAGTCATTTGTATTTCTTATTTTGAGAAGTGTCCATTTAGACTGGAACCCCATTTCTTTTTCTTTTTTTCTTTTTTTTTAATTTCAAGCTTTCTTTTTTTAAAAAATATCTTTATTTTATTTATTTTTATGTGGTGCATGAGGATCGAACCCAGGGCTTCACGTGTGCTAGGCAAGCGATCTACCACTGAGCCACAACTCCAGTCCGGAACCTCATTTCTTGATTGGGTTATTTGTTATTTTGTTATTAATATTTTTAGGGTATTAATCTGTCAGATGAATGGCTGGCAAAGATCTTCTCCCATTTGGTAGATTGTCTCTTTACCCTATTGATTATTTCTCTTGCTGTGAACAAACTTTTTAGTTTGATAAAATTCACCTTATCAGTTCTTTATTCCTGAGCTATTGGAATCCTATTCAGGAAATATATTTGTGCTAATATATTCTTCTGTTTTCCTCTACTACTTTCAAAGTTTCAGGTCTTATAATAAATTTTAATAAACTCAACTCAAGTTTTTCAAGTTTGAGTTGAGTACAGTACAGGTGAGAAGCATCTGGTTTCAGTTTTCTATATATAGATTTTCCCATACCATTTGTTGAAAAGGCTATCTCTCCTCCAGTGTTTGTTTTTGGCACCTTTATCAAGAATCAGTTGGCTATAGATGCATGGGTTTATTTCTGGGTCTACTATTCTATTCCTTTGGTCCATATTCCAATACCATACTGTTTGTTCCTGTTGCCCTGCAGGACATTTAGAAACCAGTATTATGGTACCTACAGCATTGCCCTTTATGTTAAGGATTGCTTTGTCTATTGGGGTCTTTAGTGCTTCCATATAAATTTTAGGATAGTTTTTCTTCTAGTTCTGTGAGAATATTTCACCTGTGGAATGAAACCAACTTAGTCAAGATGTATGATGTTTTTGATGTGTTGTTAAATTTGATTTTCAAGTATTTGAGAATTCTTGCATGTATGTTTATCAAGGATGTTGGCATATAGTTTTCTTCTTTTGTTGTGTTCTTAACAGGTTTTGAGAGCAGGTAGTATTGGATTTGTAGAATGAATTTGGAAGTGTCCCGTCCTTTTCTATTTCATGAAATAGTTTGAAAAGTACTGGTACCAGTTATTTAAAAAATCTGGTGAGATTCAGCAGTGAAACTGTGGAGTCCTGAGCTTTCCTTTGAGACATATTTTATTGCTGTCAATTTTATTGTTTGTTATTGATCTGTTTAGGTTTTTATATACTCTTGGGCCAATTTTTATAGGTCATATGTACGTAGAAATTTGCCCTCTTTGTGTACATTTTCAAGTTTTTCAGAACATAATTTTTCAAGAAATATTCCATAACGATCACCTGGGATTCAGTAATATCTCTTATAATACTCCTTTTTCACTTTTAATTTAATTTATTTATTTATTTTCTCTCTTTTCATGAGTTTGGCTAAGGGTTTGTTTTTCTTGTTTTGTTGATCCTTTACATTGTTCTTTTAGTCTCTATTTCATTTTGATCTTTAATATTTCTTTCTTTCTACCAATTTTTGGGACTGGTTTGCATCATTAGGTTGTTTATTTGAGATCTCTTCCTCTCTTTCTTTAAATGTAATATTCAGAGGTAAAAACTTCCTTGTTTGTTTTGCTTTTGATGTATCCCACAGATTCTGGTATATTGTGTTTCTATTTTCATTTGATCCTAAGAATTTAAAAAAATTTCCTCAGGTTTATTCAATGATCAACTGTTTGTTCAAAAGTGCATTATTTAATGTCCATGTGTTCATATAGTTTTCTTTTTATAATTTAATTTTTTTAGTTTCTTTTTTTCTCTTGCATTTGATTTCTATTTTCATTCCATTATGATATGATAGGATGCAAGAAATTTATTCTTTTTGTGTGTGTGCATGTTTTTTCAGACTTGGTTTATGGCCTAAATATGATATAATTTACAAAAAAATCCATGAGCTGATTTAAAAAAAGTATATTCTGAAGCTACTTGATGGAATATTTTATAGGTGTCTGTTAAGTCTTTTGGTCTATAATGTTATTTTTATTTATTTTTTTAAATAATTTTTTTAATCTTTATTTATTTTTATGTGGTGCTGAGGATTGAACCCACAGCCTTACACATGAGAGGCAAGCACTCTACCACTGAGCTACAACCCAAGCCCAATATAGTGTTATTTAGCTCTGATGTGTCTGGATGATCTACCTAGTGGTGGGAATGGGGTATTGAAGTCACCTACTATTATTATGTTGGGGTGTTTCTCTCTTCTTTAAAGTCCAGTAAGTGTTTGTCATATTAAATTGGGTGTTCCAACATCTGTTGCATATATATTCACAATTATTATATCCTCTTGATGTATTGTTCCTCTATCAATATGTCATGACCTTTGTGTCTAATAACTGAATTGAAGTATGTTTTGACTGATATGAGTATGGCTACTCTTGCTTGCTTTCTGATTCCATTTTCTTGGAATATCATTTTCATCCCTTCACTTTCTGTCTACATATATATTTGCCTGTAAGGTGAGTTTCTTGCTAGCAGCAAACTGTCGGGCCTTGATTTTTAATCAGCTAGTCTTCATCTTTTATTTGGAACATTAAAACCATTTGTACTCAGGGTTATTATTGAAAGGTATGTACTAGTTTCTGTCTTTTTGTTCCTGTCTGGTTGTTTTAAACCATCTATGTTTATTCTCTCTCCTTCACTCATTAGAAGTTTGATAGTTTACTGAATTAATAATATTTGAATCTCTTTCCTAATTCTCATTTGCTTATCTATTCTTCCAGTGAGATTTATTCTTCTTCCTGCCTTCATGATGCTGTTTATCATTCTTCCTCTTCTAAATATAGAATTCCTTTATTTATCTTCTGTAATGCTAGTTTAGTATTCATGAATTCCTTTAGTTTGTGCTTGTCTTAGAAAATCTCTTTGGATTTGAAGAATAACTTTTCTGGATATAGTAATCTAGATTGGCAATTATTTTCTTTCAGGATTTGAAACACATCATTCCATGCTTTCCTGATGTTTAGAGTTTCTGCTGAGAAATCTACTGTTACACTAATGAGTTTCTGTTACATGTGACTTGGTGCTTCTCTTGAAGGTTTTAAGACTTTTTCTTTGTTCTATACTTTTGCAGTTTAACTATAATGTGTCTTTTCTGGTCATCTCTATTTGGAGTTCTAAATGCCTCCTGTACATGGTTTTCTTTTCTTTTTAAATATTTTTTAGATGTTGATGGACCTTATTTTATTCATTTAATTATATGTGGTGCTGAGAATAGTGTCTCACATATGATAGGCAAGTGCTCTACCACTGAGCCACAACCCCAAACCCTATGATTTTCTTATCTTTCCCAATATTTGGGAAATTTTCTACTATCTCGCTGAATACATTTTCTATTTTCAACTATTTATAGGTTTGGCTATTTAACTGTGTCCCATAGATCTTGTATATTCTGTTCATTTTTTTCTTTATTACTGTCTGAATGTGATAATTCATCAATCTTGTCTTTAAGCCATGTTATCCTTTTTTTCTGATTGATCTAATCTTGTGGTAGGGCTTTCCATTGTTTTTTTTTTTTTTTCTTTTTAAATTTGCTTTATTGAGCCTTCTATTTCCAAGATTTCTTTTTGATTCTTTTCCAGAATTTCAATCTCTTTATTGAATTACTCTTTCATATTCTACATTTTCTTCCTTAATACATTCAGTTGTTTATTTGCATTCTCTTTAAACTCATTATTTGTTTTTTTTTTAAAGAGAGAGGGAGAGAGGGAGAGAGAGAGAGAGAGAGAGAATTTTTAATATTTATTTTTTAGTTTTTGGCGGACACAACATCTTTGTTTGTATGTGGTGTTGAGGATCGAACCCGGGCTGCCTGCATGCCAGGCGAGCGCGCTACCGCTTGAGCCACATCCCCAGCCCTCATTATTTGTTTTTAATATAATTCTTTTGAATTCTGTGTCCTGAATTTCACCCACCTTGATATATCTGGAACCAATTACTGGAAAGTTACTAACTTTTGGAGGAGTCATATTGCTTTGTTTTTTTCATATTTCTTGTATTTCTATGTTGAAATTTATGCATCAGTTCTACTTTTATGTGAGGCCCTCCTTTAGGGAGATGCTGTACCCTGGGAAATCAGTGTGTTGTGTAGTGCTGATTTTAATTGAAAGTGACTGTCTTAGTGTAGTTCCCCTATGGCTTCTTTGGCTTTGATTAGTGACACAGTGAGTGCTGTGTCAGAGTCTGAATGACCCACTTTTTCTGTAGGTCTCACAAGAGTGGGGAGCCCCTGGAAGTTCAGGCAGGGGTGTTGTAGACCACATAGATATGGGGGTGGTAGGGACGTGGCATGAGGTCACAGCTATCTGTACTAAAGGAGGGGAGCAGTGGTGTGTCCCATGTGCACTCAACTCCAATGATTCTGAAATTTCCAAGACTTGGTTCTCTTGCATAATGACACACCATGGCTTATTCCTTGCAAGCTCTTGCAGCTGGCTTCCTAAGTTGCCAGTCCTAAAGAAAAAGTAGTCTTCAATCACCCATTACAGACCAGTTTCACACTGAGTAGAGTTCTCAGCAGTTTTGTTTCAGAAGATGTCCCCCAGAGCCAAAGTAGCATTCAAGGCTTCTGGAGTGTCTCAGGGCTTCATAAACAAGCCCAAGAAAAATAGTTGTGAGAATAGAGAAATTCAGGACTCTGCCAGCTAGGACCTTCCCGGAGGGCTCTTCATAAGCCAGAAACATCATGGTCTTTTGGAGGCAGCAGTTTTGGGGATGTTGGCATATTCATGATCTGGACACTTCCCATGCTGCTCCTTATCTGGTGAAACATGCAAATTGTCACCAGTACAGGTTCAGGATTTCTCTCTTATTCACAGCTCCCTGACGCTCACTGGACTAATTGAGCCAAATTGTCTTCCTTTGTTGTTCCAGACACAAAGTGAAAGAATGTTACATGGAGAATCATTTCCATACAATATTATTCATCTTCTTTATAAGGCAGTGAGAAATGCTATTATTAATACTTCTTATTTTATAGTCTATTCATAAAAGCATTCTTCTCATAATGTACTTAAAGACATGCTATCTAAATTGGACCTTTGTGAGCAATGGCCTCATTTTCTATGTTGTTTATTCATTTGTTGATTTGCACTTGTTTTTGTTATTTCACTATATCACTTCTACTAGTTGCATACCCCAATTCTATTTTATCCTGCAAAATACAACTAAATAACACCGTCAATACTGGATCTACTTTCTCATCTCCTAGGCAATTCATGGGCCCTTCAACTCCCAGGTGTCTTCTCATGATTTATGTGTTTTTCTTTCAGAGTGTATTTTTCTGCATTTCTTAAGTCTTTTTTAAAAAAATTATTTCATACCTAACTTCTCTTTAATGTTTTATAGTTTCTTGTTTTTTCTATGCTAGATTGTTTCCTTTAGAATAAACATTGAGCTGTGTGTCCTCACTTGACCTATTCTATCTACAAAGGTTTGAATCTCTAAAATGCTCTACATGGTTCTTTAGCAAATATATCATTGTTGAGAGTTTTTCAGATTAATCTATGGAGTTTGATCTTTTATTTTTACAGTTTATAAGTAGTTATTTTATATTCTGAGGTTGGTATATTTGACAGCTGAAGGATTAAGAGTCTAAATCTTAATCTTTAGCTAAATCTTAATCTAAAGCTTTAGTTTGCTGACTGTAATCAATGCTGGCTGATGTCCTTGTGTGTTGAGTGAACAGTGGCAGTGAGCTCCTTCTTGTATGATTTTTAAAAATTATTATTTTTTAATTATAGTTGGACATAATACCTTTATTTTATTTATTTTTATTGGTCCTGAGGATTGAACTGAGTGCCTCACATGTGCTAGGAAACCACTCTACCACTGAGCCACAGCTCCAGCTTCTCTTGTATGATTTTAATGTGAGGATAACCTGAGGTCTCACTTTAATGATCTTTTTCTGCAAAGAACTGCACTGGCTCTGCTTCTAGTCATGTGAGGTGACACCACACTGAGTGGCCTTATTTTCCTTTCCATGAGTCTAAATTAAATGGAGAATCTCTAATTCATTTCCTTTAAGTTGTTGAAAACCTAAAGCAAATACTTTCATTTTCAGACTGCTACTGGCCTCTGTTCTTTGTTCACCTAAAATTTGTTAAGTGTTTATAACTCACTTCCTTAGAGATTTCTCCTAGGACAAACTGTTCAAATTCAGGGATGGGATTGAAGTGATACTTATAAAATATTTTATCATTTATCGGGATAAAGTTATTTAAAATATGCAATCCTCCATATTTTCAAGAATGGAAGTGTCCCTTTTCATTTCTTTGATTTAATACAAATGTTATTTTGGGGGATTGAAAACAAAATGAATTTTCAAATCAAACACATGAAATTGCTATTATATTATAAGAAGAAGAAAGAAAAGGGATAGCCTGCAGACTGTCATACACGTCTACGCTTGGGAGATGAAAGAGAAAGGAAGAAGCAAGACTAGGCAGAGGGACCTTCTTCCCAATACCATATGGAGGGGCTAATCCTCTGGTGCCACTTGCACCTACTGAATTAGAAAATCTGAGTAAATTCCAGAAATCTCACTGTTCACTAAGTGCCTCCCCAGATAATTCTAATCCATGGTAAAGTTTGAGAACTATTGATTTAGAAAAATGTATATAAAAATTAGTAGAAACAAACAACAAAAGTGATAATTATACTTATATTTAAAAATAAATGGAAACAACAAAAAAAGTGAAACAGGGCTGGGGATGTGGCTCAGCAGTAAAGCGTTCACCTTGCACATGTGAGATCCTCAGCACCACATTAAAAAAAAAAAGTGAAATAAAGGTATTGTGTCCAACTACAACTAAAAAATAAAATATTTTTTAAAAAAGTGAAACAGTTGTCCAAAGAATATGTGTTAATGTGGAATTAAAAAAATGTTGAATACAAACTACCTCTTGAAGGGAAAAAGAGGAATTTAGTTTTTAATACCAGGATCAAAAAGTTTAAGGATTGCCAGGCACAGTGGTGCATGCCTGTAATCCCTATGGTTCGGGAGAATGAGGCAGGAGGAATGGAAGTTCAAAGCCAATCTCAGCAAAAACGAGGTGCTAAGAGACTCAGTGAGACCCTGTCTCTAAATAAAATACAAAATAGGGCTGGGGGTGTGGCTCAGTGGTTGAGTGCCCAAGTTCAATCCCTGGTACAAACAAATGAACAAGACGCAACCATATACTATTTATGAAAGACTTGCCTTACAGGCAAGACATCCACAGACTAAAGGTGAAAAATGAAAAAAGATATACCATGAAAATGAAGACTGAAAGCAAGCAGGGGTAGCTACTGTTCATATCCTACAAAGTAGACTTCAAGCCAAAATTAATTATATAAGACAAATAAGGTCACTTCATACAGTTAAAAGAATCATCCAGCAGCAAGAATGAATGATTGTAAATGTTTGTGCCCCAAATTTTGGTGCATCTATGCACATAAAACAAAATCTATTCTATATAAAGATTCAAAATCTATTCTATATAAAGATTCAAATAGATTCCAATACAATAATATTGGGTGATTTCAACACAGCTCTCCCACCAATAGATAAGTTGCTCAAACAAAGACGAAGTAAAGATTCTTCAGAACTGAAAAATACTATTAACCAAATTGACTTAATAGACATCAATAGAATATTTCATGCATCAACAACTGAATTCACTTTCTTCTCAACAGCATATGGAACGTTCTCTACAATAAACTATATTTTAGGACACAAAGAAAATATTAGCAACTGCAAAAAAAATAGAATTTTTTTTTTGCATCTTATCAGACCATAATGGAATTAAGTTAGAAATCAATAATAAGATTAAAAAACAGGGGAGGGTGGGGTCATAGCTCAGTGGTAGAGTGCTTGCCTAGCCCATGCAAGGCACTGGGTTTGATTCTCAGCACCACACAGAAATAAAATAAAGATATTGTGTCCATCCACACTAAAAAACAAACAAACAAAAAAAAATGGGGGGCTGGGGTTGTAGCTCAGTGAGGGAGTGCTTGCCTTGCATGTGGAAGGCACTGGGTTTGATCCTCAGCACCACATAAAAATAAAATAAAGGTATTGTGTCCATCTACAACTAAAAATATTTTTTAAAAATCCAGCATTTTAACACATGGGGATTGAATAATGTGTTTTTGAATGAGAAATGGTCATGGAAAAAATTGGAATAAAAAAAAAATTTGGCAGTACTGGGGACTGAACATAGGGCCTTGTACATGCTAGGCAAGCACTCTACAACTGAGCCATATCCCCAACCCCTAGAATAAAAAAAAATTAGAAACAAACCAAGATACAACATATTGAAGTCTTTGGGATAGAATGAAGAAAGTTCTGAGGAACTTTAATGTAGCATTGAGTGCCTACATTAAAAAAAAAGATCCCAAATAAATAATCTAATGTTATACCTCAAGGTCCTAGAAAAGCAAGAACAAACTATTTCCAAAATCAGTAGAAGTTAGGAAATAATTAAGATAAGAACCAAAAATGAATGAAACTGAAAATAAAAAACCAACAATACAAAGGACCAATGCAACAAAGAGTTGGTTCTTTCAAAAGATAATCAAGATGGATAAAACCTTAACCAAACTAGCCAAAAGAGAAAACTCAAATCAACAATATTAGAAATGAAAAAGGAGATATCACCGCAGACATTTATGAAATCCAGAGAATCATTGGTAACTGTTTAAAAAATGTATACTGCAATGAACTGGAAAATCTAGAAGATACTGATAACTTTTTAGACACAGCTGACCTACCCAAATTGAACCTAGAGAATATAGAAAACTTAAACTTACCAACATCAAGCAATGACATTGAAGCAACAATTAAAAGCTTTCCAAGAAAGAAAAGTCAGGACCAGATGGATTCTCAGCCAAGTTTTACCAGAGCTTTAAAGAACTAATGCCAATCTTCCTCAAATTATTCCATGAACGAGAAAGGGAGGGAACACTCCCAAATTCATCCTATGAAACAAGTAGCACCCTGAAAGCAAAACCAGACAAAGATGCATCAAGGATAGAAAACTCTAGACCAATATCTCTGAAGAATATAGACACAAAATCCTTAATAATATCAGCAATCTGAATTCAAAACACATGTAAAAGATTATACACCATGATCCCGTGAGTTTCATTCCAGGAATGGAAGGTAGGTTCAATATACACAAATCAAAAATTCAAAAAATGCAATTCACCACATAAACAGAATTAAGGACAAAAATTAAAAGATGGTTTTAAAGATGCAGAAAAGGATTTTGACAAATCTAGAACCCATTTATGTTAAAAACTCTAAAGAAACCAGGGATAGAAGGAACTCATCTCAACATTATAAAGGCACTATATGACAAACCCAAAGCCAACATCATATTGAACAGGGAAAAACCAAAAGTGTTTCCTTTAAAATAACAAACAAGACAAGGATTTCCATTCTCACCACTCCTATTTAATATATATATATATATATATATATATATATATATATATAATTTTTTAGTTTTAGATGGACACAATATCTTTATTTTGTTTTTATGTGGTGCTGAGAATCGAACCCAGTGCCTCAGGCATGCTAGGTGAGTGTGCTACCACTTGAGCTTCATCCCCAGCCCTCAATATAGTTCTTGAGAGCAAAAAATTCAGGCAAAAGAAGGAAATTAAAGGGATACAAACAGATAATTTGATTATCTCTGTTTGCTGATGATATGATTCTCCATGTAAAAGACAAAAACAAAAACAACATCAACAACATTTCACCAGAAGACTTTTAGAGCTGATAAACAAATTCATCAAAGTAGCACGATATAAGATTAACATACAAAAATTAACAACTTTCCTATACTACAACTATGAATTTGCTAATAAAAAATCAGGAAAATGATTCTGTCCACGATAGCTGCCCCCCCACCAAAATTGGGAATAATTCTAACCAAGGAGGTGAAAGAACTCTTCAATGAAAACTATACAACACCAAAGGAAAAAAATGAAAATGACATTCAAAGATGGAAAGACCTCCAATGTTCTTACAGTCAATGCAGTCCCCATCAAAATACCAATGACATTCATCACAGAACTAGAAAAAATAGTCCTAAAACTCTTATGGAAGAATAAAATACCTAGAATAGTGAAGCAATACCGAGCAAGAAAAGTAATGCTGGAGGCATCACAATACTTGACTCTGAGTTATACAACAGAGCTATAGGAACAAACAGCATGATATTAGTATCAAAACAGACTTGAAGACCAATGAAATAGAATAAAAGACACAGAGACAAATCCACATAGATACAGTCAAACAATCCTTGACAAAGGTGTCAAAGCATACATTGGAGAAAAGACAGTCTTTTTAACAAATGATTTTGGGAAAACTGTATGTATATTAAAGCTAGATCCCTATCTCTCACCCTGCACAAAAAAATCCACTCAAGTGGATCAAAGACCTAAGAATTAGACTAGAAATACTGCAACTACTAGAACAAAACATAGGCTCAACACACCAACATATTGGTGCAGACGCTGATTTCCTTAATAAGAATCCTAAAGGTCAAAGAATAAAAACAAGAATCAATGAATGGAATGACTTTAAATTAAAAACTTCTGCACAGCAAAAGAAACAATTAAGAAGTGTGAAGAGAAAGTCTATAGAATGGGAGAAAATCTTTGCTAGATATTCCTTTTTTTTTTTTTTTTGGTACTAGAGATTGAACCCAGGGGTGCTTAACCACAAAGCTACATCCCCAGCCCTTTTTATTTTTTATTTAGAGATGCGGTCTTGCTAAGTTTTTTTTTTTTTTTTTTAAAGAGAGAGTGGAGAGAGAGAGAGAGAGAGAGAGAGAGAGAGAGAGAGAGAATTTTTTTTTTTTTTTAATATTTATTTTTTAGTTTTTCGGCAGGCACAACATCTTTGTTTGTATGTGGTGCTGAGGATTGAACCAGGGCCGCACGCATGCCAGGCAAGCGCGCTACCGCTTGAGCCACATCCCCAACCCGCGGTCTTGCTAAGTTACTTAGGGCCTTGCTAAGTTGTTGAGGCTGGATTTGAACTCATGATCCTCCTGCCTCAGCCTTCCAAGCTGCTGGGATTACAGGCATACACCAGTCAGTTATTCTTTCAACAAGAAATTAATATTCAGGACATATAAAGAACTAAAAAAAACTTAACACCAAAAGTAAAAAAAGAACAACACACACACAAAAAATAAGCAAATTAACTAAATCTTCTTTTCTGAAAAGAAGAAATGCAAATGGCCAACAAACACATGAAAAAATGTAAACATCCTTAGCAATCAGGGAAATGCAAATGAAAAACTATATTTATATTTCCTCTCACTCCAGTTAGAATGACAATCATAAAAAATACAAATAACAATAAATGCTGGTGGGGATGTGGGGAAAAAGCTATACTTATGCATTGTTGGTGGGACCATAAATTAGTACAACCACTTTGGAAAGCAGTATGGTAATTCCTCAAAAGACTAGGAATGGAACCACCATATGATCCAGCTATCCCACTCCATGGTATTTATCCAAAAGAATTAAAATCAGAGTACTACAGTGATACATGCATTCCAATGTTTATGGCAGCATAATTCACAATATCCAAGTTATAGAACCAGTCTAAGTGTCCCTCAAAAGATGAATAGATAAGGAAAATGTAATATATATAGACGTATGGAGTTTTACCTAGCCATGAAGAAGAATAAAATCACCTCATCTGCTGGTAAATGGTTGGAAGTGAAACAAACATGTGCTAAGTGAAACAAGCCAGATTCAGAAAACCAAGGGTTGAATGTTTTCTTTCATATGAAGAAACAAGGAATTTTTTAAAAAGGGGAATCATGAAAAGAATAGTGGAGTGAAGGAATGGAATTGTTGGGGAGGGAAATGACAGAAAGGGGAAGAGGAGGATCTGTGGATGCAATTGACCAAATTTATGTTATGTGCACATAACAATAATGTATCAATTAAAAGATTAATTAGTAGAAGGAAGTCCAATAGAGTAGTGGTAGGGGATGAGGGAAGGAGGAGGAGTGGGAAAAGGGGCAGTTCTGGGGATTGAAATGGAGCAAATTCTCTTATATGCATTCATGAATATGTCAAAATAAACCCTACAATTATGTAAAAGCATAACGCAATGAAGAATAAAAATAGAAAAGGAAAAAGTTATTTAAGGCATTCCTTCTTTTTATTTTGTCTTTATCTTGCATTTGATAAAATCTAAAGTTTAAGGTAATATATAAAGTAATAAGTTCATATCTAACTTGATGACTTCCTCCAATTGTTTTTTTCTTTAATAATTTTTTTTAGTTGTTGATGGACCTTTTTTTTTTTTTTTTTTTTTTTGTACCAGGGATTGAATTTACGGGCACTCCAACACTGTGTCACACCCCCAGCCCTATTTTGTATTTTATTTAGAGACAAGGTCTCACTGAGTTGCTTAGGGCCTAGCTAAATTGCTGAGGCTGGCTTTGAACTTGGAATCATCCTGTCTCAGCCTCCTGAGCTGCTGGGATTACAGACATGCACCACTGTGTCAGGTAATTCTTTTTTTATTAATACTTTTATTTTGTTTATGTAGTTTTTTTGGGATTGAACCTAGTGCCTCACCTGTGCTAGGCAAGCACTCTACCACTGAGCCACGACCCCACCTCTGGCCGTTCTTAATCTTAAAATTGAAATAGATTCTTCTTGTTTTCTTGCTTGCACTCATGTCCTTTGTGGATAACTGCAGTTCAAGTTCTTTAACTCAAGTTTTTGGATTTTTTTCTTCCCATTCCCTCCTCTTTCCATTTGGGCATCTCTTACAGTGGTGAATGAATGGTCCCATCTTAGCCTTACCTACTTTTATTGAAATGCTTCTGATATTTGCTTTTGATAATGATGTCTGCAGATAGGAAATTATATCAACCTATTTGACATGCTTAATCATAAAATATTTTATTTGAGGATACGCTCTTATGATTCATATTTACCCAAACTTAGATTTTCACCAGAAGAACATCTCAGGAAAACAGAGAATCCAGTAAGTCACATGGGCTTTGCTGTCAGTCCCTTTTGCTTCAGACTGACCTCAGCATTTTTTGCTTCCTCCTCGGGAGCCCTTGTCTGCCTCCAGGGATCACCAGACAGGAAAAAAAAAAAAAAAAAAAAAAAAAAAAAAGGAGCCTCCACCAAACAGTCTCATCTCTCTGGAGATGCTCATTAGAAAGTTGGGATTGCTTTTAGTAATTATTACGTAGGACAAAGTGTTTTCAAAATATCTTAAACCTCCCATGGGTAAAGTATCATTGATGCTTCAGGTAAAATGATAATTGCACTCCTGCAGAGAGATGAATTCAAAGGATCACAAACTTATATCTCAGAGCTGGCTGCTCCCTGCACACAGTCTGTCCTGACCATCACCCTGAGCCCACGAGCCTGGCAGCAGGAAGACAGCAGGTGAGTTTTTATTTTGATCTGTAACAGAATCTGCAAGAGAAGGAAGTATGTTTGGAGACACAGTAAGCATTCCTATCTGGAAAAGGGTCTAGAAATTGAACCAATTCCAAGCCCAGAAAGAAAGGAGGAAATAATTACTGAGTCGTGGGCTAAAATGGTAGAGAAAGACGGGAACTTCAAGAACATTCGCTGGTTCCTGATAGTTCTTAATTTAACACAATCCTCTCTTTGTGGTTACTGGCTTTTGTTGTATGAATCCACATAATTTGTTTAAATTTGTAAATTTGGTTATCAAATTGCTGGATAGTTTATGTTTTCTATAAAAGTAAAGGACAACATTTCCAGGAACAGAAGAGGTATTTGTGTACATTTCTATACTAATGTATTAGAAGTAGCTGATTAAATTATCTTCTATTCAGAAATTGTAAATATGGGGTCTTCACTTCTGGGCATATTATATTCTTAATGGAAACAGTAACTGTGTGGTGACAACATATTTGGTATCTATTCATTACGCTCAGACTATTTTTCTTTTTTAAATTTATTTTTATTTTTTAGCACTGGGGATTGACCCAAGGGATGCTCAACCTTTAAGCCACATCTTCAGCCCTTTTTATCTTTTGAGATAGGGTCTTGCTAATTTGCTTAAGACCTCACTAAGTTGCTGAGGCTGGCCCTGAACCTGTGATCAGCCTGCCTCAGCTTCCCAAGTAGCTGGGATTACAGGTATGCACCACCAGGCCCAGCTGAACTTAAGGTTTTTTTGTTTTTTTTTTAAAGTTTTTTTAGTTGTTGATGGATCTTTATTTATTTTTTTATTTATATGTGATGCTGAGAACAAAATTCAATGCCTCATACATGTGAGGCAAACACTGCCACTGAGCCACAACCCCAGCCCTGAACTTAAGTTTTTATATTAGAAGAAAAAGACATCAGACTACAGCAGTTTTATGAATTGAATTATTTTGTGATTATTTTATCTAGTTTCAAAAAAATGTTCTAATGGCCAGGTACAGTGGTGCATGCCTGTAATCCAAGGAACTCAGGAGGCTGAGGCAGAAGGATCACAAGTTTGAGGTCAGAAGTAGCAACTTAGTGAGATCCTAAGCAACTTAATGAGACCCTGTCTCAAAATAAAAAATAAAAAGGACTGGGGATGTGGCTCAGTGGTTAAGTTCCCCTGGGTTCAATCGTTCAATCCCTGGTACCAAAAATAAAAAAGACATTCTAATGCCATTCCCAGGCTCAATGCTTGTATTAGTATTATCTAAATGCATTTAGTGAATAATTTTCAGAACCCCTGATTTTCTTTTCCATAATGGTTTCACATTTTAATATACTTAATAGTTCTGACATGAAAATAATTTTATCTGCTATTTTTACATTCACAAGTACTAATGCTCTGTATAATTTAAAAAAATATTTATATTTTAATTTTAAGTGGATTTTTATTTTACATTTATGTGGTGCTGAGGAGCGAACTCAGTGCCTCAAGCATGCCAGGCGAGCGCTCTACCACTGAGCCACAACCCCCGCCCAATGCTCTGTATAATTAATGGTCATTTATTTTATCCTCTGTAATATAGCATCTCCTACTCAGTGTTTCATGTCCCCTTGCTTAGAACACAGTCATTTCATTGTGTGCTCCTTCTTGATGAAGACAGAATAAAGTCTCCTCTCTTTATTCCATCATGGAATCATTTATACACTCTGTAAATTCCATTCCCTCATTACAATTATTCATTCAGAATTATTCTAAAACTGCAGCCTCTATGTCGTACTGGGAGCTCTAAATCATAATGGATATTTTTCTATAATATAAGCAATTAGATTTAAATGATAATAGCCACATTCACAATTTTTTAAAAAAGTAAAAAAATTATCTAAAAACAGATAAGTACAAACATTTAAAATGTATAAAGTATTAGAAAACATAGCCACATTCAAGGTTTAGATAACACCCTGGTTAAGCACATTGTCAATTCTTGACTCTCCCTCTTACAGGGTGGTGGCTTAAGAAATGTCATCCATCTTACCTGTATCTAAAATCTCCACACTTATAGAGTGTGAATAATAGACTCTTATTTCATAAAATTATTAAGTTATTTGTAAAATACTAATGTAGTATATTTTTTAGTGGAGATACATACTACACATATGTATTTTTCTTTCTATAGGAAAGACTCTAGAGAAAATGGCTTTTGATAAGAAATATGGACTGAAGACAACACTAAGCAGGAAATATTGGATAACAGTTGCTCTAATAAAACAGACTTGATGTGCCCACGCAGAACCCTTTCACAGAAAATGGGAATATCAGTCACTGAAAAATGACACATGGCCTCCAGTGATTTTGCAATAGGAATGATCTTCTTATTCCAGACCATAGTGGGAATCCTGGGGAATTTCTTTCTTCTATACCATTATACTTATTTAGAACTCACCAGATACACAGTAAGGCCCACAGATTTGATTCTTAGGCACCTGACTGTAGCCAACTCCTTGGTCCTGCTCTCTAAGGGAGTTCCACAGACAATGGCTGCTTTCGGGTTGAAACATTTCCTCAATGATATTGGATGCAAACTTGTTTTTTATGTTCACAGAGTGGGCAGGGGTGTATGCATTGGCAACACCTGTCTCTTGAGTATCTTCCAGACCATCACGATCAGTCCCACGAATTCCTGGTGGGCAGAACTGAAACTTCAAACTCATAAATTCTTAGGCCCCTCCAATGTCCTGTGCTGGATCCTGAACCTGCTAGTAAGTATCATCATTCCCATGCGTGTGACTCATAAGTGGATCAACAAAAACAACACAAGAAAAATGGATTTGGGATACTGTTATGGGGTAGTTGACCACAGAATCACACATATATTACATAATATATTTTTATTATCCTATGATGTATCTTGTGTGGGACTCATGATCTGGGCGAGTGGCTCCATGGTTTTCATCCTGTATAGGCACCAGCAGAGGGTCCAACACATTCACAGCACCAACCTGTCCCCCAGATCCTCCCCAGAGTCCAGAGTCACCCAGAACATCTTAGTCCTTGTGATCACTTTTGTATCATTTTACACCAGCTCCCACATCCTGATATTGTATATGGTTCTTTTTCATAATCCTAGTTGGTGGCTGGTGAGCACCTCGGCACTGATCACAGCTTGTTTTCCAACAGTCAGCCCCTTTGTTCTCATGATCCGTGACCGCAGGATCCTCAGGATCAGTTCTGCCTGCCTCAGAAGGAGCATACCACTCCGTACTCTGTTCACATAGATGTATGTTTTACGTGGTGCGTCTTGGTTTTCATAATATGCAGGCGTTCATTCTCTCATCGAAGGTGGTTAAACCCACATTATTGAGTAGTCACCTAAGAAAGAATGTATGAGCAACAAAGTGAGTCTAATTCTTAGAATTCATCACGCGGTAGGAACTAAATATTTTGCAAAGTGGTTTCAAAATTTTCATGATATTAAATGTTGCAGTGGAGCTGGCTCATGCCAATAATTTCGGTGGCTTGGGAGGCTGAGGCAGGAGGATCACGAGTTCAAAGCCAGCCTCAACAAAGACAAGATGCTAAGCAACTCAGTAAGACCCTATCTCTAAATAAAATACAAAATAGGGATGGGGATGGGGCTTCAGTGGTCAAGTGCCTCTGAGTTCAATCCCAGGTACCAAAAAAAAAAAAAAAAAAAAAAAAAAAAAAAGTTGCAGTGGAGAAGTTCAGAAGACAACATTTAATTTATAAAATGGGGGGGCTGGGGATGTGGCTCAAGTGGTAGCACGCTCGCCTGGCATGCATGCGGCCCAGGTTCGATCCTCAGCACCACATACAAACAAAGATGTTGAGTCCGCCAAATACTAAAAAATAAACATTAAAAAAAATTATAAAATGGGGCCTTTGATAATTTGGGAATAATGCAAAGCTTTTATGAGAATTTAACATTGCAACCAACTAATTAAAAATATTCTAGAATCAACTGGGAACACACATAAAAAGAATTGAATGAGGGGCTGGGGTTGTGGCTCAGCAGTAGAGCGCTAGCCTAGCACATGCAAGGTGCTGGGTTCGATCTTCAGCACCATATAAAAACGAATAAATAAAAAATAAAGATATTTTGTCCAACTACAACTAAGAAAAAAAATTTAAAAAATGAAGAATTGAATGACAGAAAAGCCTGAGTGATAAACTCAGTCCAGAAAGTGAGAAGGACAACGAATGACTCAATAGCAAATGTCCTTTGATGGAGATGAAAGGGAAATCATGCATGAAACGCTGCAGGATCTCAAAGACCGTGTCTTTTCAATGTACTTTAAAATGTGTGTTGTTGTTTTTTTCCTGTGTTGAAGGAACACAGTGTATTTCAAATTTTTTCAGATATAATAGACAAAATGACCTCAATGGAACAAAGTGAACATAAGAATCATATCAAGAGGTTTTAGTTAAAATTCAGTTCACAGTTGATAAATATGAATGTTACAAAGGAACCAACTGGTTTCTGGAACCTTCAAAAGTAAGCTATTCTTGGGCTGGGACTGCAGCTCAGTGGCAGAGCGCATGCTTAGCGTGTATGAGGCACTGGGTTCCATCCTTAGCACCATGTAAAAATAAACAAATAAAATAAAGGCATTTTCTCCATCTACAACTACAAAAAATAAAATAAAATAAAAAATAAAAAATGTAGGCTATTCTGTATTAAGCAATGATTCCAACTGGCCTGTTCAGGAGAAAGAAGGTAGGCCCCATATCCTGAGCTTTGGGAAATGAGTCTGTAGTGGAGGCTTTCATTATTTATAAAGAAGCAATGGACAAGATGTAAAGGGATGAGGCTCATGATTCCATTTTTTGTTGTTGTTGTTGTTGTTACAGATAGACACAATACCTTTATTTTATTTATTTGTTTTTATGAGGTGCTGAGAATGGGACCCAGTGCCTTGCACATGCTAGGCAAGCGCTCTACTTCTGAACCACAACCCCAGCCCCTCATGATTCTGTTTTTTTTTTTTGTTGTTGTTGTTGTTGTTTTGTTTTTTTAAGAAGGAATAATTACTGCCAGGAAAGCCAAAGAAATTATTTTTTCATTGCCATGAAAAACCTTAAAATAATTGTGTGTAGCTATTATAAACATTATACCCAAACTTTAAAACTAGGTCAATATAAATTATGTATTTGGATATGAAATTAGCATATATATGTAGACAAAATGATTGAGAAGTATTTATCTCAGAAATACAGGACATGCCAATGAGAAAATCAACTCATGGGGCTGGGGTTGTGGCTCGGTGGTATAGTGTTTGCCTAGTACGTGTGAGGCGTTGGGTTCGACTCTCAGCACTTCATGTAAATAAATAAATAAATAAAAATAAGTGAAGGTCCATTAACAACTAAAAAAAATATTTTAAAAAAATTAAAAAATAATGGGCTGGGGATGTGGCTCAAGCGGTAACGTGCTCGCCTGGCATGCGAGGGGCGCTGGGTTTGATCCTCAGCACCACACAAAAATAAAATAAAGATGTTGTGTCCACTGAAAACTAAAAAATAAATTTAAAAAATTTAAAAATAAAGTGAGAAAACTGAATTTACTGAGTAAATAATTTTGTTCCCTAATAAATATTTATAAGTAAATTAACTTAGAAAATCTAACAGAAAAAAAATCTCAAGTAGTAATAATGATGAAGCATCAAGCTAGAGGAATAAATGACAAAAATGATCAGTAAGAATGTTAAAAAGTGCCCAGTAACCTTATTCATTAGGAAAATGCAAATCCAACTCATCATGAGATTTCACTTCCACCTCATACCCACTCAGATGACTGTACTTAAGACAGAGCATGGGGGCAGGAACAGTAGTAGAATGAATTGGACATTATTACCATATATGCATATATGATTACATGACTTGCCTAAGTCTACATCATGTTCAACCAGACAAATGAGAAGTTATACTCCATTTATGGATGATGTGCCAAAATGCATTCTACTGCCATGTATAACTAATTAGAACAAAGTAACCCCCCCTCCCAAAAGAAGACAGATAATACCCAATATTGGTGAATATATGAAGAAATTAGAATGCCCATGTAGTGCTAGTGAGTTATAAAACATTACAGCCACTTTGGAAAACATTTGGCAGTTTCTCAAAAGTTTAACTTAGAGTTATCATAGGTCCATCAATTCCATTTTATTTTTTATTAAAAAATAAAATGAGTTGGCTCATTTAATTTTTTTATTTTTTAAAATTTATTTTATTGTGTACACACAATAGAAATAAAAGCAAATATTTAGGGGCTGGGGCTGTAGCTCAGTGGTACAGTGCTTGCCTTGCATGTAAGGGCACTGGGTTCAATCCTCAGCACCACATACAAATAAATAAATAAATAAATAAATTGAAAAAAGCATATGTTTATATAGTAACTTGTGTATAAGTGTTCATAGAAGCATCATTTGTAATAGCAAAAAAAAAAAAAAACAGTGGAAATGGTCATCGGTGGAGGAACAGATAAACAAAATGTGGTACTTTTATACAATGGAATGTCATCAAGTCAAAAAAAGAACACAGCATGATACTGGCTTCGACATGGATCAACAGTGAATATGTGATGCTCAATTAAAAAAGAAACATAAGAGGTGATAGAGCATATGGTTGTATTTATTTATTTTATAATTTTGATAAAGATTTAATCCATAACACATATTTATTTTTATTTCTTAAACTTAAATTTATTTATTTAAATTTATTTAACTGATACATTAAAGAGTCCATATTAATGGGTACCATTATTTATTTAAGCCATCTCCTGCCACAAAGGGATGGAAGATCAGTATAATGGTCATCATTTGATACAAGTAAGGTGAGATTAAGATTCCCTATACTGGGCTGGGGATGTGGCTCAAGCTGTAGTGCGCTCACCTGGTGTGAGTTCACCTGGTGTGAGCTCACCTGGTGTGGCAGCACCACATAAAAATAACATAAAGATGTTGTGTGTTGTGTCCATCGAAAACTAAAAAATAAATATTAAAAAATCCTCTCTCTCAAAAAAAAAAAAAAATCCCCCACTTTGAAGAATATTGGTCCAAACCAGTGCTGTGGTCCCCAGTGCCTAGGTAATGGTCCAGATGCGCTATTCATCTTCAGAGCCAGTTGGACGTGGATTCACATGAGTGATATGGAATACAGTTTGGTTATCATCTCCCCAGGGAAAGGGCTTGGTTCTGATGCTGAGATGGAGATAGGCGATGGTCTTTCGTGCTCTTCATAGTGCAGCTTGAAAAAAGCATTCACCATGTCCCACCCCCTCCCCTGAGCTCCACGAGGTAGGTGAGGGCCTTCCACGTGCTAGCTGAGTCCTGCTGGCCGTGGGCACTGCTCTACATAGGCCACCCCACCTGTGGGCAAGACCAACCTACCAGCTAGAAAGCCAGGACCCAGACACAGCCAACGCCAACATTTTGACCTGGATCCAAATGTAAAGGAGAAATTTTTAAGCTGGTTCTAAGTCACAGAGCCCGAGTTAAAGTGTAAAAGACCGGACATTGTAAATCTTCTAGGCTACAAGGCTTGGGTTAAAGAGTAAAAGACTAAGTATTGTTACAATTCCTCTGCTACCCCCGGAACCTGTAATCTCTGTAGCTGTTAGAACAATACCCGAACTGCCCAGTAAACATTCTCACTGGCTCCTCTGGTTGTCTAATAACTTGGGACTCTGTGTAAAATGGCATGTAGACATTACAAGTCCCACAACCAATCAGTTTAAATGTGCACCCCGCTTAGAAGTAACCAATCACCCCTGTCCAATCTGTTCCCGCCAATGAATGTACTAATCAGTTCTCAGAGTTGTTGTTCAATTTTCCTGCGCCCCGTGATGATTTGTTCTGATGTATGCAAAGCCCCCCACCTTCCCCAAAAATTGTACTTAAGCTCTGCTTAACCTCTGCTCTGTGCTCTGGGCTGCTCTTCCCTTTTTGTGTGAGCCTGCCTGGAGCCTCAGCGTGCTGAACCGGATCCTAATAAGCTTCCCCTGCGTGTTGCATGAGGCTGGTCTCTTGTGGTCTCTTTCTCCGACGCTTCGCCGGACCCTTACACAACATGCATAATTCGGTATTTGTATAATACTTAAATCAGGTTCAACATATCTATCGCCTCAAACATTTATCCTTTCTTTCTTTCTTTTTTGGTACTGGGGGTTGAATCCAGGGCCTCACTTGCTTTGCAAGGACTCTACCACAGAACTACATCCCTACACCTTTTTTATTTGACTTTGAGACAGGGTTTTGAACTTGTCATCCTCCTGCTTCAGCCTCTTGAATAGCCAGAATTACAGGCTTGTGCCACCACAGTCAGCACATTTATCTTTTCTTTTTTGACAAAAATATTCAAAATTCTTCCACATCCTCAAAAACACTTACTATCTTTACTCTTTGTGATCATAGTCATTCTTACTGGAATGAGGTGATATCTCACCATGGTTTTGATCTGTCTTTCCTTGATGATTACTGATTTTTAAGCATTTATTATGTACCCACTGGTCATTTATAACTCCTTTTCCGGGTGTGGTCATTTGACCAGTTTCTGCCAATGGAAGAACACATCTGCTGTATGCCACTTCCAGATACAGCCCATTTAGTCCTCCTCCTCCTCTTCCTCCTCCTCCTCCCCCTCCTTCCCCTCCCGCTCCTCTTTTCCTTTTTCCTGGACACAGATGGTGAGGAAGTCCTTAAGGACCCGGAAGCACATGGTTGAAGAACTCTGGGTTCTGAATGACCTCATGCAGAACTGCTGTTTGTCATATCTGAACACCATCTCAACAAAAAAAATCCTGAAGACAAAAAACAGTACTAATCCATCAAATATTGTGAGGATGGTTCTTCAGCATAACCTAACTGATGGAAAAAAAAAAAAAACTGATGAAAATCAAAAACCTTAATCATAGGATTAATTTAAATAGGAATACTTCCAGTACATTTAAATAACAAAAGTCAAATTGGACATTCCTCTTATATTTAACCTATTTTACTTCAGAGAAGACCACACAAGATGATTTCATTCTGTGCCTTAAAATGTATTGAAGCAGGGCTGTGGTTGTGGCTCAGAGGTGGAGTGCTTGCCTAGAATGTGTGGGGCCCTAGGTTCCATCTTCAGCACCACATAAAATTAAATAGGTAAAATAAAGGTACTGTGTCCATCTACAACTAAAATAATAATTTAAAAAAATGTATCGAGGCCAGACAGGCACTATTATGTACACCTATAATTCCAGCAACTTGGGAGGCTGAGACAGGAGGATCCCAAGTTCAAGGCCAGCCTCATCAACTTAGTAAGGTCCTAAGCAACTTAGTGAAACCTGTCACAAATTAAAAAATAATAAGGGCTTGGGATGTGGCTCAGTAGTTAAGTATTCCTGGGTTCAATCTCCAGTGTACCGCCCTTCCCCCCAAAAAAAGCTTAAATTAAGGCCAGAATAGTAGCAATATTTACAAAATATTTGCCAGAGAGAACTTTGATATGCCATTTAAATTCCTTTATTCATTTTAAAAATACAGTACAGTAATTATATTTCTAGTAATAGTAATTCTAGTTATTTTGTTCTAAAATTTAACTCAACAAAAATTTTTTTTTGTGTGTGTGTGTGTATGGTACTGGGGATTGAACTCAGGGCCTTGTTCATGTGAGGCAAGCACCCTACTAACTGAGCTACCTCCCCTGCCCAACAAAATTACTTTTATCAGGATCATTGTTTTTTTTTATGAAAATGATTTTGTTTTTTAATGTACATCATAATTTACCAACTTCAGATTTTGCTATTATAAATTTTCCTAAAGGACCATGGTTTTACCAACTCAACTTTTCTGGGTCAAGTTATAAAAATCAGAATTTTCAAAAATATTTTTTTCTTACATCTATTTTTAGTTAACGATAAATTTTATCATATTTCGTTCTTACAATCATCAGTTTTATTTTGTGTGGACTGTTTTCACAAAAATAATCATAAAGGATTTCAAAGGGATCCCTTGTATCAAAATGATAGTATCTAAGCATTCTGACTCCTTGATTTACAGATATTCAACTTTTTAAAAACATTTACTTTCTAGTTTTAGCCGGACACAATATCTTTATTTTATTTTTATGTGGTGCTGAGGATCAAACCCAGTGCCTCATGTGTGCTAGGTGAGCACTCTACCACTTGAGCAACAATCCCAACCCATTATAGAGACTCAATTTTGACCTACAAATTTTGGAACATAGTGCTTTTGTAAAAGTCATTATGATCTTCCACTCCTACCCATCCTGTTTATGAAGACGTTCTTACAAGGTATAGGCAGATGAAAGCTTTCATGTTCCTTCAGTCATACTGGGAAGGAAAACAGGTTTTTAAATCATGCTTTGTAATGTAGAACTATTAAAGGAAACAATTTAGTCAGGAACTTGTTACAAACTGGCAAGGAAGCTTTTAGTCCAGACTATTGTAAGTAGAGGTCATGACCCTTGCAAAACATCCCAGAGGCTGAATCAACTATGAAAACAGAGAGTTGGGGATTTAGTCAATGTGCACTGTGAGGTGATCGGTGGATGGGAAATTATGAAGAGAGACTTGATGAGCTATCTAGGGTATTCAGATACTTGCTAATCCAGCCTAACAAGATTCTGGTAGAGGTAGAGCAAACAAGAGTGAGGGAAAAGGATTTTGATCAGGTATCAATGGTAGGTGTATTCAGGCCTGTGGTGGATATCATACAATGTACATTTGGCCATGAGATGAGGAAACAAATTTGTTTCTATTCTCTGAGAACAGATACTTCTGATCCCAAAGCCACTCACCCAACCTAGGTGCCAGATAACACCTCACTTTGGGAAAGGGTTTTCATACCTCTGTCCTTTAAACTTCATAGTCACTGTCCTCCCTGGATCCTCGAATTCCCCACGTGGGATTCCCAATAAATGCGGATACCCTGGGTCCACACAATCTCGCTGAGGAGTGTGTGTGTGTGTGTGTGTGTGTGTGTGTGGCCTCTGGACATGCTGTGTATTCCCAGAACCTGTAATAAAATCATTCTTTATATAATGCTGTAAAACACTTGGTTTTAAGAAGGTAGCAGCTGAAAAGAAGTCATCATTATCAATAGAAATATCTAAGTCAGTGACACAAACATTCCATATTTAACTACAGTAATAGGTGCCATGTGTTATTATATCTAAATTACCTTTGACATCAATGATTTGAAATATTAAGGGTTTGAGAAGTTTATGAAAGAAAAAGAAAATTTTTAAAGTAAGTAGGAATTTTATACAAAATTAATGAGTTACCTAAAAATGATTTGAAAATGCTCTTAAAAATCACATGCATAACTACTCACTCCAGTTCTTTGTACCTATTTCCTCTGAAATTTTTCTGTATGCCCAAGAATCAATTTTTGTTCCTAAAAATATATATTTAATATTATCTGTTCTAAAAATATATTCTTAATGTTTGCCATAAGAAAGTATAAAAAAATCTTCTTTATAAAGCTTCTGTGAATGTTCATTAAAAGATTTTGTATGGAGTTGTGGCTCAGTGGTGGAGCACTTGCCTAGCATGTGTGAGGTACAGGATTTCAGTCTCAGCACCACATATAAATAAATGAATAAAATAAAGGTTCATCAATAACTAAAAAAAATTACAAATATATGTAAATTTTGTATGAAAAATATATTTATTACTCTAGAAAGTATGTAGGAGTGCAATTGCTGCATCAAAGGGTAGTTCCAATTTTTAGTTTTTTTAATATTCTAATTACTAACACATTATAATTATGTAAATTAATGTGTTTCACTGCAACATTTACATACACAAATTTTGTTTTATTAGAAATTATAAAACTATTCTCCAGGCAGTCTCATTCCCATCAATAATGAATGAGCGGTCCAGTTTTTCCACATTCTCTCTGGCATTTTATTTTATTATTGATATCTCCTTGTTGCTTTAGTATATATTTCTGTAATGGTCACTGATGTTGAACATTATTTCATGTGCTTAAAGACATCTTCAGGGGCTGGGGTTGTGGCTCAGTGGTAGCGTACTCGCCTGGTATGTGTGAGGCACTGGGTTCTATCCTCTGTACACATAAAAAAATAAATAAATAAATAAAATAAAGGTATTTTTTCCATCTACAACTAAAAAAAAAAATTTAAAAAGACATCTTCATATTATTTTGGTGAAAGATCTCTTCACTTTATAGTTGTATCATTGGTTTTCTTCTTTTTGAGAGTTCTGTTTATATTCTGGATCCTAGCCTTTGGCGGATGTGTGAACATATGCAAGGAAATAATAAGTTTTATTTTTCAGCAAATAAAGTATTAGCAAATACTTCCTCTCCTTTTATTGCTTCCCTTTTCATTTAGCCAGTGTAATTAAAATATCTATAAGAAGTACAAATTCCACCTCAAAATGTGAAAGAAAATTGAAGTAGTTCAGAATACTAGAAACATTGAGTATGTGGAACCTTCGTCTGATACTTCCCAGCCCTTGGTCACACAGCTTCATCCTGCCCAGGTTACACTGGAGGAGGAGCCTGATTCAGATCTAAACTGGAAGATGGTGGCTAGCAAAGTGGCTTTCTTGCTCCTCCCCTGGCTTATGTCAAATATTATGAGAAAATAAATAGCAAACAGTCATGTCTTCATGATGAACAGCTCTTTTATGTTTAAATTTAACTCATTAGACCAAAAGAGCCTCTTTACTCATCCCTCCCAATCATTTTTTTCTTCTAATAGCTGATTTGTCCAAGTAGCTATACTTTGACTATTTTTTTGGGGGGGGTACTGGGGATTGAATTCAGGGGCACTAGACCACTGAGCCACATCCCCAGCCCTATTTTGTATTTTATTTACAGATAGCATCTCACTAGGTTGCTTACTGCCTAGCTAAGTTGCTGAGGCTGGCTTCGAACTTGCCCCTCCAGCCTCAGCCTCCTGAGCCATTGGGATTACAGGTGTGCACCTCCACGCCTGACTTATACTTTGATTCTTAAAGGAGAGATTAAGAAACATACGCATTTATTGGGCAAATCTTGTCACTTCATGGTGCTAGAGCTAGAAAAATGAGTAAAGATAATTCTTATATAAAGGAGATTCACCCACAAGTTTTTATTTAACACCTCTAAGTGCCTAGCACCAAGCAACCAATGAAGAAGTACCACTTTAAGCTTTGGAATAATATATACAAACACAGAAGAGAGGCAAGATAGGCATTGGTGGAAAACTGAGGGAATGTGAGGTTTCCCAGTAGAAGTCATGATTGAGTGGATGGTGGACCCCTTTAATAAAGTTGTCTCTCCAGTATCTTAGATAGATTATAAGTCTCTTAAACCTTGGACAACTGCATGTGAAGGTCACTCTGTGAACAACCAGGTCTCTCTGGGATAGATGTACTATCAAGGATTAAACAACGAACTATGGTTAGATGTTTATAATCATCCTTCTTTTTTAAAAAAAGCAATCATAGGATAAAACACTTATCATCTGGATGGAATGCAATCTTTGTTTCTCACTGGTATCAGTTTCTGAATTTCCTATTCTATTCCAAATCATTGCTATCTGGGGGCCAGATCCATGATAATGCACTTGTTTAGCTTGAACTACAAGATAAAGTCAGGCAGAGCATGATTCCCTTTATCAGTCTTCTTTGTGCAGGATTTTCCAGCTCTTACTGTACATGAATGCAGGGTTGTAGTTTCTTTAATCCTGGTCTACAGAGCTGGATTGGTGCATCCAGATGTGGTCCCTAAACAATCCCTGTGGCCCAACCTCATAGATGCTATTGACCTGCTGATAGCACATATCTTTGTCCTTCATTCACTGATGACACTTAGATTGGGGGAACCAATTCTGGCAATATCTGTGTTACATCTATGAACATGAATGCATGACATCCTAAATCAATTATATGGTTAACTGTGTCAAATGAGTTATTGAGTCTGGATTTCACTTGCATTCTTGGTACAAAGCATACTTGATTATAACACAATATTTTAGAGTTTTGACACAATGTTTTCTAATGTTTAAAATTTTTACTTTTTAATTCACATATCCTATTTCTCTATAATATTCTGTATGGCTTAATCAAGGCAAAGTTCTCATATCACCCTTCCTAAAAGATATTGAGGGGCTGGGGTTGTGGCTCAGAGGTAAAACGCTTGCCTAGCAAGCATGAGGCACTGGTTTGGTCCTTGGCACCACGTAAAAATAAAATAAAGCTATTGTGTTCACCCACAACTAAAAAATAAATGTTTTTTTTTAAAAAGATATTGAGATGATTGACTACAATTCTTCAATAATTTTAAGTAGCATGAGTTTATTAATTAATTTATTAGTAGAATTTTCTTCTGGACTCTGAATTTTGTGCTTTGTGTGTGTGTGTATATATATAATCTACATTGCATGTTCATTGCATTAAATTAAATAAATTTGTCTACTGAATAAATTTGTCTTTGTTTTCTTGTATCAATTTAGTACTTCAAAAAAATTTTTTTGCCTTGACCCCTGTTGGCACATCCTTCTCAAGCACTTTGGGTGACTCAATTTCTCTATTCATAACTAAATCATACTTTAATTCAGAGAGTTTTGGGCTAATGGTAAAAACGGATTTTCAGGGACTGGAGCTGCAGCTCAGTAGTAGAGCAGTTGCCTAGCATGTGTGAGACACTGGGTTTGATCCTCAGCATCATATAAAAATAAAGAAAGAAAATAAAGGTATTGTGTTCATTGACAACTAAAAAAAATTAAATAAATTAAAAAAGAAAAATACCCTGATTTTCAGCTAAAGAACATCTAAGGGAATTTGAGAATCCAGGCAGAACTTAGAGCTTCGCAATTCCTACTGTTTCAGACCTCAGCTTTCCCTTCTCCATCTGCATGAGCCTCTGTGTGCCTCCAGGGATTATAGAAAAGAAGAGCCTCCTCCAAACACCCTCACCTCTCTGTAGAAGCTCAGGAGAAAACTGTAATTGTTTTTGGTAATTGGTGCCTGGGACCAAGTTTTCCAAAAACATCTTCAGTTCCCCAAGCGTGAGCTGTCATTATCACGACAGCTGAAATGATAACTGCAGTCCTGTGGATAGGAGAGGCCACAGTATAACAACCCATGTCCCAGACCTGGCTGCCTCCCTCTGCGCTTGGTGGCGATACTGATGATCATCACTCTGTGCCCACCACCCTGAAAACTGGAAGAAGCAGGCATTTTATATTTGGGTCTGCAAGTCAGAGTCTGCAAGAGAAGAAAGCGTATCAGGACACAAAGTAAGCCATCTTCTAGGCTGAAAACTAATGATTTCCAGAATCATGTTAGAAGTAGGAAATAATTACTAAGTTATGGGCTGAACTTGTGGAAGAGGAATAAAGGTCCAAGACCATAAGCTGCCCCTTAATCACTATTAATTTAACTTAATGTCATCCAGTTTGTTGTTGATTTTCAATGTGTGAAGATTTGTTGTTCAAAATGCTCTAGTATACTTAAGAAATTAATCTGCTATCTCTTTAATTATTCCTGAAAAAAAAATTAAGAACAAGATCAGTAGGATTAATAGATATTTCTACAATACCCCTGTGCCAGTAGTAATGTATGAGATGTAGCTGACTGAATTACCTTATTCTGTTTAAAAATGATAAATTCAGGATTTCTTTTTGTAGGTGTACACCATGCCTTTATTTTATTCATTGTTTTTAATGTGGTGCTGAGGATTGAACCCAGTGCCTCACATGTGCTAGGCAAGCACTCTACCACCGAGCTACAACACCCTCCCCAAATTCAGGATTGTTTGAATCCACTCTGGCACAAGACAGTGATTTTGTGTTGAAAGGAAATACCTCGCTACTTGGGACTGCTTTACTTCTAGAAGTCAGGGAAGGAGCATCCAGAAAAGGCAACTTTATGATCTTAGATTTTCATATTACAAAAAAAAAAAAAAAAAGGAAGAAAGAAAGAAAAGGAGGAAAAAGTCATAGATTTCAACAGCTTTCAGAATTACATTAGTTTTTGATAATTTCTTTCTTTCTTTCTTTTTTTTTTTTTTTTTTTTTTTTTTTTGTGGTCCTGGAGATTGAACCCAGGACTTTGTGCATGCAAAGCAAGCCCTGATAATTTCTCTTTAAAAAAAAAAAAATTCTAATGACGTTGCTAGGCTCAATACTCAGCTGAGAACTTTGAAATTTATTAGCAAATTAGCTAAATTTATTAGCCTACCTTCACTTCTGCTTTTGCATAGTAAGCTCATGTTTTAAAGTAAGAATTCTGACACTAAAATAATTTCACTTAACATTTCTGCATCCACAAATAATCCCCCCAATTAATGGTAATTTAGCTTTTCCTTTTCAATATTTTATCTCCCACTCTCCCTAAAGTTTCATGTCCCACTGCTTACTTAACATATTTATACTCCTGACCAAAAAAACAATTTTTTTCTGGCCTCCCATATGCTAGGAAAGTGCTCTACCACTGGGCTATATCCTCAACATTTTTCCTTTTTATTTTTTAAAAAAATTTATTCTTAAGTTTTAGGTGGACATAATATCTTTATTTTACATTTATGTGGTGCTAAGGATCAAACCCAGTGCCTTGTGCATGCTAGGCGAGCACTCTACCATTGAGCCACAACCCCAGCCCCCTTTTTATTTTTTTTTTAATTTTGTCACAGGATCTCACTAAATTGCCCAGGCTGACCTCAAACTTGTAATCGTCTTGCTTCAACCTCCAAGTAGCTGGGATTACAGGTGTGCATCACTATGCCTGGACGTCTTAATTAAGATGGAGAAGAGTCTCCTCTTTTAATTCCAACATAGAATCATTTGGGCATTCATTAGATTTCACTTGATCTTCCATGAATATTCTTTGAACATCAATCCCAAATTGGGCAATCTATATTCTAATTGGCCCTCTGGATCAAGACAGGAGATCGTTGCCAATGAAAGTTATTTAAATGAAAACTTGCTAAAATCATAATGTGTTCCAGTATAATCAATCATTCTGTTAAAAAAAAAAACTGACATGATATACCAAAAAAAGAAAATGTATGAAGTATTGTAAAAAGATAACTATGTCTGAGGTTGAGATCCATAGTGGTTATGTCTCTTATAAGGAGGTGATTTTACAAGTCAGTCAGCTTTCCTGTGCTTGAGATGACCTCACCTGTAAATTCTTCAAAGAATTGCTCTAAATATTATATGAAAAACATTAATGTAATTCTCTTACTGTGAGAATGTTTTTCTTCCTATAGAAAATCTCTTGGAGAAAGAAAAATGTGCATTAATAAGGAATGTATGGGTTGGAAACAAGAAGTATACGGTGGTGGATTTTAGTTCCCATAATAAAACAGATCTCATGTTTCCAGGCAGGATCTTCTTGCCCTGAATGAGAATATCCATCACTGTAAATGTCAGATGGCTTCCAAGGATTTGGCAACAGGAATAATCTTCTTATTCCAGACCACAGTGGGATTTATGGGAAATATCTTCTTTCTTTCCCATTATAGTGTCCTTTATTTTACCAGATGCCGAGTAAGGCCAACAGACTTGATTCTCAAGCACCTGACTGTGGCCAACTCCTTAGTCCTGCTGTCTAAAGGAGTCCCACAGACAATGGCTGCTTTTGGATCGAAACATTTCTTCAGTGATATTGGATGCAAACTTGTGTTCTATGTTCACAGAGTGGGCAGGGGTGTGTGCATTGGCAGCACCTGCCTCTTAAGCGTCTTCCAGGCCATCATGATCAGCCCTATGACCTCCAGGTGGGCAGAGCTTCGGCTACAAATTCCCAAATACATTGGGTTCTCCAATATCCTGTGCTGGATCCTGAACATGTTGGTGAATAGTTTTATCCCTGTCTTTGTGACTGGAAACTCAAACAATAAAAACAAAACAAAGAAAAAGGAATTGGGATTCTGTTCTGCAATAATCAGTAACCAAATAACAGGATCCCTAGTGACAGCATTATGGTTAGCCTATGATGTTTTGTGTGTGGGATTCATGATCTGGGCCAGCAGCTCCATGGTTTTCATCTTATATAGGCACAAGCAGCAGGTCAAACACATTCACAGTACCAAACACTCCCTCAGATCCTCCCCTGAGACCAGAGTCACCCAAAGGATCCTTGTCCTAGTGAGCACCTTTGTATCATTTTATATCCTCTCATCCCTGTTTTTATTCTTTTTGTCTTTTTATGATGATGCCAATGAATGGCTAGCAAACATCTCTGCACTAATCCCTGCTTGTTTCCCTACAGTCAGCCCCTTTATTCTCATGAGCAATGACCTCAAAATATCTGGGTTCCACTCATTCTGTTGTGGAAGGAATAGAGCAGGCTAAGATGGTCACAGAGCATTACTTAATTTTTTAAAAAAAATTTTTAGTTGTAGACAAACACAATACCTTTATTTTATTTATTTTTTATTTTGTGGTGCTGAGGATGGAATCCGGTATCTCAAGTATACTAGGCAAGTGCTCCCTCACTGAACTATAACCCCAGACCCCAGAGCTATACCTTTTTTTTTTTTTTTTAAATTTTTTTAGTTGTTGATAGACCTTTATTTTATTTATTTTTATGTGGTGCTGAGGATCGAACCCAGTGCCTCATGCATGCTAGGCGAGCACTCTACCACTGAGCCACAACCCCAGCCGCCCTGCCTCCAGAGCTATATTTTTGATATGCTTTTTGCCTTGGCATTTTCCTGTAATGTGAAGCTATTTCTTCATTCTTTTATGTAGTGCTTTAAGCACCCAAAGATGTTCACACTAGAGAGAATGTAAATGATAGACCAAGTCTCTCCCTTCATTGGATTTATCATGAACTAAGAATGTAAAGTACAGACTAAAGATTTTGCAAAATGCTTTTATAATCTCTTATTAAATGTTGCAAGAGAGAAGTTTAAAGTCTAAGAATTTGTGAGAAAAATGGGTTTTCTAAGCACTTTGTAAACATAGAAATATTATCCAAGTATATAACTTTAAATTGATCACCTAAAATTGTTCTGAAATTTTCTGGATACAAAAGTATAAATGAACTAAAATGAAATAGAAGAGCCAGAGTTTGATCAGTCAAGAAACCTAGATGCCCTTCAATAGATGAATGGATAAAGAAACTGTGTTATATATACACAATGAAATATTACTCAGCATTGAAAGAGAATAAAATTATGGCATTTGCAGGTAAATGGATGGAGTTGGAGAATATCATGCTAAGTGAAGTAAGCCAATCCCAAAAAAACAAAGGCTGAATGTTCTCTCTTATAAGTGGATGCTGATCCATAATGGGGGGGGACATGAGAAAAAATAGAGGCACTTTGATGGGTCAAAGGGGAGGGAAAGGTGGAGAGGAGGAATGGGGGAAGGAAAGATGGTGGAATGAGATGGACATCATTACCCTAGGCACATGTATGACTGTACATGTGGTGCGACACTACAGAGAAATGAAAATTTGTGCTGCCATTGTGTACAATGAATCAAAATGAATTCTGCTGTCATATATACCTAATTAAAATAAACAAATTAATTTTTTAAAAAAAGAAATCAGGCAGAGGGGCTGCAGCTGTGGCTTAGTGGTAGAACGCTTGCCTAGCACGGTTGAAGCACTAGGTTTAATCCTTAGCACCACATAGAAATAAATAAATAAAGGTATTGTGTTCATTTACAACTAAAAATAAAGCAGGAAGAAACCTGAAGGCTCTGCAAGAGTATCCTGGGTTGGAGCTGGAGGGGAAATCATGTATCAGATATTGGGGGATATCAAAGACCAGGTAGCTGGGCATGGTGGCTTATGCCTGAAATCCCAGCTGCTCAGGAGACTGAGGCAGGAGGATCATGAGTTAAAAGCCAGCCTCAGCAATTTAATGAGGCCCTAAGCAGCTCACTGAGACCCTGTCTCAAAATAAAATATAAAAAAGGGCTGGGATGTGGCTCTGTGATTAAGAGGCCTTAGGTTCAATCCCCTGTACCAAAAAAGACCAGTTTTACCTTAAATCTAAGAAATTTAGCCATTTAAAATATGTGACATTTGGGGAGTAGGTGAGAGAGAGGTACATTTAAAAAATACTGAAATAGAGAATGACCCGGATGGGACAAAGTATCCACAAGAATCACATAAAGAAGCTTAAAATTCAATTTGTAGCTCATAAACACGAGAGTTATAAAGAAAACCTACAGGTTTTTTCAAGTCAGTCTTTGAAATAAGTCAGAATATTCTTAAGCAATAATCTCAATGTGTTCAAAATGAAGCATCTGGGGGCTGGGGCTGTAGCTCAGTGGCAGAGCACTTGCCTAGCACGTGTGAGGCACCAGGTTGATCTTCAGCACCACATAAAAAATAAACAAATAAAATAAAGGTATGCTGTCCATCTACAACTACAAAAAAAAGAAGCACCTGGGTGGACCTCATATTCTGAACCTTGGGAAATGAATGTTCAGTGGAATCAATCACTGTCCAGGGAAGGGTAAGACAAGATATCTGGGCATAAACTTCATGTTTCCATGTGTTGAGGGGAATATGATTGCTCTGAAACAACCAATGAAGAAATATTTGATAAAATCATAAGACATTTTTTATCATGATGAATAACTTCAAGATCTTTTTTGATTTGTGAGAAAAAGCATATGAGAAACATGGAGGAATCAGATATTTGAACAATAAACAAGCCTGACCTAACAGCTATCTACTGAATATGGGTGTTACATCACGTTTCTCAGCCCATATGGAAAAAAATTTAAAATAATTTTAGAGAATAACTCTCTACCCATTTCCATTTTTTAAATAGTTCATTAAAGAACTTAGAATATTAAAATCTCTAAAAAGCTGAACAGTATTTTATTAAATAATTATAATTTTTAAGATAAAGAAATGAAAATACTCCATTTCAAAATTTTGTACCATAGTTGCTCCTCAAATTGGAAGAGTTCAGCATGGTGAGACACCTGTAATCCTAGTGACTCAGGAGGTAGAGGCAGGAGGATCGTCATTTCAAGGCCAGCCTCAGCACCTTAGCAAGACCCTAAGCAACTGTTATGGTTTGGATGCGAGTTTTCCCCCAAAAGTTCATGTGTGAGACAATGCAGGAAGGTTCATAGAAGAAACAATTGGGTTACGAGAGCCTTAACCAGTGAATCAATCACCTGGTGAGATTAAGTGGTAACTGAAGCAGGTGGGCTGTGGCTGGAGAAGGCGGGGCATTGGGGTCATGGCTTTGGGGTATATATTAGTGTCTGGTAAGTGGAGTTGCTGTCTCTGCTTTCTGATCATAGCTAGCTGCTTCCCTCCACTAAGCTCTTCTGCCATGATGTTCTGCCATGATGAATGAAGCCTGCTGTCTGTGCATTGAGACCTCTGAAACTGTGAGCCCCCAAATAAGCTTTTCCTCCTCTATCATTGTGCTGGTCAGGTCCTGTTAGTCACAGCAGCAAAAGAGCGGACTAAAACAGCAACTCAATGAGACCCTGTCTCAAATAAAATACGAAAAAAGAACTGGGGATGTAGCTCAGTGGTCAAGTAAGAGACCCTGAGTTCAATCCCCAGTACAATAAATAAACAAATAAATAAATAGGTATGTGTCTATCTATAATTAAAACATTTTAATAATAAAAAATAAAAAGCTAAATGCAAATAACATGTAATAGTAAAGTATAAGTTAGAACAAGTATTACATGAAAGAAAATTAAAAAGAATAAAATGTATAATAAAATATTGCCAAAATGTGGGACTTCCAAAATATAAAGAATAAACAGCATTTAAAACTAGTGATATAATAATTTAAACGTATAGGGACCAATATAAAAAACTTATAGTAGGGCTGGGGATGTGGCTCAAGCGGTAGCGCGCTTGCCTGGCATGCGTGTGGCCCGGATTCGATCCTCAGCACCACATATAAACAAAGATGTGTCTGCCAAAAACTAAAAAATAAATATTAAAGTTCTCTCTCTCTCTCTCTCTCTCAAAAAAATAAATAAATAAATAAATAAATAAAATAAAAAATAAACTCGCATTAATATTGACACTTAGAAAAAACTTATAGTAATAAACTGGGTAAACTGAGAGGTAAAAGTGACTTGTATAGGGGTTGGGAATATAGCTCAGTTGGTAGAGTGCTTGCCTCACATGCAGAAGGCCCTGGATTCAATCCCCCACACCACCAAAAAAAAAAAAAAAAAAAAATCACAGTGACTTGTATAAAATAGATGAATTAAGATAAATTAGGAAATAGAAAATCATAAATTTTAAATAGTGTTTTCACAAGAATTAGTCAAAAGTTGTTTATTGGGGCTGAGGCAGTAGCTCAGTGGCAGAGCACTTGCCTAGCACATGTGAGGCACTGGGTTCAATCCTCAGCAATGCATAAAAATAAATTTAAAAAAAATAAAGGTATTGTGTTCATCCACAACTAAAAAAAATCAAGAAAAAGTTCTGCTTACTAAATTAATCATGAATTAACTGTTTCTGAGACAGGGTCTTGCTATGTTGCCCAGGCTGGCCTTGAATTTATAATCTTTCTGCCTCAGCTTCTGGAGTAGCTGGGATTACAGGTGTGTGTCACTGTATCTGGCTCTTATTATTTGATATAA